>NC_089321.1:13927291-14289791 GCF_036669915.1 Pocillopora verrucosa | reverse complement strand
GCAGTATTTGTCGCGCACTCTTCCGTGAAGAGCAGTACACGAGGCTGTTCTTGCGAAGAAAAGCCTCACTCACTATCTATCCTTCAACAGTCTTATACTTACAGCAGTGACTCAGTGTATGACAGGTTAATTCTTTCAGTGAAAGAGTTTCCAAACAAAGAGAGTAAATTCTAGGCACAGGTGGCGGCTCTTGAAAACATATGAAACGACCGACTCCACAAAACGGCTGCAGTTCGGTGTGTCAGCGGTTACGATGATGATAAAGCAGGTAGAGTTGGCGGGAAATAAAAGAAATCCTTGCCCGAATGGCGGAAGCAGAAAGTAAGAGAGGACCTGGAATGAGGATGTTAAATTTTTCGTTCTTCGTTTTCGTTTTTTCAAGATGTCCTCTGTCAGATTTTTCAACGTTGACAGGGGAAACTATTTTCGGTCGAATAATTGTTAAGAAAGAGTGGAATTCTGGCCTAAAAATAGACTTAGCCTTGGATTTCTAAACGTGATCACGTAAACTCGAAAGGTAACCAAGTTGAATTGACTTTTGAAGCATATTTTGACAAATGATTTTACAATTAGCTTCGAACTTTAAGTTAAGTTGATAGGAATCAGAAGTGGTTGTATAATTAGCAGACAGGGAAACTAATTTACATTGTGGGAAGGGGGAATGGGTCGAAATATTGTCGGAGAGCCAGTTCTTTTTTTTCTGTTAGGTTGGTAAGGTGGGGAAAATTGAGGATGGCAGGGCTTGGGAAGGCCTTGTTCTCTATTGCGCAAGTGAAACATTAATAATCACTTTATTATCTTAAAAGAAATGTTAAAAATAACAATTTGGGGTAAGAATTTTTCTTGACACCTGTTTCATAGAAGGGTAGTTTTAGTGAACGCAGTTTCACAGAGAGAAGAAAAAAACTGTATCTGGTAACTTTTTGAGGGTGGCTTAGATGTTTCGTCAGCCTTTTGAAAGCAACTTCCTAGGAGTGAAATAGCTTTGAATGGATTATTAGCCTTAGATGTTACTTCTCTTGCATTCTGATCTGGCTTCAGATTGTCAAGAACTGTCACGAACAGTCACGTGTATTTCGTAATCGAATTGTTATGTAACGATTAGTCACGCATTTATAGTTTTGTTTGTACAGATCGTATTTTATTCCAACTTGATTGACCAGTTTTAGACTATGATCAAATTAATTACTACACGTACAATTTTAGAACACAAATCATCTCGATAGGTTAATAAACGAATGCAAAGAGTACAAGTGTAGTTTTTACGAGTTTATAACACAGATCATTATCTGTTGGATATCACATAACCAGAAGGACTGATGATACGTTCTCCAGTGTTGAACACGACAAGATTAATTGACGAGGAACGAAGTGATCATCTAGTAAAGTGATCACGACCACAGAAAAAACTGAAAAAAAAATCAAATAAACTTATGGGATGTTAAAACAGTACAAAGGCAGGTCATTAAAAGCACAAATGCATGTTCATTTACTTGGTTACCCTTACAACACTGTTGTAAAGGAGAGAAAGAATTAATTAGGAGAGCTGTCCTTTTAATGGCAGTTGAGTTCATTATTTTGTTCAATCAAGCAGATGTGCAGGTTTTTTTCTGACATTTTCTTGAATTGAGAAAGCATTCTTTAGTATTTTTAAGAGGAGCAGTCCTACTAAATTATGGAACCATCTGACCTTATAAAAGCAGAAAAATTTGATGACTAAGAATATGGATCAATCTAATATGGAAAAATATCATTATGGAATGAAATGACCAATGGTAGTGAAAAGATTTAAATTATCGGGAAGGCAGAACTTAGGAACACCATTGTTTGATGGATCAATCAGGGGGTTGGCTGATTTGCTCCTTCGTGCCCTCTTCTTTCGTTCATTTGCTTATAATTCATTTGGCTTTTCTTTTTTTACCTTTTGGTTCAATCAAAAGTTTTAAAATTTGGCTGACTGATGAACTCGGTGAATGTAAGCTCCATGCAGTTTCGCTTTTAAAAGGATAATCAATCGAGCAGCTTTGGACTAAATTGTCTCTGAAACCTCTTGTCAGTGAAAAATTGTACTGGTTATAAAATTAATTGACTCCAGTTAGCAAGATTGTTTGAAATGCACTTTTGACCATCTGGGTAATTCTTTAAACAGTTTATTATTTGGTCTTGCACTGACTGATTTCCTTATCGTTCCGGCGACTGAGCTTCAACATGAAGGTTTCTCGTTTTTCCATTCATTTCCTTGTATAATAAGCTCACTTTTCTTACATATGAGGTTACCATAGCAACACAACAGTCCCTTAAAACACCCCTAATGTTACTTAAATGTGACTATTAGTGGAAATGAGATCAGTGACCCCAATTTGTTGTCTTTTTTTTGCAATCAGTAGATCAAGATTCACCTTTCTGCAAAATTTATGAAACAAAGTTATGTATGTAAAGCTCAGAGTGACCTTGATTGTACACACAAACGTGTTATGAACGATCTGGAATCACTATGATCTTGCTGCTTGACTCTTGTGGCAAAAGTGAGCAAGTGAATGCGTTTAAGAACAATGAAACTTAATCATTAACTTTTGAAAATGATTGAAATTACTTTGTATTCAACATTACTGTCAACCGCTAGTCGTAAAAGCCATTATCTCATTGAGACGCCCATTGACAGGAACAGTAAGAAGCGAGTAAGACAATTTCTTCCTTTTAGGCGTGCCTTACTCTCCGAGTTCGCTTTGCGTTTGCCACTTCCTCCTCAAATATGCAGAACAGAAGAATAAAACTCGAGAGTCTGTTTAAACAACTTAAGAGGCCCGACGATTAATTATCATCAATATTATAACCCCGAAAGGCATTGTGGATAGTTTTCAGGTCGCGGTTCCTTGACCTCAGGATTTTAGGGAAATATGAGAAAATGTCACTGTGCGGACGAGGCATCGAGGGTTTGATAAATAACCACGTTTGACTTATTAAAATCATTGATACCGAATACCCAGACTACCTTTTGAGACTGCCGTGTGCACTTTTTTTTCGACAACCTTTTTTAAAAACAGAGGTATTATTGCCTTTATACGGCTAGGAAGGGTGAAATGCTGCCATTCCTTTTTTTGCTACGTTACACGGGTACAGATTGACCTCCAGCAGAACGGAACTAGATCAAAGCGAAAAACAGTTCAAGGGCATTGAAAAGACAGTCATTTAAAAATGCTCTGACGCTCTGCAAGTATAGCTGAAACTTCCATTTAACTGAACCAAGGCTGAAGTTAGCTTAGGGATAGCGCTATTCTTTAATTTAACCTTTGGACAAAAGTGACCGAAGAATTTTTCGTTCGATACTTTGTCCGTCTGCTTATCAAAGGCGGGGAATTCATTTGAATTTTAAATGATTTCTAAATTAATATTCATATTTTATATCAGTCTTGCACGTGGAAAGAGTTCACAAACGAGAAAGACCTTACGAACGACAAGAAGATTCATCGTCTTTTTGGTGCTACTCAGGGGCCAGGAAACAAAGCAGTTTTAAACTAGTGCTTCATCAGCTGTTCTGTTCTGTAAAGACCAGCGTATGGTTATTTGAGTTTGCTGAATTGAGTGGATCAAGTTGGCCGCCATGAGGATTTGATGAACGTCTTTCTCAAGGTAAATAACCTACGTTTAGATACATATTTGATGATAAAAGTACAGTCTTTGTGTTTCTTGGCGAAAGTATAAATCAAATTTCGGGGTTCTATTTGAAAAGGAAGAGCCAGTTACTCACATTAAGATGTTGGACAAAACCTAAATGGCAACCGCCATGACAGTTCCACGTGACCTATAGGGCAACAACAAGAACGTCGTATTTTATTACAATTATTGATCAGTGTTTTAGTTAGGTTTTTTTTTAATTTTTTTTTTTTAATTTAAATTTTTACTTGTTTCATACTTTACATAGTCAATTATGCTTCTTATGTTTTAAAATTAACTTTGCTTTAAACGCGTTTTCCCTTATGCTTAACCTCCGCCAAAGGAAAAAAGGGTCAAACATTTTGACGCGGAACTGTCTTTTTGGTAGCCAGAGTTCTCATTGTATCGTTTTCTGTCTTTCAGCGTCTGGCAAAGGATGAAGCAAAATGTGATTCTAAAGAAATCCTCTGGAGGAAAGAAAAAGGATTGCATTAAACAGGTTGGTAAATATTAGTGTTTCAACAAATTAGTTTACCTGAACTCGTAAGCCTGGTAGGAGTTTATCACTCATACCTGATTTGGCGAATGTTTACAAAATTACTTGAACAAAAGGTAAAATTTCCGTACAGCCCCATACTAAATTATGCATTTAGTTCTTGAATAGAGAAAACAATGACAAAAACAATACATTGCCATTGGGAAAACAGATTTGTTTTACAATAGTATGGGGCTGTGCGGAAATTTTACCGAACAAAAAGTGGAGCAAGTAGTGTTTCGTTCTCAGCAGTGTTCTTAATCAATAACAATAAAAATTATTTTTCTGTAGATGGGTATGCACGTATTCACAGTTTTTTATTTCGCTTTAGTACAACGTCAAGCAGAGATTGATAACATTTCAAAATGGAAAGGAAATCAGGAAATCAGGATTTGAACCCATGACCTCTGCGATACCGGTGCAGCGCTTTACCAATTGAGCTAACAAGCCAACTGGGAGCTGGGAGCTGGTAGCCCTGCACCGGTATCGCAGAGGTCATGGGTTCAAATCCCGTACGGGCCTGAATTTTTTTCAGGTCCTATTTACAACTACTAGTTTCAGTAGTGTTCTTAGCTGCGAGGATCTTCTAATTTCATCTCTCCACCGCAGTGCAAATATGTGAATTTTCATATATCTAAATTCTTCATTCACTTGGATGTTTATTTGTACCCAATTCATTGACCAGCTCCCAGTTGGCTTGTTAGCTCAATTGGTAGAGCGCTGCACCGGTATCGCAGAGGTCATGGGTTCAAATCCCGTACGGGCCTGGATTTTTTTCAGGTCCTATTTACAACTACTAGTTTCAGTAGTGTTCTTAGCTGCGAGGATCTTCTAATTTCACTTCATTTATACCAGGAGTTTTCATCTACAAAATTGGAAGTTTTTTTTACCTATTTCAATAAAAACCTCGGATCCTTATCCTCAAGCATTGTAGTAACTGACTAAGGTTGCAACAAAATTCAGTGTGCTTCAGAACTTGATCTTTTTCAATTTTTTGTTGAGAACTCTTTTTAGAATGACAAGGTGCAAACTATTGAACCTGTTCTAATAATTTTGTATAATTGTTTCGCATTCATAATATAAGAGCTTAGAAATGTCTGAATATCTAACTTTCGGCGTCTTCTGTTACAAAATTAGAACTTTTTCTCGTAATTCGAAAAGAACTCTAAATCTTTATTTTTATGTCTTGAGCCTAAGTATTTAAAAAACCAAATTCAATTTGGATATTAATGTCCTAAGATCCTCGATGTTATGGCGTTAGTAGGTCTACAAACGTTGTTCCTAAATGATGTTTGTTAACGCAAGATTTTTCTGTACGTTCTGATTATTAATTTCTTTTTGAAGTCAGTCGCTGAAGTCATTAATTCATTAGTGTCTCATAAGAAATTCAGTACAGCTGTTTTAAGAAAGGTTGTTGGAAAAAGGCCAACTGCACGCGACAACCCCGAAAGGCATTGTGGATAGTTTTCAGGTCGCTCTTCACTGTAAAGAAGAGGCCCAGTCATAGCGAGTTTGATGAATTTATTTTGTTCACAAGACTGACTTTTAATTCTTGACTTGATGAAAAACGAAAAGAAGAACGAACTGACCCCAATGAAGTATACTCAGCGAGAGCAAATTCGAAGTGACCTGAAGAAATAAACTGTTTACAATGTAATATCATTTGGTTTGTTCTCTCGCATTCACGTGCATATCGGTATTTATCCCCCGTTCATTAGTCCTTTTGTCCACATTTACAGTTTATTAAAATTCATTGATTGCTATGTACCTAGATCACCTTTTGAGATTGTCGCGTGCAGCTTGTCCTCCGAAAACCTTTCTGCAAACAGCTACATACTCTAAACACCTTTTTCGTGGTATTGCTCTTTTCGTATTATCTATAAATTAAGAACCATTGTGCTTAGTTCAATAAACACTGATAGGCCTAATTCTCATGCCTTTGCTTAAGCGGATAAAATTCAACTCAGTGTAATGATATGGTGCCTTTTTTTTCTTCCAAATTAGAACTCTGCTACTAATTCATTAATACGATGAAGGGTGATTGTTAAATGTACCAACTCTCGAGGCTTAAATACTAATAAAATAAAATTTCTCAATTATCTTTGTTTTTTTCTTTTTGTAGAATTTTCATAAGATCTCTGCACATTAATTATTTTAAGATAAATTAAGTAAAAATTTTATAACTTAATTTTTGGTCTCGTGAGCTTTCCTTCGGGCTGAAACCAACTTTGGTCTGCTTCACAATTCTAGATGTCTAATATTGTGAAAATGTTTTTTTCCAAGATTCGGACTTTTTTTTAATTTTCTTCATTACGAGGTCACTCGTGAATGCTCTGATATTTTGTAATAGGCGTTTAGTCTTTCTAAAACTGTTTACAGAATTCATTTTCAAAGGCTTTCTTGATAAAAGAAACACTGAGTGTAATAACAACGTGTGGCTATGACCACCATCAAACCATTTGCCTAGCCTTAGATCAAGTAAAAATTCTACTTCAGTGCACAAATGGATTAGGTATTTCTTTTTAAATTTTGGTAATTCATTTTAGGCGTTTCGCTCTTCTTTCCTGTATCAGATTTGAAAAATCAATCAATCAATCAAAAATGTCCATCCTCAAAGGAGGAAATTAAAATTAGGAACTGTTGTGCTTATTGACCAAAGCTCAGAAATTATACACTGCATCATTTCTCCTTGATACAAATTCTTAGGATATTATCTTCTTGCATAGTAGTGGAATGACAATCACAAATTAATGTGGTTTTGTATGAAAAAAAAAAAAGACAATTTATTCAAAGATGAGCCCCCCCCCTCCAAGGAACAAGTTCAAAAAAATCTCTCTACCACCGAAATGTCTCAGCTGAAAGCTTTGATAGAATACGTTTCACGAAAAGGAAATTGCTGGTGGTATAACTATCAATAATTAATGTGGTTTAACATTAAAAAGAATCGTCAACTGATTAAAAAATGCGCTACCCAAGTAACAAGTTCAACCAAGGCTAGGATAGGTCTTAGCTAAAAGCTTTGATAAACTGCATTTTATTGAAGGAAAGTTTCCAGAGAACAAATTTTAAAAAACGGTGGTCCCCGATCCAGTGATTTGCAGTTTTTCGTAGCAGAGAAACGTCTCTCGGGAACTCTTTTGTTTTTTTTCTCGTTATTCAAATACATCATCTACCAATATTTTTATGCACGAGGATTTATATCTATGTATTGATCCAGCGCGAAATGAGCTTTGCGAAAATGATTGGAAAACATTTTTGCTATTTCGTCGAAAATGCTGAACAAAAACACAACAGCTCGTCGCTTGAAAGATTGATGTAGGCTCAGGGAAAAATAGAAAATATAATTCAAACTTGCAGGAACTCCATTTAAGCAATTATCATATTAGAACTCGTCATGATCTCAGAGTGATTATAGGCAGTTTCTGAGAAAAATTATTTATTGTAGCTATGTATTAACTGTCTGAATCCATGAAGCAAGACAAGGAGAAGCACCAGAATTTAACCCAATTAAGTTTATTTTGGCAAGAATTTACTATCCAGCCTACTTCCACTCATTTTCCATTGTATAAGTGAAATATTGACTGATAGTTCTCTAACAGTAGCCAGATTCATCAATTGTATAAAACGCTAGTAATTTATCTTTTACATTTTTTGATTTATGGTTTATTTTCATTTTCCCGCAGACTACTTGGTCAGTATCTCGGATGCTTCAAGAATAAATCAGACAAGAAAGGCAAGCAGATAACAGAACTTCCTTCAAAGGTACAACACATTTCTCTCAAGCATCTGGCGAGTCAAAATTCAGCAAGATTCATCTGCAAAAAAATGAGGACTTGAAGCGAAATGTCAACAAGTATTATTTTGCGTTTTTCCAGGACATTTGAACAATTGATGTAGAGCGCTGTTCAAAAATGTAACATTTTCCCGCCAAAAAAAATACAGGCGCTATTTTATAATTGCTTCTCAGTAATATCTGTTTGAAAATTGTTTAATTTTCCCGCCAAAAGACTTAGAAAAAAAATACAGGCGCTCAAAATACGCATGCGCCGTTTTTTTAAAAAAAAAATTTCAAGTATAATTGTAATCTCATCAAGAAAAGTTTCAACACTCTTGTGTATTATTCTATAATAAAGACTTAGCTCAAGTAAACAGTTTTCTTTGTGATCTTTAATGTCTCAAAGCAAGTCAATAAACAATTGTTTATCATTTCAACAAGTTTTTATTTCTTTTCAAATATCTTAGTACAGTAATTGAGTTTCAATTAATTTATCAAAAGGGTGTGTAGAAAAAGCAGTCGTGTATATACTAAGACTTTTGGCGGGAAAATTTGGAGCAATTTGCACAGAGTTTCCCCTGGCAACTTTTTCAGCGAAAAAATTAAAGAGGATTCGTTTACAAATCTCCCGCCAAAAAATAAACAAATGTTATCTCGTGCAAAAAATTCAAAGCAGAAATTTCGATTTTTTCCCCCATAATTTTAAAGTTCAACTTGCAATTTTCCTGTCAACAAAACTTTGATAAGAATTTCAATTTTTTGCACGAGATAATTTTTCTAATAAAATACGAAAAAAGCAACATGAAGAGTTAAAGAATTTTCGATTAAAATTTCTTGAGGCTAAAAATACGTCACCATTTTCATATTTCAATGTTTTATTTTCCAAGTTAAACTCCACCTCCCTCGGTTTGTAACTTTTCATGTTGCTTTTGAGAGAAAAATAACAATTTTCTGCCGCCTACTATATATTGTTACTAACACAGGACAAATAAAATGTAATTGAGCAACGAAACAAACCTTGGGACGAGAAATTTGTCTGCGTATGCCAAGCTTTTTTTTCTCTTAAATTGAGTGTTTAAATCTGTTTTGTCGAAAACGCATGCCAAAAGTTATTTGTCTTGGCCTGACGATAACAATTCAGTTGCTTGAAATGAAAATTAATTTTATTTTCACAAGGTAAAATTTGAATGCAATTTTCTCTCGAGCTTCTGTATGAAAAGACTTTCTTTAAATGCTAATATGCGTTTTTTGTGTCCTGTGTTACATTAAATGGTAGCGCAAATGTTATTTTCCTCTCCTAGTTTATTACAAAATTTTATAAACCACGGCGTCTATAGAAACACAAAAGTTCTTCTATGAATTAAGACAGTTGCCTTAAAACAATGACCTCAAATCACGAAGAAATACTTTTTTCTCGTCTCTGAGTATTTTTGTCAGCCCACAATCCGATAAATCATGAATTGTTTTTTTTGGTAAAGATGACAAAATGCAAACAGTCAGATATCAAGCCAAATTATTTCCAGCCTTTCAAATCATTTAATTTTGAAACATTTTTTACCTATTGTGGGTCCATACTACTAATTTCTGGACTTTTTGGTTGACAAAATTAAAATGTACAACCTGGTGCAGTTTATCGAGGTCATTGCTTTTTTAATTTTTCCGAACCAGACACTGTGGTTTACAATTTATTATAACCGACGAGAGAACAATGTCAAAAATAAAAATGACTTGTTGCTGTTGAATAACGTCTTAATAAACCTGATCGAATTCATCTCACGGTCCAGTGACATGTTGTCAGTCATTTGAACGAAATACTATGCGGTCTTGTTAATCTAGTCTATTTAGTCAATGATTGATCGGTTAGAGTCCATATTGGCCTGTCAGTCAAGGTGGATCTTGATGATTTTAGATCCTCGATGTTATTTCGTGAGTAGGTCTACAAGTGTAAACGATGGTTTCAGAAATGAAGTATGTTGATGCAAGATTATCTTGTTCTGATAAACCAGTTTTAGTTAGTAATTGATCAGTGTTTCATGCGAAGTTTGACCTGCCAATCGATCGTGTTCAGTCATGCTATCAAGGAAATCATTATCGAGTCCGTCTTTAGCTTTCCAAAGTCAGTCTTTGGTACAGATTAAACTTTGATTGGTGTCCCAGTCAACATTATGTTTTGTAAGTCGATCGCCGAATCATTAATACAATTGCTGACATCACGTCTTAGTGCATGTTCAGTCAGTCTTTAAAATCTTACATTTGATCTGCTACCTATGCTTCTGTTGGCTGAAAACATCAGCATTAAGTCAGTCAGTCTTTAAAATCTTACATTTGATCTGCTACCTATGCTTCTGTTGGCTGAAAACATCAGCATTAAGTGAAAAATTTTCTGTCCGCACAGTGCCAAGCTTCGATTGTGAAAAGTGATTCGTCCACTTTGCTTATGTGTCATTGGCTAGAAGACTCAAGAACCGTTCGTCAGCTGTGATTGGTCAGTTTGATTAGCTGGCAGGATGTGGCTTAGTTTTGTTTATTCGTAGTGTCAATGGAATTTCCTGCTAAGTTATTCGTTACGAGCCGTTTGTGGTTAACATGGTGCATGGCAATTTGATTGCGCATGTGGACTTTGCATCGTCTTGTTCCTCGTGCATGTTTTGTCAGTGTCTAACAGTAACTGATTCCATTAGATAATCATCCTTTTGTAAATGTTATAGGATAGTTATGTAACTGTCCTGAATAAAAGATATCGTCACCAAAATAGAGGTCATGACTCTGTTCGTTTCAGTTGTTTCTTAGTTAGCTGAGTATTTCCTTAATGATATATTGTTAACGCTTAATAAGTTTTATGGAGCTGTTTTGTTAGAAAGCGTAACTGTCGGCTACTCAAACCAAGCCAATCGGAAACAGCAAAAAAAGTCATTGTTCTCTTTTCGGTTATAGCTTATCAGACCAATGGCCAGAGCAAATCAATGAAATTAAGGTGGCACAGTCAACTGCACAGCTTGTGCTCCTATGTGTCTAATGATCTCTCTTTTTTCAAAAATGACCCAAACGGAGTAACACCATTTTCATTATCCATCTTCTTCAATGATAATATGAATATGCTAGTAACAAAACGACTTCTCCAGTTGATTCCAAGAGATTTTTTTTTATTCGAGGTGTTAGATCGTATCCAACTGACCTTTTCTCCCAAATGGAATGAAAACTTATGAAGAGTTTTTTTTTTCTTAATTGACGGGCAGTTCCACCTTAATCACATTCTTTGCAGCCATGATATGTCGTAACTACAGCAACGTTAATAGAATGGTGACTTGAGGCACTGAATTGCTTTGCATTTGTGAATTTAGAGAAACCAAGTTTTTTTTTAACAATGAACATCCAAATCACATATAAAATAATTTATTTAAATGCTTTGCATCTTGCAATTTAGACCAAGCAAATGGAGTCAGACTAGAATCCAAAACTTGTCTTTTCTTTTGTCTAAAGAACGACGAAATTAATTTAGCACGAATTGTTTGATTTATAATCGCCGAAAAAGCATGTTGATCTGCAAAACAATAAGTACCTCAAAGAAAAATTTGCTGTCTCGTCTACTCACTCTGGTATTTTTCGGCAACGCAGATAATTCACAGATCTGACCTGATACAATAAAGAGTGAGCTTCTCGAAAAACTCTCGACATTTGTTCAGTCACCATTTTGCAAAAAATATTCAATAATGTAAAGTTCTTATCTTTGTCGAATCTTCTCGTCATTCCAGTGATTCCACTTGTCCTTTTTTTTAAATGTTTCTCCATCTTTTTCCTCTTTTCTAAGAGCTTCCTAAAACACAAACATAGCATTCCGCTGATAAGCAACAGGACAAATTTGGGTAAACTGACTTGTGATTTACTTAGTTCTGTAATTAGCTAAGTGTACAATGCATATGCAAGCAAGGCAAGTTTGTAAATTTGTACTGTCAAATTTTTCCATCATGCATGAACTATACAAGAAAATTTAAAGAAACTTCTGAAAAACCCTTGCAAATTCTACTTCAACTAAAGTCCCTAAAGACACAAGAACAGAATTACTGTATGCACGTGGCCATGTCAAAGATCATTCACGCATTCTTGGTTATTTTCAAGGGATTATGCTCTAAATACCTCTCTAGTTTTAAAATTTTCCTCTATTTTCAGTTTAATTCAGTCTCTAAAATTCTGTGACTGTAGTGCATAAATATAATTTTCTTAATCTCAAATTCGAGTTTTAGCAACCTACGCCCAAAGCCGACTACTCGTGCACGTGGTTACTCGCAAAGATAAAATTCAGCTTAACTCCCATATTTGCAAAGATAGTATTTCATTTACCTTTGTTGAAATAGAGAACACACTTCCTTCCCTGTCCTCAACGTTTCTTCGAGCAACTTCCAAGTTCGGTGAAGCTCTTCTTCAAAACTTCATCATAAACGTCTTCCCACTTCGACGATGAGCTTGGTTTGTTGTAAATTCTATAGTTTTGCATGAATATGGATTAGAAACAACAACCAATCACTAATGATTACATCACAGATGTTGGCGTAAGCTGCCTGCCAATCAGAGAATGGCCGAAAAAAAACATCAATTGCAAGTTAACGACCCATCGAACGCGGATCATATTTTGCTTCAGTCTATCATGAGCGTGGAATGAACATTACAAGATAAAAGTAATGATTAGTAGTAGGGTGTGAAAAGAAAGGGGTGAGGTTCAGAGATAAAACCAAAGCAAAACTAGGAATATTCTACTTGAAAATATAGAGACCCTTGCCGTTAGGAAAAGTCAAAAACACTTCAGCCACCAATTTTTTAACTTTCCCTTTCCGGAATTATAAGATAACTCGATTGAAATGAAGGGTTTAGAAAAAAAAGATGAATGCATGCAATGCAAACCTATCTATTTTCTGCTTTTTCGCTCTCTCTATAGCACATCGCTCTCTAGTTCCTTGTCTCACAATAACATAGATTTAGTTTATAAGAAGAAGGAAATGATGTATTTTTTGTCGAAGTTTTCAAACAATACTCTCTCATTAACCCTTTGACCCTGAAGAGTGACTAGCATCTAATTTCTCCTAACAATATCACCCCTGAATCACACATTAAGGTCATGAGAATAAAGAAAATGATCACCAATTAAAGAAACTCTTGATTGTTAAACAAATTCTCCTTGCCAGCACCATAAGAATTGTATAGAGAACAGTATGGAGAATATGCATTGTACACTCAGCTAGTTACAGAACTAAGTAAATCACAAAGTCGGTTTACCCAAATTTAGCCTGTTGCTTGTCAGCGGAATGCTATGTTTGTGGAAGAAAAGAAAAGTGTAAGAGAACCTGACTATGGTTCAGAACAGTCCACCGACGCCGAACGCATGGTGAGCGAAACTTGTCCCTCACGCCACTTGACTTGGGAATTTTTATGTATTGTTTGAGTGTTTATTGAGGGCCAGGAGTAGTGTGCAAAGAAGTTGTTTCGTGTTCAGATGGCGGTAGGCATAGTAATCCCCTAACGTTACATGAGATACCAAAAACTGAACGGCTGCGAAGGAAACTGAGAAGCAGCTACCGTCTCTAAAGATACACTCACGCGCGCAAACAACAAACATGCATCATGCAGTTTATATCTACCTAATTGTTCATTTTATTGCTTCGAAAAATCGATTAATTTGACATAAACTTTCAAATTCCAAAATACGCTGTCCACAGAAACGACAATATATCACATTCCAGGTAAAAGTCTGTTTATTTTGATGCTAATCGAGAATAGCCATCCCTGTTTGTCACGATAACACAAAACTCTTCGAAATTCCATACATTTCCTCTAAATTCAACTATATCAACTCCCTGTGACTTCTTCAGCATGAAGTGGCTAAAGGAATGTTGACCCGTCCCAATTTACCCTCGGCACATTGTTAATAACCCTTTAACCTCTAAGAGTGATTGCAATCTTATTTCTCCTCACAATATCACCCCTAAATCACACATTAAGGTCATGGGAATAAAAGAAATAATCACCAACTGAAAAAGCTCTTGATTGTTTAACAAATTCTCCTTGTCAGCACCTTAGAAGATGTATAGAGAACAGCACGGAGAATTCATACTGATGTTAGGGTTGTGTATGCCTGCTTTACTGTACTGGTAGCTACTTTTCTATTCCAGTATCGACAGCGCTTGCCCCGAGGGAATAGTATTTCTGTTGTTGAAAAAAACACGTGAATGTTTTTCAAAGTCAATTCTTAAACAGAGTTTCAACTACTCCGCTGTGTAAGAATTGACACATTAAATTTCCTAGAGTGACTAAAGTATGTCTAAATAGTATGTCCTAGAACGGATTTTCCATAAAACACCAACAATTAAGATTCAAGATGTATTAAAAATGTATTCCCAAAATGTATTCCCAATGTAAGTTGGAAAAGTGTTCCCTACTGATGAGACGACACTGCAATCTGTCCATGAGGTTTTCCGACATATTAATCCCTGATGGTGCGCTTTTGAGCTCAAACTGAAAGTAGGTTAGAATAACAAAATGAAATAAAAACAATAAATACTGTTTTATTTGTCAATTAAAGACTTTACAAAAGTGAACGTAGCTTCATGTCTTTCTTCTGATTGGCTCCTAGTGATCTTTTCCTTCGCTCTTATTGGTCGTATTTGGTAGTTACGACACTCAGTCGACAATTACTCCTAATTCTATGATTGATTCATGGTTTAATTGTCTCGTCCGTTTCAAAGTTTCAATAGTCATTTTAGCGAAAGTCAAATTAATTAAAATATTCCCCATTTACAGTTGTTAAATATGAGCATTTTCACTAGTGGAAGTAAACAAAATGTAGCAATGAAAAAGAGCTATTTGTGTTTTTAGATAATAAATTACTTAAGAACACAAAAGGAAACTTTCAAAATAACAAGATCATCTTCAAGTAATATTTTTGACAAACCAATTAAATAGTAACTAACCTAACTCAATGACTCCCAAGATCTGATTGTAAATTCTCCCCTCTAGCTGCTACACATTTCATTGTAAATTATTTACAAGAACTTGGTGTTCAATCCAGATTATAATATCTAACTGATAAGTCTGAGTATTCTCATTACCTTTGTGCTGGATAATGTATGGGTATGTTAAGGAGAAGTTACATGTTGATCACTTTTGGGAGTTTAAGGGTAAAGGCAATCAAAGTAAACATTTCTTTCTCATAAGGGACTTGTCAGAAATTAGCAGGGGGGGAGGGGGGTGGGAATTTTAAATTTGGGTTCGGAAATTAGGTGACCCATCCCTGCAATGGGAGTGAAATTTGCTAACCCTCCCCTTGAGCTTGGCCTAAAATATCATGACCCTCCCCCTTCTTGCTATAGTACTTCACAGTTTGTATCCATAACGTTCCGTAAACCATTGTATTTTTCTCTTTTTTTTGCCAAATAAAGAACTTCCTTTTTCTTCTGTGGGTGAACCTCTACATGATCACGGGCATATATTTGCATGACCCTCCCCCTTTTAACTGCCCATTTTTCATGACCCCTCCCTTTTCTGAGGCTCAAAAAGTTGTAACCCCCCCTCTGTTTCCACCCCCCCTCCCCCCCTGCTAATTTCTGACAAGTCCCTAATTTAAAACTTAAACCCTTTATACCTTGAAATTAGTATCCATTATATTTTCCATACCATTCTCTATACATTTCCTTCAGTACTGATAAGGAGAATTTGTGTAGCAATCAAAGCTTCTTAGATTGACAATCTTTTGTTATTCTCATGATTTTAAAGAATGATGTAGCAGTATTGCTGTATGGAGAAATTAGGAGCTGGTCAGTTTTAACCCTGTTCCTTTACCCTTGCAAAAAAATCATTGCTCTATATTTCTCAAGACTTAGCATACCATCTACATCAATTGTAATTTTCCTTTTTATATTATCAAATAAACATAAACATAAACTGATTCAGATTTTGGAGGTTTGCTACATCTAGCTTCACCACCACTGCATCATTGAATCCTTTTTTTTTTTTGTTTTATTTTGTTTCTTTGTTTTAGTTCTTGTTTGGTGTTATTTTGTTTTGTTCTAGACTATACCTTCTGTGGTAAAGATCAAATTAACCATTTGAAAATTAGTCTATTGAAAAACTTTCATTTATGCATGCATATTCTCCAAATATGAAAAATTATTCTATATGAGCGTTGACTGTATTAATATACATGTATATTTTGCCAACAACACCCAGCTGAGTCACTCAGAATCATCATGTTTGACTGGTACTCAAGCTAAGCTGTCCAAGACTTCATTTGCAGCCCTTTGACCTGCTTGTACTGCTCCATTCATGAAACCACGCCATTCAGTGGCTGTCTCAGTTCCTGCCCAGTGAACTCTGACAAAAGATGACACCATTACATCACTTGTTATTTCATCACTCTTTAGGCTGAGAGTTTATATTAACTCCTGAAAAACCTGACATAAGTATGAAATAATAAATTCCACTCTCTTCCACTGCTTTCCTATGGGACTGAAACTTCAAGTGTAACAGTCAAGAGCTTCATTAGATGGCCAGCATTTCTTTTATTCTCATGACCCTGATGCGTGAATCAACGATGATACTGTTTTAAGAAATTAGATGCATGTCACTCTCAGGGATTAGATGGTTAAATGCAGTTTCAGAGAGTAGACAACGCCCTGCACATCTGTTAAATTCTCAAGTTTCTAAACATGTGGTAAAAGGTTTTAGGGACATAGTGTAAGCTTACATTTGATTGGTGTTAATTGTCAGCCTTGCTTTTTCTAAATTTTCTAGACAAGACCCTGGGGTAGATGGACAAATCTTTTTGGAAGGGGAAGGAGATACAAACATTGATTCACAAAACACATAATTTTTTACTGTTATAGCCTTAATAACCTTAAAAATTTTACAAGACAAATAAATTCAAAATACTACATTTGCTGTTGTAAAATGCAATATTGTTATATTGCAAGAAGTTTGGTGTCAGACAAGATGTAAAATAAGGTCCCAGGTCTAATGCTGAGAAGGGATCCCCACCCTTCCCCTCCACCTGGTTTTCCCCCTGCTTGTATGGCTTTAATCTTAAGAACCTAATGGTCTGTGACTGCTGCAGCATATCCCTGATCTGAGGGCAGATCCAGGAAACTTGATTCAGAAACCACAGAATGTATTTACTTAACACTAGAGCCCAAATAGGCTTAATAATTCAAATTGAGTGTGTGATGTGTGATCCTGTTGTTGTAAGAATTTGGAATCAGACAAATGGTGAAAAAGCCTGCAGGGGGGAGGGGGGGGGGGTTAAGAACTGCTATTGTTTCATAGCAGATACTGAGCAGGAACATCAATCCCTCGCAGGTCATCCTGCATTCATTAGATTTCCCTAAGAGTTTGCTGGTATACATTAATAATACTCCTGGATGGAAAGATGCTCTGTGAGAGTGAAGTTTATCCAGGACTCAAACACTGCTGATGCTTAAAGCTAATTCCTCCTTACCTAAGAAATGGCTCACGTAAACAGTCTCCATAATTTGTCATTGCTCCAGGGACCATCACATTCACTGGACATCCACCATTCCATGCCTCTTTTGACCAGTCCTGTTTAAATAAACAAACAAAAATAAATAAAAGAAAATTAATGAAACACATCAAAATGTCTTAATGTAATCAAAAATTTATCAATTTAAAAAATTATATCCATTCATGTTGAATGTGAATTTGATGTCAAAATGATTTCAAACTAGTTTGATTTGTGATTTTTTAAAAATTATTTTAAGAATTGTAAAATTTCTTGCAGACAACTTGAACAAAGGAAAGATAACTGTTGTGATAATAAAACTACTAGGTTTAAGTCTTTTAATTTGACTTAAGTTAGAATTACTTTCAACTCTAACATATTCATCTTCTACTCCTTACTCTAGAAGAATAAAAAAACACTTACCTGGATGGGGCACCTACAATTCATGAAGACAGACTAATCAAGGGAGGGTGCTTATCAAGTTCAGGACACTTTTTTTATTTTTGATAACCAGCAGAACCAATGAAACAAAGCTTTGATACTTATAAAAAAAAGCAGCAAGAACACTGGAATAGGGGTGCTTCTTGGAGCAAGAGTGCTTGCTCAGTAGGGGCACTTA
The DNA here is from genome assembly GCF_036669915.1 of Pocillopora verrucosa. NCBI lineage: Eukaryota > Metazoa > Cnidaria > Anthozoa > Scleractinia > Pocilloporidae > Pocillopora > Pocillopora verrucosa. Next base: position 14,271,709 of record NC_089321.1, on the reverse strand, counting down.
CTGACAGAAACACATTTGAGGGGGGGCACTTATTAGAGAGGGGGATGCTTATCAGAATGAGGGCGCTAAATCAAAATAATACTTATGATATTCCACTCACAGAGAGAATTCTTTTATCAATGAAACTACAAGCTCCGCAATTTCTAAATGATATCCCTTATTTTTATGGAAATTTTACACAAATTATGGGGAATTATTTAAAGTAACACTTACATTTTAAATTTCACAGATCTGGTCATCTGAGGTTTAAAAGCCAATTGAGCATACCTTTATTGTAAAATCAATAGGCTTCTCTGCTTCTTCACCAAAATACAATTTCAAAGCCTTGAGGATTGCTTCTCTTTTATTTTTATCCTAGCAAAAAAAATTCAGGATCAAAACTTAGAAGTCTCAAGAAAAACCTCCACACTTCCTTCATTAACACTTAACCCTTAAACTCCCAAGATCTTATTTAGTAATTCTCCTCACTGTCTGCCCTACAATTCTTTTGATAATACAGAGAATTTAGTATTGGATCAACTGTTGTAGTATTTATCCCCTAATTAATGTTTTTTTTAATTCTCATCACTTGTCTACTTGATTTTGTAGTGATATTGTAAGGAGAAATCCTGTCTTGGTCTAAGGATTAACCCTTTACACCCCAACATCATACATATTCTTCATACTGTGCTCTGAAAATTTCCTTAGGTGCTGATGGGGAGAATTTGTTTAACAATCAAGAGCTCCTTAAGTTAATGATCATTTTCCCTATTCTTGTGACCTAAATGTTTGATTCAGGGCTGATAATGTAAGGAGAAATTGGATGCTGGTCACTTTTAGGGGTTAGAGAGTTAAGTGCGAAATGACTATGGTGAGACATGGCCATTTATAATTATAATGGATAATTTCCTTGAAAAGAAGGGTGATTATAGGTAAATGGTTTGTGACCTGTCTTTTCTCTCATAGTCCTATGAGCACCCTAATGAAGGTTAATCGAAAACGCACAAGAAAAAAAAAACCACTCTACAGACCCTTGAAATGAAGCAGCTTAATTTTTCAACCAAGAAGGATTTGATATATTCAGGGTTAAATGAATGATTTGATCATTAAAGCAAGTGTATCACATCAAGTTCAAGTTCCAGATGAAACTTCCTGGAGCAAACATAACTCTAATTAACTCCCATGATCTGATTGTTAATTCTCCCCACTGGCAGCTACACATTTCCTTGCAAATTAGTGACAAGAATTTGGTGTTAGATCAAGATTATCATAATAACTTCTACCTGATTTTGAGTATTCTCACCACCTGTTTTTTGCATAATGTATGGTTATCATAGAGAGAAGTTACATATTAATCACTCCTGGAGGTAAAAGGGTTAGCTTCACCTTTAGGGATATCATTGAATATCAGTTGTGACATTACCATTACTGTGCTCCACTGAGCTGCTGCATACGAAGTTATAAATCCAACAATTGCAGGATTTCCATCAGATGATGTTGCATCAAATGTTACTGCAATAGGATTACTCTCACAAAAACCTTTAGTTGTGTTTCTGGCCATGTCTCCTGATAACCCTGCCTTCCTCCAGAAGGCTGTCGAGTATGTTGCCACAAACTTCATCAAATGAGATGGAGGCATGTTTTGAATGAGACGCTGCTTGTTGTATGGAAGGGGTGGACTAAATTTGATCTGACCTTTGGAAAAATTGGTAATAAAGTTAGACAACTTATAGGGTGGAAATTGGCTTGAATCAGACTTTGAATTAAATACGGCTACCAAAAAGTTTTGCTGTGCTCAATGTAAATTGTGTTCCCCGACTCTCCTTTTCCAAAGACTGATGAACTGCCTGTATGGATAACATAAGGGCAGGTTTGCAATACATATTGAAAATTATAACACTAATTACAAAAAGATATTCAAAAAATTGTTTTTCTCATCTATTTAACTTTCTAACCTATCAAATGAGGTGGAACAGCAAGAATTACAAACTTGGCTTTATAAGACCGGCTACCAAGGCTGGTTACCATCACATGGTCATCTTCCTGACAAAACAAAAATTTGCTGAGTTATTCAAGTTATTTTCTAGCTCAAATTTCAATCATGGTTGTTAAGTCAAGCAATTGGGGCCATTTTCACTCCTGTTAGGAATATCCATTTTTATTTTACATATGTAATTTGGAAAAGAAAGGAAAAGCACTCTGAGAGTGAAATCTCACAGATCTTTAAATTCATGCATGCATGTATGCATGCATGCAGCCACATTTTCTTGGACAGAATACCAATAATTGCTCCATGTGCAGTTTAATTACTCAACTTGAGTCACAAAAGTTGCTCAAAGACAAAAGTTGAAAGTCCCCTTCTCCATAAAGTATCCATGGTTTGCTAGAGCAAAGGTCTGTGACTTTAAAAGTGATGAGCAAAGCAGGAAATGACAGCTTATTATCTCATGTACTACATGCTTATAGAACTTGAACCAGGACTATCTCAGAGTCTCAAATCTGAGTAGTTGTCATTGGATCATTGAACCCCTGGCACAGGTGATCAGTACTACATATTTACCTGTTTTATTGATGTGACTGGCTGATTTAAAAGAACTCTGCCCTTTCCCAGTCTGCCAGCAAGTACTTCAGTTACACTATGAGCAGTCCCCTTTTGGCAAAAACAAATATAGTGCAAACAATAAATAAAATTCAATTATCAAATTCAATATACCTAATAAGTTATCACCCTGTCTTAAGCAGTCCATTTTCAGAGTCCCACACTTCTTCCCTATAACTACTGTGATTTTTACCTCAGTTGATTAAGCAGTCACCTCTAATAAGCAGTCATGATCACCTGTTACTGAGTTCTAACTGCATATTTGTATTTTTGCTCACTGTACAGTATCATATGGTGCTCAACCACTCAAAAAAATTATAAATATTCTTTCAAGAAACTTTACTTCATGTCAGTGTTAACCCTTTAACACCCATGAGTGACCAAGACAGAATTTCTCCTTACAATGTCAATACAATATCAAGCAGACAAAAGATGGGAATAAAGAAAAGTATCAGTTAGGGGATTATAAGTTGACCAAATTCTCCAAACCACCATTACAAGAACTGTATGAGAAACAGTAAGGAGAATTACAAATTTGATCTGGGAGTTAAAGGGTTAAACGAATCCTGTAGTGCTTCGTTGGTGGGGGAGTATAACAAGATAATTTGGTTCCATTAACTTGGTAAATGTAAATTTGCCACCATAGAAAGTTTCTGAAGCTAAAAAAAACTCCTTAAACCTTTACACACTAACATCAGTATGTATATTCTCCATACTGTTCTCTACACATTTCCTAAGGTGCTGACAAGGAGAATTTGTTTAACAATCAAGAGCTTCCTTAGTCAGTGATCAGCTCCTTCATTCTCCTGACCTTAATGTTTGATTCAGGGGTGATGTGGTAAGGAGAAATTACATGCTAGTCACTCTTAAAGGTTAAAGGGTTAAAGGGACAAACATTTTAGAGACTCTCTACAGTACCCCTTATTTGTTTTACCTTAATTTTCCACTCCTGTGCATGGCCCTTCACACTTGGATCTGTCATAATAGACCACCCCCCTGAACAGTTCAGGTAATGCAGAAAATACAGGAAGGACATCTGAGATGGTGTCACTCCGAACATGATGCCTATCACTATGTCGAATAACTCTTTTGCAGCTAAAAGTAGAAATTAAGGTAGTATGACAATATAAATAACAAAAATGGTCATGGAGATAATTATAATAATAATATTAATATGATAATAACAATGGAAAAAAAGGGCACCAGCATTTTCATACATGTCAGGTTAGAATTAGAATTTGGGAGTGATGGTCAATTGGGAGGGGTAAAAAATCAGTTAAAGAGCCTTAATGGGGGTATCACACCTCAGTCACAGTCAGAGGCATGCAAACTCTAATGACATAATGCCCTCATCTTCCTTTCAATACTTTTTGATGTCAGAGGAGACTTGTGATCAAATATACATTCTTAATGAAAAAACACTTTTTTCTTCATTTTTCTTATTTTAAGGGGATAATTTGAACACCAATGTTATTCAAAAAAAATATAGGTAACTGAGCTTGTACAAAAGACTGTCACACACATTTCCATCATCCATTGATTGAAAAAATAATACCATGTTCTCAGAAAGCCTGTGTGCATACTGCTCAATTATGTGATGTTATGCGTAGTACAGGATTTGCAGTGCAATACTAAGGAATCACCTTAATGCAAGATGATAATGACATGATTTCTGGAGCATACCAGTACTTTCCCTTCATTGTGAAATTTGGAAAATTTCAATGGTGTACTGACCAATCACAATTAAGTTTAGAACACACAAGCAAACCTCAAAGCCACAAACATATTAGCCATGATTTTGCTTTGAAATTTAGTGTTCTAACATGCAAATCACTCTTTTCGTGAAATACACGGATACTGTGCCATATATATTTCATGGTTTTCTGAGTTTCAATACAATTTGCCTTCCAAATTAAGGTAGTTGGCATAAGTAAGCTTCAAAGAAAGAGAGATCACTGTGCCTAAAGTGCATATTGTAACAACTTGTGACACTCAAACACATTTCTCACCATTTGTCCATAGTGTTTGATGTTTCCATGTCTCTAAAGTCATTCCATCCCATTCTTCAGCACAAGGACATTTACTAGGATTATCGATAGGAACTTCTTTGCACAACCTCTCAACCTTGTGAATCATCAAAGGGAAAAAAATTGTAAAATAAGTGTAATCAGTAATATCTCTTTCCAGCTCAGTTCATCCCATCCTTTGAGCCAGCCTTGTTTCCAAGCTCTCTCCTCTTCTCCTAGGAACAAGGCTTTGAGCAAGCAAAATAGCGATACTTCATAAAATATCTGAATACCCAGCATTACTAAATATACAAATGCGAGGATGAGGACAGACTGGAGAGATGAAAAGGTACAAGAGAAATAGGAGCTCAGAGCTGGAAAAGAGAAATTCAAGCAGACAGAACAAGGAACATAATTCAAAGGGGCAAATATCCCTTTGTCATTAATTGGCTGTCTGAGGAGAGGAAAAGGAAGAGGAAGAGCTAGGAACAGAAAGTGAAAATGTCACCTTTCTCTGAGTATCCCCTTCCCCCCTTCCCCCGCCTCCCAGCTTAAACTAAAAGAATTGGGTTGAGGACATTAAACAGTTTTATAACATAGCTAGTAAATTTGTGTAATCAAATTCAGTTGCACAAGCATGCTTCATATTCCTATTGTGCATGCTCATGATGTCAGCAAACATATCCCCCGAGAAAAATTTTCCATTGAGTTGAAAACGTTATGAAACAATTGGTTCATATGTCAGCTGAGCATTCATCGAGATATGAAGCACTTGGGAAGTTTAGAGAGCACTCAAGAAGCTAGAGTTGCTCAAGGCGTAGTCAAGAGCAACTCCTACCCATTTTTCGTGCTCTCCAAACTTCCTAAGTGCTTCATATCTTGATGAATGCACGCTGATGTAAGCTTTCAGAAGACAAGAAGACAAACTATCAACAGAGTTGTCTGCAACTTACCTTATAGATGGACCACAACAGGTCAAGAACTGCAATATAAGACACTGGTGGAATCTCACCAGAATACTTGGTAATGACATTATTATTGCTGTGCCACACTTTGCTTCCACTGTACAATTGATTATACACTTCAATGTCCAATTCCTCAAGTAGACTCATAAGAGTCTTTTGATTCCTGCCAAGGAAACAAAAAAATTAGCTTAAGGAAGTAAACTTATTTTCTCATGCTCCTAACTGTTACCTCATTGTCAAATATAAACACACTGATTATTCTAAGACTAATTTTCACACAGCTTTGAAAGGGAACAATATGCAAGAAAAATTGTCTCATTGTTTGAAAATTCATTCACAAAGAAAATTGTTCTGTAGAACCGTGCTAACTTGAACTTGGCCTACCCTTTAACCCCTAAGAGTGACTGGCATCTAATTTCTCCTCACAATATCACCCCTAAATCGAACATTAAGGTCATGAGAATAAAGGAAATGATCAACAACTAAAGAACTCCTGACTGTTTAACAAATTCTCCTTTTCAGAACCTTAAGAAATGTATAGAGAACAGTATGGAGAATATGCATTCTGATGTTAGGGTGTAAAGGGTTAACTCCAATCCCCCGTAACTCGAACAAGATCTGACTTCCCTTGACCCCATTTTCTCAATAATGTAGGATATTATCTCCAATTGTTCTCACCTACATACCCATTGTCCTCCAACATCCCATCTGTCTGTTCCTTTCACACTTTTAAGTTCCACACTGTCAAGTCTTCCACCAACTCTGTCTAAGTTTTCACAAATTGTTTTGATTAAAAGATTATAGTTTATAAACTTTACGTCTGCGATAAAACGTCAACTTGTCTTTAAATGCTGCAACATATCTCTGATTTCTGACACATGCAGCCACAAGGAAGGTGTCTACTCTGGAGGAAATCTTCACCCATTAATCTTTTGACTGCTAAGAGTGACTAGCAGCTAATTTCTCCTTCCATATCACCTCTGAATTACATAAATTGAAGTTAGAAGAATAAAGGAAATGATCACTTTCTGAAGAAGCTCTTGATTGTTTAACAAATTCTCCTTGTCAGCATCTTGGAAAATGTATAGAGAACAGTATAGAGAATATGCAAACTGGGTATTGAGGGTTAGGTGTCTCACCATTTAACAATGTTGAGAAAACCTGGATTTGACCAGATTGGATCATGGACTGGACCACAAACTGGACCACAGACTGAATCATGGATCAGATCTCATTAATTGAAATTAGAAATTTTGCATGACAAGCCAAAATAAAGTCTGTGTGACATAATGGAGTGCAGGCCCCACTGAGGTTTTTTTTTTTTGCCCAAAAACCCCTTGTTGTCATATTTCACCAACAAGAAATTATTTCAGTGACATTTGGTTTGTCATGCAGTTCTTTTGATAACATTAGTGTTTCGCCACTGTTTGAGATCAGTGGAGGTGCTTAATTGCTGTTCAGATCACAAAAAATTCCAAAAACCATTTGCATTTTAGACAAAAACCGAAAATCAAATGCTAAACCACATAAAATCTGCAAACCAAAATGGAGAAAATTGAAAAACCAAAGTTTTTTGACACAAAAACTAAAAGACCAATCTAAAATTAGCCAAAACTGCAAAACCAAAAACCCCAATGCCCTCCTCCTAATTGAAGAATGATACATACCTCTTGCTAGCTTTTGTCCATGGAAGCATGACACAATACTCCTCAACACAGCTGTGAAAGTGACCACATGGAGTTTGGGGAAAAAAACTCTCAAATGGACCTGCACTCTATTGAGTCACCCAGAGTCTATTTTGGCATATTATGCAACATCTCAAATTTTCATTAAAAATATTTTAACTTTTTCATATCCTCTTTTTTAAAACTATTTATTATTTTGTAAATGATTTGATTGTTTTATTTTTCAAACTTTTTTCTTTTTTGAAATGTGATCCAATCTGTGAGGTTTTTAGGCAAAAACTTTCAGGGGGGGGCTGCACTCAACTATGTCATGCAGACTTAATTTTGGCTTGCCACGCAAAATTTCTTCTTTTATTTAACATGATCCGATCCATGATCCATGATTCGGTCCGTGATCCAATCCGTGATCCAGTCCGGTCCGATCCCGATTTTGTCGACGCCGCAAATTTAAACGACATCGACTCAAACCGTCCCTTGAGTCGTTCCTTTCAAAGTCATAATTTGCATCCTCGAGTAACGGGCTTCGTGTACGCTTTTAGGTTTACCTTTTTTCCCTTTCGTATATCTCTTTTTAATTTTTCCAATTTAAAGGACACAATCTGTTCACCAAAATTATGCAATAAAAAGTATAGGTCGCCTTGTTTGTTTACGGGGGATAGACCATTGTACCACTTTACCTGGTCCATGGATTGAAAATCAATACCATATTCTCGGAATGCGCGCGCTCATTCCCTGAATCATGTGATTTTTAAGCGTAAGATAGGATGCGTGGTGCAAAACTGAGGAATCACCTTAACGGTTGCTAACGCGCTCGACGGGATCCTACTATGAGCCTTTACATTAATTTTGTACGAGTGGTTTCTGCTAGTCGTGAAGATAAAAATGAAAACTTAACAGCGTGAGGGAAAAATAAAGAGAGGTCAACCGGCTGGCATGCAAGCTTAGCATTTAATTACAAGGTCACGCTCAAAAGATCAGATAGATTAAAGTTACTTACCGACGCCCTCAAAAAAAAATTGCATCAACAAATTATCAACCTGTCAAAACTTTCAGGCATACCTTTAGCTTCGAGAACTACAAGCTTTATTTGTGGGCGTTTCTTCAGCAATTCGTAGGCTGCAGAAAGGCCTGACATTCCTCCTCCAATGATGACAACGTCGACAATTTCTGGTGAAGCAGCCATGTTTCTAGGCTAAATTACTAGCCGCTGTTCGAGAATATGAGCCCGCGCTCATCCCCGTAACCCACTCCTCTCGGGGAGGAGTGAAGACCGGACACGAGAGAGCGGAGGAAATCGAGCCAACTATGTTCGAACTTTTGAACTTAACTTTTGGCTTTCGCAAAAAAAAATTGATTAAGCAATTGTCAGGATGCAAAAGCTGGGCTTAAAAAAAAAAATAATAGCTTTTACGTCATAAATATCAGAGGAAACACGATAAAAGCAGGTGATAAATGTTTTATAGACACTTGGTAAACTCTAAATGCCCGTGAAAAATCTGGAACCAATAAAAGGTTCTAACCAGGAGAGAGGGGTCGTAGCTCTTATTTAAGGGCTGGGGGAGGGGTGTAAGAGAGAGTGTAAGGGGGGGTTGTAACAAGGCTGGGCTGACCCCCTTCTGGACTGGAAAGTAATTATTTATTGCAATGCTTTAAACATCTTTATCATGCCCATAAGTTTGCGCATAAAATCTTGTTAAAAATTCCTTCTTAAGTCTTTGAACGAAGGCACACCACCACATCAGTGCACCCATGTAGGAAGTCTAAAGACTTTTTTTCTATAAAATATATAATTTACATAAAATTTCTAAAATAGTTTCAGGTAGTTTAGTCTAATCTCTAAGGATCTCTTCGGTCAAAGGGGGTCTGTTTTCGAGCAAGAAGGACAAATGTCTCGATAACATGAGTGAAGGTCGGCATATGAATCGTAAAAATAGCTTCAGCTTTTCATCTTTAGTTTTCAATCAAACCTTGGTTTTCACCAGCGACCTAAGCACGTGGGCAAACCGAAGAGCATGCGCAACCATTGTTTTGTCCCTTCAATTCCCCATGAGTGACCAAGACATAATTTCTCCTTACGACATCAATACCATATCAAGCAGACAAGTGATAGGAATGAAGAAAAAAACAATTAGGAGATTACTAATTGATCCAATAGCAAATTCTCCGATCTAACACTACAAGAGTAGAGATTTGCAGGTAGACAATAAGGAGAGTCACTCATTAGATCTTGAGAGTGAGAGGATTGACGTGGAAACAGCCTCGATGCGAATTACAGCGATCAAATGTATTCATTTGTAGTGCTTCTGTTTTTAAGTTAAGCACCAGTAAAATGTCTAGTAAGTACAAGAAGAGATAATCATGCCTAAGACATGGAAGAACGAACTCAGGAGATTTATCAAAAAGATGCCTTTATTCATACTATGGGTATATTTGAGACTGAAACAGCAACCTTATGACACGTGCATAACATTTCAAAAACTTCCCCTCAACCAGGATAATTTTTGAGCGACTGCTAAAAGTATGTCGATAGTTTGTTGGACTCCTGTAATTGGCTCACCCAAAGTGGTCTTACTGCCAATGGGAACCAAGTTCACTTTCTTGTCCAATCAGGAATGGGACAAGAATTACAAAGCTTTAACAGATATTCCATAGCTTCTCCCGCACTTTTTGTCGATGGCTTTGCATCTTGTGATTAAATAGATGAGACAGAAGATTCGAAAAATGGGCGGATCCAAATATTTTTGATAGGGGACGTCGAATTCATCATTTAGAAAACAAATAACCTTCTTTCACACAATTGCCTGGTGAAGCAACATGTGATTCCATCGTTGTAACAATTTTTGAGGCAGAAAAATACTAAAAAACACCAAAAGCCTGATAGAAGATGAGGAGCGGGGGAGGGGGGGTGATCCAAAGTTTCCTTCGCTTTATACGGATGTCAGGATTTGAAAAGGAAAAAAGTGCTGGTATATTCTTGACCTCTAATAGTCGTTCAAAAATCCCATTCGGTCAGCTCGAACGCATCTCTGGTTTAGATCAGTTGGGAACACGTTTCTCTCTCCCTTGTTTAGCAGCATGGACATAGTTTCTTCTTGATCATCTTCAGTCCAACCTTAATCAATTCAAATTGAATCAGGAAAATACGGCGTTAGCAAGCTTTATGCATAAAACGATACATAACAAATAAGCCAGAAAAGAGTATACTCATTGCTGTCTTCCTTTTTCAGTTGCTGTTGTTTAGCTTCATGTTTGTAAGACCAGCAGTCGCTTGAATTGCGCGAGAGCTAGCTTGGGAGCAGGCTCTGATGGGATGATGGGCATTTTTCCGCCCGAGGGAGGATTGAAACGAGTCGGGGAGAGGTTTGCCGGGGGTCTGGTACTCATTATAGGTGCATTATTAATGATTGTCACGCGAGAACTGGACAAGGGGGTTGGAGATAGGGTGCCAAGGAAACCAAGGAAACAGTCGTAACTACACCCTTTTCCCCTTGATACCAAGAACTTCTTGTTTTACTCTCCAAGGACTGCACTGGGCGTTCGGTTATCAAAAATAATCGCCATAATACACAACGCTATAGTAACAGAGGAGTAAAGAAACGAGAGAGGCGTGGGTCAGGGCGCGTAATGAACCGAACCCGTCCCAGACCTCCTTCGCTTTTTCACTCTTCCGCTGCTATAGCGCCGTTTACTACTTCACTCCGTTTTATCAATTGAACGCGTGCAACAGGCAGTACTCTTTATTTATATTCAACCCTTCCTCAGCCCTTGCTTCGCTGATAGGGTGAAAAAAGCCTCTTGAATAATCTGAAATAATTTCACTGTAATCCACCTACCTTCACCGTAGTACAGACAGATGGCTTGGGAATACCAGAGGGAAGCTTGCGGCGCAGGCAGCAAATAAAAATTGCAAAAAGCAAAATGATTAGGAAGATGACACCTGCAATTCTGTAAGAGAAAATGAAAAAGTGAAAATTCAGCTAATGCACATGTGAGCGGCTTCATTTGGATCGCACAATTTAAACCTAAGATGCTCTTGTAAATCTTAATTAAAAAACTAATGAAAGGATGATTTGTCGACGTAGAAAGACTGAGATAATTTCCTCATCAAACCGAACCGATCCGTAAAACAATGAGGACCTGGACACTAAGTTAAGTGTCGGAGTGAATTAATCTAGTGTCCAGGTCATTGTTTGGTGGTCACCGTCCAATCATTAGAGAGTAAATTTATTCACTCACGCTATTCCTACGATAGCACCAACACTCAATCCACTCCCGCCTACATTTGACGAATCAAACCGAATCCCGGCATCCTCTTTGGCATCGAGCAGACATCTTCCTGGACATGCGCACATGCTGTGCAGGGAGGTGTGCTGTAAAGGATGAAAAAACATTGAAACACTGGAAAGGTTTGGATCGTCTAATAAGCGTCCAAAAGGAAAGATTACACGAAGAGGCAAAGGAACGCAGGACGATAACGAGGACCGCTTTAAACTTACATAGGACGAGCCATTGACGCTCATGGGGTCGACTTTTCCAACTTCTGTTTCACTACACACCAGGGAAATCGATGTTTTCCTTTAAAGTGAAAATTTAACCACCCAATAAGGTTAGCTTTCCACATCATAAAATGACGTGTTATAAGAAACGTCGCACCTCCCCCTCCCCTAACCCAACATCAAGCAAGGGTCATAGTTAGAGTTGGGGAGGAGTAGGTGTGTAGTTCCTCAACTACTGACATGGATCCAAAAAAATTAAGGGTTTTAACTCCGGTGTAAATTTGCCATTAGGAATCCACAGACTTCCCGTAGGTTTACTCAATGTGAAAGGGAAACTTTAGTCAACTTGCGAAAAATTCAGAGGAGAGCAGCAAAACAAGTAATACTTACATTCGGTCGTTCCCCGTGATTCCATAAGTCAACATACATTGTCCACTGTTCTCGTCAAGGACGCAGTCCGAGAGATCGCGTTCTCCAATGTTCTTGCGTGACACGTCAGAAAGTGTTATCTGGCTAACTTGACAAACCTGCAGAATTAGGTGAGGTTAGCATTACCGTCACGGATGACTCTGGAAATATTTTGATGATGGCATATCATTATTTAGGCTGCAAGCATGGCATCGTTATTGGCACTTGTTGGTGATATGCATCATTGGCGCTTCAGCACGTTTATTTGCCCGCGGGAAATTATGAGGCCTTCAGGTACGCGAACCGACAAGAGGTCCATAAGGGAAGTAACACTGAAAATTATTCTTGCAAACTCTCCCCGACTTGTCTCGCATCTTTCGACGGGCGGAAAAATCGCGCGTCCTGTAAAACTATCAATAACGGCCTGCTCACAGGCTCATTATTATAATATTAATGATAAAATACAATTATGTTCTTTACAATTATCATTATTTATTGATGTTTGTTTTTCGCCATGACCATTTATGATTAGAATTTATGTTGTCAGCAACGCAACAGTGTCGGCTATCCGGAAGCATAATGTCACTGTCATTTTACACGTAACTATTGATAAGTCATTTATTCCTTTTGTGTTGCCATCGGCGTCGTCGTCGTCAACGACGATAATCATATCTATCATTAATTTCGTCGTCGAAGCAATCGTTAGCATTATTATCACATCATCATCATACTTTTCATAATCACCACTGACTTAGCTTTGCCTCACAGCTCTTACTAAGAATGTCACGCCACGGTAGTGAGCATTGCGTGACATAACGCCTGAGTACCCTGAAAAGATTCAGTTCCGCCACGCCAACTGACATCCTTCGTTTTTATTTTATTATTTTTATTTTTTTCAATTTGCTCTATGTGCAAGTGTACACTGTGCGGTAAGAGAGGGGGTGTAAGAATAATTAAGCTCTGAAAAAAATTTTGGAGGAGCTCAACTTGCTCAACACGCGTAACTTATTTTATATACTTCTTTTGCATTGTTGTGTCGACGTGAGGTGCGCATCTCGCCCTTCGCGTCCTCTTTGTTCTCGCTTCACGTCTGCGGCGTTTGCTTGCATGAAATAGCTACTAAGCGACATCGGCCACAACGTGGTAATTGCACACTGAAATCTCTTAGAGCACGAATTGTACGAACTTACTGATGAATCCTGGCAGGGGTGGCCCTGCTCGGTCCTCGGGCTACAGGGGTTCCACAGATAGAAGGTCGACTTTTGAGCGGGACCGGATGATGAGATGTTGAATCTGTTCGATTATTAGAAAGGAAGTTAGTATTTATATTCTATAGTCTCCCCATTCCTCCCTCATCTAACACCTTATGTCACGCAGACCTTGTCTGAATCACGCAACTAGAGTACATTGTCATGGTAATTTATTTCCGAAGACGTGACAGAACCATTAACACTGGTAATCACTGGGGTAACAAAAGACACCCTGAAAACTGACCGCGTGGTATGTTTTGACTTCGCAGGCAAAAAAAACATAGGCAAACTTAGACTGCTTACTTTCTCGTCAAAAGGCGTGTTAGAAAAAAACAAATTAAACCAAAAACACAATCTAGATGGACAAAAATTTAAGAAAGAACGGCTAGTTCTCTTTTTGTTTTTGTTGCTAATTTTTCGTTAACGCGAAATTCATGCAAAAATTTATTCATCTCGCGGCAGAATATTTTCAACCAATATTACCAGCGGGAATAATTTACTCCGCTATCTGTATGCAATCGACTTGAAGATAATTTAGCCCGTGAGCAAGCTCTCGCAGCAGGGGGGGGGGGGTGGTCGGCAGAAGGAGGAAAATTCAGAGCCACATGACAAATTAGCGGCATGCTTCAGTGTTTAAACGAGATGCTTCGGCCTAGAAAGAAAAAATTACACACGTCTGTAGCAGCGCTCTGCAGCGCTCGGAGAAAAGGAGATGAAATCCCACCCGGTCGAGAACATTTACACGACTTCATGCTAAGCCAAGGCCGGAGTCAAAGTTCAAGTTAAACATTGGTCTATGGTTTAGCTCTGCTTACAGTGTCGCTTTTTTAAAGAAGGATGTAAATAAATATATGCACATTTATCATCGCAGCTTCTCTCCCAAGTTGAACACTAGACGCAATGCGATCAAGCTGAAGAATAATTTATTTTTCAGTTACGTCTTCTGGCCGTTTTGATGAGGTTATTTCCATACCGAAGCCATTTTGACGCCATAACAATTAATTTCTTCTAATCTTCAGACAAATACACGTGTTCTTTATGCTTATTCAAACTAAAAGTTTCACTTCAGTCGATCTTTTCTAAAACATTTAAAAAGCTAACGCTTACCTCGCTCCGTTTGTTTTCTGTCCTGCAACGCTCCAAATATTTAGTTCTCCTTCATCCGTGGAACATCTGCAAGCATCTATCTTTTCGCATTTCTTTACTGCGTGCACTAGAGACGAAGCAGATAAAACCAAAGCGAAAGGGAAGATAAACATTTTCATTCTGAGGAATACCGGTATTTTGATGGTTACGAGAGAGCAATTGGATGAATTATAATCTCCTCGTAAAATCTAGTAACACTATACCATGCAGACAACACCCACGTGAACGATGGTCTCACGTACAAAGCGGTATGCAGATTACAGGATCAAAAGCGGCTGGTGTAAAAATTGCGCAGCGGATATCCTGCGTTTTGTTTACAACCAAAGGATTACATACAATCTTAGGATAGTTGCTGATAAAACATTCAGGATGGAGTGAAACGCTTTAAAATAATAGACAAATTGTACACCGATGTCTTGGAATCACAGATCAGATATGTGAGGAAAATCAGTGATATATATAAATGACACGTGTCACACTCGTAAAACACGATTTGAAACTGGGAAGAGCAACTGTGGTGCATAAATTATCAACTCTTGTTTTCTTTGTCTAACACTCGTGACAAAACGAGTAAAACCTCTCTTTATTTCCTGATCTGTCACGCAATACAGTACGTGACTTGCTGATGCACTGATGTGACGCAAATACTTTTCTCGTGTTTCTATACTTACCAGGTTACCTTTGTAGCAAAAAAAAATAAATTGAGCATTTTTTTCCTCTCTTCTCGAACAATATTGCGTTATCTAGCGGCAATGGGCAGCTAAACTAATACTGTAAAAAATTATATGCCCTCGGCTAGGGCTGATATACAGTAGTCAGATGACTCGAGCAGAAAACCGTGAACACCTAAAAACATGTCTGGAATGCTACAAAGAGCTCGTGAGACTATAAACGGAAAAACCACAGAAATAACTGGTTTGGTCATTACTCACATAACGTTCAAATTCGTCTTCTGTTCCACCTACAATAGATAATTACCATCATCCGTTCCTTTGGATGGCTTAACAATTTTTCTAGTGCTGTTATTTGCTATTTTGTTTTTAGAATGTACCGTATTTATTCGGTTAAACAACGCCCTCGAATAAACGCCGCATTTTATAGCAGAAATATTAATAAACGCCGCCCTCGAATAAACGCCCGTCAAGATGCGGCGTTTATTCGAATGATAGACTCAAAAGGCACACCACAATCATTGCTTCCATCGCAGTTGGCAATTTTGAGTGAACCAGACACAAAACCTTTTTGCATGTACCATATTGGATTTTATTCACTTTATGTATTGCAGTAGTATTAACATGCAAATTGTGAAATTGAGAACAATATATGAAAATGACTTTTCAGTCAAGCACTAAAACGTGTTTATGTTTTTTTTTTTAATCAAAATGGTTTTTTTTTAAAATTAAAATGTTCAGTTACCATACTATCGTTTGTAAATAATAAATTTCCTTTAATAAACGCCACCCTCGTATAAACGCCGCCATCGAATAAACGCCGCGCTCAAATCAGGAAACATTTAATAAACGCCGCGACGTTCAGTCGAATAAATACGGTATGTCATATTTATTTTACATCATTTTATTTTAGGGAGTTTTTACAAAGGATTAACCTCTCAACATCCTTCTCTTGTGCATTTTTAGCTAGCTGCATCTTAAATACAGTTTGTAGGTTGTGTTACGGCTGTTTCACTTGAAAACGGTAACATAATCCGTGATTGATTCATGCTTAACGTACGTCTATCGAGTTATGAATGCACGCGCGAGAAGTTTGGAAAGCACGAAATAAGCGTAAGAGTTGCTTTCGGCTACGCCTCGGGTAACTCTAACTTGGAGAGCACGAGAGAAGCGTAAAGCTGAAAGCAACTCTTACGCTTCTGCGTTTACTCGATATACACACGCTAAGCATGAACCAATTCTTAATTCACGAGTTTTGTTATCGTTTTAAGTGAAATAGCCATCCAAAGGAATAGAAGATGGTTGTTATTTATTATAGTAGAGACAAGACACGTTTTAGCACCACGTGGGTAATGACCAAACCGTTCATTTCTGTGGTTTCTCCGTTTAGAGCCGCCTGATATTTATTGGTCAATACACAAAATTCCAGACATATTAGGTGTTCACGGTTTTCTGAGTCGCACAGCAGAAAAAAACACTGAGAAAGATCTAGATCGATTAAAGTTATCTAAACAATTCCATTTCTCCGATCACCTTCATCGTCACAGTGGGAATTGCTGTATTTATTATTGTTTACCAGTTAATTCATGTCTGTCTATAAAACAGTGTTATTTAGCCAGTTAGCCACACTCATCATCTTATTTACCAAACAGAGAAAAATAATAATCATAGTGTAAAGAAACAGAAGAACAGAAGAAGGGAGAGTCGATTCCCAGTCCATTTTTACACATTTTTGCTCTTTAGAGCCTGTCACGCAATACTTCTATTACGCACGACGTGACGCTTTCGCTTTGTTCGTTGCGGTGCCAATACTCGACGCAGAAGACAAATCACAAATGCTTCATTTTTTTATCTGAAGGCTGCAGTATTCGTCCATTCCCGGATCGACGATTGACGTATAAAATGTGTGTAATATTTAGTATTAATGGTTTTCTATGTCATGTAATCGAGAACTGAATTAAAAACGCCTGATCAGATCTTTGAGATGCGCAGTTTTTTTACCGTGGAGATTGAAATGGGTCTTTAGTTAAAAACATCGCGAGAGTTGTGTTGGTAAACCTTGTTTTACCTCAGATTGAAGAGCTCCAGTTTACCCGAAAGAGTATAAAACAACAAGAAGTAATAATAATCGGATGGGTACAAGATATTTACCGAATAATACAATAATAATGATGGTAGTAATAATAATAGTACCGATAATAATATTAATAGCCATAGTTATAGTAACCTTAATAACCATAGAATACGAATCATCTGATTGAAAAAGTCTAGACAACTTTTTACATCAATATTTTAAACCCTTTGACTCCTAAAAGTGACCAGCATGTAATTTCTCCTCACAATGTCAGTCGTGAATCAGACAATAAGGTCACGAGAATGAAGGAAACGATCAACAATTTAAGAAGCTTTTGATTGTTAAACAAATTCTCCTTGTCAGCTCCTTAAGAAATGTAAAGAGGACAGTATGGAGAATATGCATGCTGATCTTAGGGTGTAAATGGTAAAAGTAAGTCATGCATCTGGCATTTCTGATATCATCATCAAACGTGTTTCATAACCAAGGGGCAAGTAAATTGAAGGAGTGTTTAACATAAGCAGAACATGGCTTTAGGTGTAACTTATCCTGATATTTGATATATGATAGATAAAAAACTTTATAAAATGTGACGTGATTGATGTCGCGTGTCTATGAACTAGCGGGAAAGGCACATGATTCCCGTGAAACTGTCCGTTTGAGTTCAGCTACCTGAGAGAACTTGAATACTTGATTTTCACATATTAATAAATCCTTTATATCGCAGTTTAATGTGGCCTAGACTATCCAAAGTATCTCATATGTTCCTTATTTACAAGAAATTGTTCTAAGTTTCTTGCGTCACAGTGACCCCATCACGAGATGAATTTACAAACAGGTCGTTTGTCTGTTGGAAAAAGAATTCTATTTTGGCGGTCTAAGTAATTCCTAAGAAATTCCCCAAAGATAGGAAAGGGAACTTCATAAGTGTGCGGTAAACCACTTTTAGAACCAAATCTTAACTCAGCGCAATTCAAATCAAGCGCGAGAAAATCATTATGGTGTTCCATCAACAAGTCACGTCATAAATATGATGATACAGTGGATATTTAGCCATCACACCTATATCTATTTTAACCCGTTGACTCCTGGGAATAATCAGAATGTAAATACTCCTTCTAACTTTTATCAAAGCTTCGAGTAGACAGGTAATGAGAAAGTAAACATGATTACCAACAACGTGATGTCTTCTGATTTAACACCAAATTCTCATGAACAACGACCAAAGAAATGTATAGTTTTGATTAGAAGATTTAATTCCAGGTCTTTGGATTTACGAAGTTTAGAGTGCACAGGCCGGTCATCGGACAACAGTCACGCGCTTTTAGCATGGTTGAACCGTCACAGATAAGAATAGAAGATTTTGAGAATGGATAACTCAACACATTCTTTACGATTCAATTGAGTCAGTAAATGGCAATTAGGTTCAATCTTCTCCATCTTTACTCAGAGATTCTCGTAAAAGCCATGGCCAAATACGGGCGGTCCATCGCCGCCTTTAAGACCGTTAACCACCGTCTATTAAGCCTGCTCGCAGGCTCTCGTGTTTCGTTTTCGTCGCAAAGCTAGTTCTGTGACGCCCCTATGACACTATCAGAGGCCGCTTATGGAAAAATTAATTCCAACCCCTTGGCTTTCTTTTTCCTTCCTCGGGTTGTTTTTTGACCTTTCCATCTTTTATTAAACTGGTACAACGTTATTTTCTTCAACTTGAAATGAATTTGCATGTCGCACAAATGACCAAAATTTGTGACCTCGGTCGCGTGACCATGACTATGAACTAACGAAGAGAACATGAGCACTTATCGCATGATTCACACAACGCGGGCTGTTTGATTTCAGAACGCAGTACAAGTAAATTTTCGTGAAAGTCTCGTGTCGGCGTAAATGCCCTTGGAAGGTGTTAAATTTGTAGAGCGATTATGGAAACAGAGTGGCTAATTTTCGATATCCCGTGACAGGTTCATGACAAAAATTATCTTCTCTTGAGATGAGCTGTGCGCGTTCTCCTTCAGTCTTCACGCTTCGTGCATAATTGAAAGTCGGCTGCAATGGCTTTTGAGCGGATTCATTTGGTCTTCCTTGGTCTGGCGATTTGTTTTCTGTCAGGCTCTGTTTCTGGCCATGAAAAGAAACTCAAGAAAATAACCTCTTGTCGCTGCTCAATGGATGAGGGAGAAATTGATCTTAGAAAACTAGCAGGGAAAGAAGGCAAGCCAAGGTATAGACATATTATACTACAGTATGTAGGTGCGCATTGACACGAGTATGCTCGCGTACAAAGGCCGCTCGATAAATCGTTGACATGCACCTACTAAAAACAAGTATTTTTTGAACCGAAAAAGAAAATTTGGAAATTATTGGCTAAAAGTTAGACGGTGTCCACCGATCTCTTCTATTTCCAGATTTAAAAGTACTTCTTGCCATGGACCTCGTGGGGATGAATCGCTCGAGAGTATTCTTAGCCCTTTTGGGCTTTTTTTAGCCTTAGATAAAGAGAAAAAAGTAACAAGGACCACCCAATTGTTTGACTAGGTCGAAAGGCTTATTAATTCAATAGAATAATACAAGGTGATGAACGGAGGTTTGCATGTGTGATCTATGTCAAAATATGACGAGTGCAATTTCTGCAAATTTGTTTTTTGAACGTCGCACTGCTCGCCTAATCAGCATATTTTCAGTTTTTTCAGAGTCATGACTTGTCTGTTCTCGTAGATTCATCATTTTTAAGTTCCGTCCATGATTCAGTCTATTTTCAATTTTGCAATGTCTTGGAAAAGAGAGGGTTACCGTACTACCGCGTCGTTCGTCATCCAGAGGACTGGGCACGCCGAAAGTAAAATATTGCGTCGGCCCCAGTTCCCGCTTTGATAAGCAACAAAATATCAAGATCAATAGCAGAAAAAGAGTTTATAATCTCTTGGTCAGAACATATTTAAATTTGTGGTCGTGTTTCATCACGCATCAGAGCAAGTGCGTAACTAAAAATAAAATCTAAGTCATGCGTGATTAACAGTACACATGTAATTATGGATTGTTTTAAGTTTCTTATTGAGAAGGATACCCTCCAAAAAAAAAGCATAATTTTCAGAAACGAGCATAATTTGGAAATAAATTGGGCAATGCTATACTTTTTTTTTACTAGAACAATCTATAAGGGCCTAGCTACTTATCTTCTTTTAGATCTTAATGTCATTTTTTTCCCAGATTTTTCAATATTCCTTCAAATTACACAAACTTAAGCTTCAGTTGGAACCCATGCAACTCATATTCACTGAATGGATCTGCTTGTAAAGGTGTTGCTGTAAGTATAATGTTCAGTATTAATCCCGTACCCAGATCCTACCGTTTAACCGTAACCGCTTGACCATGGAAAGTATGGGTACGAGACTAGGTTAAGTCTGGCTCAGCTGTTTTGCCCAATTACCGTCACTGAACACTTCGCCCAGCTACGGCTTAGGGCGACATGTCACGCATATAGTAATCATTGATCATACCTGAACTGATGTTAGTACCGAAAAATGAAGGAAAAAAACATCTCATGTCGTAATTACAGTCGATAGCACTGAAACTGAAACGCAAACTCCCCTAAGATCCTGTTAATTTAGGTTCAAATCCGTTGCGAGGTGAAAAACTTTCATATCATTTTGTTCTTCCATTCACTTTAAGTAAGACGAGAGAATTCAAACACCAAGCACAAACTAGCAAACGAGAAATGACGTGACCTTAATTGTCTTGAAATGACCCAAAACAATCCCAGGACCTCTTTGGAGCCTAGAAATTTGTTTCTGACTAAGTGTAATTGTGTAATACAATGTAAACAAGTTGATCTCTTGTAACTGTTTCAGCCCTACACGCTTAAAGTAATTCTTTTAGATGCGTTGCGCACACCAGAGTAACTGTTGCCTTCATTTTTACCTTCCAATAGGCTTGTATGGAACAAAAAGGAGTAAATACTTCAGAGTTTTACAGCGTTGCAAAACAAGACACAGCTGAATTTTTCCACAGAGAAGACGGGGAAAATTTTTTGACATACAAAGGGACAGCTTTCAATAAGTATGTATAAGATTTCCTACGACGGATCTATGGTAAATGAAGCAACCTTGAATGAAAGTATCTTGTCAATACATGTGACTACAGTCAATCTGCGGCTCTCTTAGTCAAAAAGATCTTCATATATATATATATATATATATATATATATATATAGATAGGGGAAATCAAGAAACAGAGAGTCGGAAAAGACGGTGAAAACCAAAACTGTGACCTTTGACCTCAATTAATTGGTTGGAAAGCCCACATTTTTTTAACTTCATGAGAGAATTAAGTATTTTATCATTTCCATGAATAGTCAGGGGTAACGAATGAGTTTTCTATTTCCCGAGGGCACCCCGAACGCGCTCCGAGGGTGTCCCGAAGGTGCCCGCATGTTGACAGGGCAGCTTCAACTGAACTATCAAGACATTTTATCAGTGAGGGTGTGTAGGGGAATTCTGCTTTATGGCAACCTATTTGCTGGAAAACCCTTGTCTACCAGGATATCCCCCAAACAACTAAAAAACCCTGACGCAGTCTCTCTCCCCTCACTCTTTCGTTCGAAAAGGTCAAAGTTATTGCTCCAAAAAAAATTCTTGGAAATTTCATTTGCATGTGTGGGCCTAAGCACCAACTCGGAATTAATGAATGAAAATATTTTCAGCCATTTTCGGCGGTCGTCGAAACTTTTAAAAATCCTTAATAAAATAGCGATGTTAATTTACACTTGAGGTAAAACTGGCTTTTAAGTGATTACATCATTGATGAGAGCAAATTTATCGTAATTAGAATTCAGGAACAAGCAGTAAATAACAACTAATTGATAAAGTATTGTCTAATCGTCGACCAGAACTTTTTTTGTTTTGTTTTGTTTTTTTTTTCAGGACCTCAGTGTTTTCTGTGGTTCTTAAATGCGATCCAAAAGAGGAAGGCAAAGTCGACCCAGTGATTGCTGATACCACAAAAAATACTTACGTAAGCTCCTAGAACTCAGTGATTTTAAGCAACTAATTGCATTTACATTAAGTGTCATAACACTAGAGCCAAAGTAATACAGGAGCCAATCAGAAAAAAGGGAAATATCACCAGGAGCCAGTGAGAGCTCATAGAAAACAGAAAAATCACGCGTGACCAAGTCGTGACTGGTGTTAGTTTTGAATCTGAATGGTCGAGAAAGTGGTGCTCGATTTTTGGAAAATCACAGCGAAGAAAAGCAAAACCAAAGGAATTACGGATTACTTTCGACACTCAATTGAAGATTGCACTGACTATTACAGTTTGTTTGTTTGTTTTATGTGATTTAAATTATACTACCTTATGCTCGTTCCTCTCCTCTTATCGTTCCAGGCTCCACTCTTTCATTCTTTGCCTTGCTCTACTTAGTGTTCGACTGATAAATTGTCTTTTTCAGGAGACTGTTTTGTATTCAAAATACGCCTGCCCTTCTAGCTCAAGCTCTACTGGCTTGGGCTTGGGTGCAATCGCCACCATGAGGTAAACAAAATTGAGGACATAGTTGAAGGTTCTTGTACAGGTACCTATATACGAGTTATACGGGTGTTCTGAATATTAATTATTCGAAAAAGGATTTTGAACTCGCAAGCGAGGAATCGTTGGAGTCAAACTTGACTGTCTTTCAATCGAATAGCCGCGCAAATGCAGCGTGACTCGATCTTGTTGATTGACTATTGATGCATACGATCGCATGTGTCATCCTATCCGGGACAATAATCTACAAGCGATCTTTTCCGAAGAGAGCACGATGGGATAGCGAAGCTTTTCGTGCGAGGCTGGAATTGTTGAGTAAACAAAGGAAATAACTGCGCTCAAGGTCCTCTCATGGTACGCTAAGAAGTTTTTATTTTGCGGCATGATCGCGATCGCAAATATCAACGGTTTCAACGGTTAATTATATTAGAAATATAGAGTAGAGCTACAACTGTACGGTTTACCCAGCGGAAAATGGAGTTTTTTGCTCCTTGCGGAGTGTGTGTATGTGTGTGTATGGGGGGGCTGCTTTTGGAAGCTTCGAGTAGGGGTGTATAAGAAACGTGTTGAATAACGTTTACCAATATCTGACGTTTTCTCGAACGTAAAGGCTGCTATTCTAGTTGCCTCAAATCTGTATGCCAAATTATTCAGTTTGACGTATCAAACTTCACTGCCCCAAAAGAGAAGTTGAAGAGAGATTGATCATCAGTATGGTATCTCTTTGTTAATCTGAGTTTTTTTCTTTTTTTTTTAGTGTCATTACTATTCTGGGTGTTGTGATCATTGCCTTCCTTATTTTTGTTGTCCATTTACGTAACAAACTTCCCGATGGAGTTCCAAAGCCGTCTATGTGTACCTCGATGAAGGTGAGGCGAATAGCAGCTTTACCCTGAGTGACTGGCTCTTTCTTTCGTGAGGGTTTTGAGAGAGAACTAGATTTCTAGTATTCGCGTCACCACCACACTCATCAAGGAAATTTATGCGCGAAGTGACGGCAATGAAGGAGGGGTGAAACATGGGATTTATTGCGTAGAACGTTGTTATTAGCCCTGCATGTGCATTTTGAAACTTTGCGCATTTTCTAGCCTTCCTTAACAAAACAACAGCAAAATTTTTGGTTCTCTGAAAACAGTAATACCGAAAGCAAATTACCCACGCTATTTACGTGTTAAGCTGAAGAGAGCTCTCGCGACGTTAAAGACGTTACACATATCGAGCCTTCAGCAAAATTCCTGAAAAAATGTTTTCATTTCAACTCGTGGATTTGCGAAGCGTAAAAACGAGTAATGAGGGGGCTCGAAATATCGAGACGTAACCGCGGCCCTAGGAGTCTGGAGAGAGCATGCATCCTGTGAGGGTGGCTCCGTAAAACAGAATCTGTTTACTGCTATCCTCTCGTAGTTTAGTTTGAAGAGCGCTTTTCTTATTTTTCTCTTACAGGTTGCACTAGGGATGATATTTGCAAAGTTCTGTCCTTGTTGTAATGGATCAGGCTATGCCAAAGTTCCCTAGTCACAAATAACTTCTTCAATTCTGTTTAACTTTTTACAGTTCGTGGAGTATGATCGCAGGTGTCTCAGAAAGGATAAAATCTGAATGCAATTGTAGGCTATTGGAATATAGATTTTTTTTTAGTAAACTGCTGAGAATGACACAAAAGATGAAACAACTGAGAGTAGACAAAAAGTTCTGCATAACATTAAATTTGATTTAAAAAACTCGAACAATCATGAAGTTCTCTTTTTTTATATTGGAAGTTGTCTACTTCTGATTTGGAGCCCTCTTGACAGTGCCGGAAGTAAAACTAGTTCAAAGGGTCCTCTCTCTCTCTCTCTCAAGAAGGTACAGTACTTCCTGGAGGGGAGAAAGAGAGAGGACCCTGGGAACGAGTTTGGGGTGTGTTCTGGCAGGGGTTGTTGTGTTGTATTCTTGGTACAAGGCCCTTTTCCCACGAGTACTTCTCTCCACCCAATAGTGAAGATGGATACTGACAAACTGTAAAGAAAACTTGAGGGGCCGCTGGGGGTGTTCTCTAAGGGACCAGTATCCATCCGAGGCAGGGGGTCTCAGTCTCTCTTCTTCCCACTGGGAACGAAGTCACTCGTCACTTCATGCCGAGGAGATAGGTTAACTTTGACGTAAATTACTTAGTTGTGCGTAGACTTACTGTAAAAGCTCTCACAACAAGCTCATACAGAAAGTAGATCTTCTTAAAAGCCTCCCCCCCCTCGACTGCGCGAAGTTTTAATCCAGTTTCAGCACGTTCGAGTCGCCGAATCTTCTAACTTTAACTGATTATTTGGGACCGTGTCTGTGCAGTACTTAGCTTTTTGTCGAGATCTGTTTAAATATTTTGAAAGAATGCAAAACAGCAGACTTCTGATGCTGCTTAACAGGTAAAGGAAATTGATCTCAGGAAAGGCGCAGGAACACACGGGAAGTCAAAGGCGTTGTAGGGCTTTGGATCACGTCCCTACCCACCCTGTGTAGGCATGTTAATTATACGCTTCATTTATTGTTCTATTCACACCTGAACAACCTAGCGCTTCTAGCATCATTGCTCAGTATTTCTGAGTGGGTATGTCACTCCTAAGCGTACATATATCCACAGTCCTCTGTGACATTTGATGTTTGTTTTCGCCTTGTGAGCGCAGATCAGACTTTGCAATAACTGCCAGAAACAACAGTTCATCATTCTAATCATTTAATGGAAACCTATGTTTGGATACAGCACATAGCTTAATAAAACTATAAACGAAAGGAACTTGCAGTGTCCAAACAAAAAACACGGAGGAACCATCCTACATCCAGAAAAAAAATTATAGTTAAATAATAAATATTCTCAACTTTCCTTTGTAAACCATCTCTCTAAATGCGATCCAAGGCTGCCTTGCCAATCCTCACATTTCTATACTCTTTTGTGATGTTGCAATTAAGTCACTTCACAGTTCCCTCACAATTCTCTGATGCTTTCTCAACGTACAAGACACATTCGAGTTCACAACATGCATAAACTGCAAATTACAGGTTATTGAGCTTGTAAGCTCAAGGCAAGCTCCTTTTTTATTGTTCTGTTACTGTCTACCATTAAAACTAAACTAGCAGGAAATTAAGTCACATTTTGTCCTCCTGATGTCACAGTTTTTTTTCATTTCTAATCATTGACAACGCCGTAACTTAGGCCCATTCCAGACACTAAAGTTTTCATGAGCTCCACTCCACTCTACTTTGAACTGACCCATAGGAATGCCTATTGATTCAGGCAATCATAGATTACCAACAGTTTCACCAAACATTTATCATAACTTATGCATTTAGTTTGGCATGTGGTGAGCTCAGTTCAGTATTTGAATCAAAGTCCTTCTAAAGTCAAAATCCCCTCCCAGCTAAAAAAGTGGCAGAGCCATTACATACTGAAATTGTTATTCTTAAACTGATTACATGTCTCACTTTTCATGTTCTGAATTGCCGACAAGAGCAGATGCAAGTCTGAACTAGATCTTACACAACCAAGCAACTACATTTGCAGTTTGGTTGCAAAACTATATGAATTATTGTTGAATCTAATTTGACTTGACAAACACTATGAGAGGTTATTCACACTAGTCAGACCAAACACTCAGTTCACAGAGCAATGCAGGGGTAACCAGCCGAGATTTGTGAGGAAGTACTGACAACAACAACACTCTCTGCACCCCCTCCTGCCACATGGACGTAGTTGATAGAACCATTCTCTCCAAATTTTGGCACAAGGTCAGCCAAAACCTTCCCAGGACTTCCCTTAACAAAGGACAAATTTCCAGAGAGTGGCACTGCACCAGAGAACACCAGGCTGTCAAACTTAACAAGCACTGGTACATCAAGACCCACCACTGTTCCAGTTAAAGTAGTATCTTTGCCGTCACAGTTGAATGTGATGGACACTGCAGCAGGATATGGGAGACCTACTGTATCCACATGGGTGGACGATACCTGAAATGAGGAACCACAACATCCTAAGAGAAGAATGCAATCAATTTTATCTGATTGCTAATAAAAAAAAAAAAAAAGGTGCAGCAAAATGACTCTTGAAGTTGCTCAAATATGGCATTGAAACATACTGTGAAAGATCAGTAAATATCCATCTCCCAAACCGAAAAAAAACCTTTGACATTTCAGTCTCCAATGACCATTCATTAATATATTCTGGAAACAGAAATTTGACTCGATGCAATAGTATTTATACGAGAAAAGACCCAATTTATGGTTTCAGGATTATAAATAAATGACACACTGGTTGTTATCATATATAGTACGAGACATATGCATGTCCCCCTTCCACTCAGATTTGTACCTGCTTGTTTTGGCAAAGAGAGGGCATAATGAAGGCATACTGTTGCCGTTCGTTGATGCATGGCCGTCACATGGGTTACCATATGGGATATCTAAGTTTTTGAGCCAAAACTGTGCTGGCATTCTGGAATGGTGCAATGAGGCCCATGAGTTTTTACGTTGTTCAGTTTTTTTTCTTGATTTTGAACTTAATGTTGCCTTAAATACTGTAAGTATTCAGCCTAGGAGTTTGGATGAAAAGTTTTGTTTTTCCATGCCTGGTCACCATCGGCGGTAACACATGCTTTTTATCATGATTACTACTTTGTCCAATTCAAACAAGAGGGAGCCTTTATGTCCATGTTAACTGTTTGACTCTTTTGACTCCCATAAGAAACCAAGACAGAATTTCTCCTTACAATATCAATACAATATCAAGCAGACAAGGGACAAGAATAAAGAGAAATATCAATCAGGAGATTGTTAGTTGATCCAATACCAAATTCTCCAAAATCATTTATAAGAATTGTATGGCAGACAGTAAGGAGAATTACTATTGAGAGCTCAGGAGTGAAAGGTTTGAAGTTAACTTGACTCACCTGACATCCCTTCTCCTTGGCCATTACAGAAGAATTCACTAAATTAGCTTCACTTCCCATAATTCCTGATGACACAGCAGCTGTGATGTAGCGTCCAGCGGGTTTCATATCAGCACCATAAGTTGTTACTGTTGCCTTGGCAACTTTTCCCTGAGAGAGGCATGCCGCCACCTTACCCAGTTTTTCACCCAAGCTTAACCAAGGCTGGGCCTGAGGCTTGAGAGCATCTGCTAAGAATGTGGCATTGACCTGTGACAAAATAATACCCCTGGTTCTTTGAAGGCTTTTTTTATGTTCTAAAGAAAATTCTGCTCTCAGTCCAAGAAAGTTTTCATTTTTATCCATAGTTCACATTGTGTGATTTCCATACATTCAAAGTCTTATTCATCACTTCACACATTTATTTGGAACCAACATAATGACCAGCTCCCAGTTGGCTTGTTAGCTCAGCTGGTGGAGCACTGCACTAGTATTGCAGAGGTCATGGGTTCAAATCCTGTACAGGCCTGAATTTTTTCAGGCCTTAATTTCACTACAGTTTAAGTAGTATTCATTACTGCAAAGATCACTTTCATATTCAGAGTTTTCACAGTAAGTAACATTTAGCAATGTCATCCATCCCTCTTTCAATTATTCAATGTATTTTTCTCTTTACTTCTCAATGGCTGCATAACCCACCACATGACATGGTGGGGCAGATCAAGGATTTTTTTTTTCAAGGATTAAGGGAGGGTGCACCATGATTTCTAAAACACCATGATTTCTAAAACATAGGTATAACTGTGAAGCATACTACACAGTGATAATGGATTGCTGTAAACATGTTGTTTCGATGAACATAAATCCTTCACCTAAACCACAGTTCTTTTATGGTTTTATTTGGTAGGATACTGGCTATTTCAGAAAACTGTATGTGACATACAGTTTTCTAATTTCTCACTTCAGGGGGGAAGGGGGGTTTGCACTGCCCACACCCCTCCCCTAAATAATGGTCAGTTCATGAATCAGAGGTTTTAATTAATTCATTATACAAATGGGTAGTGTAGAAGAGCAGGCAGGTTGTGTCCTGGAGGACCTTCCCTTTTCTAAGGATAACTGAACCCTTGTACTTCAAGGTAGATTAAAATTTATTTTTAATGTTCCACAAAGTCACCCAATTACAAGAGAATTATATGTCTGTAGAGTACAACGACATTTGTAGCCTGCAGGGTAGCCACCAGCACATTACAGGCTTTGATATCTACCTGCTAGCCATCTGCTACCCTATTATGACTAAATTAAATATTTTGCTACAATTTATCTCAAAAATGAAATATTAACTCACCACACCAAAGAGGGACTTCCCTTGTACAGCATCAACAAACTGCTCAGCTATCTCCTTGGCAACTCTAGTTTGTGCCTCCACTGTGCTGGCCCCAAGGTGAGGACAAGCTATGACTTTAGGATGTTGGGCCAGCTGGGCAGATACTCCTACAGAAAAAAGTTTAACACAAAACTTTTATTCTTTTAAACTAAAACATTCCCTAACCCTTTCCACCCTAACATCAGTATGCATATTCTCCATACTGTTCTCTATACATTTTCTAACATTTTGACAAGGAGAATTTGTTTAACCCTTTAGCTCCCTGAAGTGATTACCATGTATCTTCTCCCTATCGCATCCATACATTATACAGCAAACAGGTAATGAGAAGTTTCAAACTCATTAGGTACAATTTATTACCTTGATTGAACACCTAATTCTTGTAATCAATTAACAAGGGAATGTGTAGCAGCTAGAGGGGAGAATTGACAATCAGATCTTGGGAGTTAAAGGGTTAAAAATTAAGAGTTTCTTTAGTTGGTGATCATTTTCTTTATTCTCATGACCTTAATGTGTGATTCAGGAGTAATATTGTAAGGAGAAATTAGATGCTTGTCAGTCCTGGGGTGTAGAGGGTTCATTTTTGCTGACCTTTTCCTGGAACTTTTTGATATCTTCCATGATCAATGTTGAGAAGTTGGTTTAAAAGTAATGAGGAAAGGTTCACTAAATTCAAGACATTTCTTTATTTATTCTTTCCCACAAATAAACAATAGTTACTCATTTTCCACAACTCTCTGAGCCTGGAAAATGACTGAAAAAAAAAATACATGTTATTTCTGTTCAAATTACCCACCTGTTGAACATTGTGACTATATTTTAAGTGACCTAAACCAATATCAAAATTATCACACTTTTTTTTAATTAATAGAAAACTGGAGGTCACAAAAACAAGAACCAAAATCAATGCTCAATTTTCTGTAACTTGTACAAATCCTTTGACCCTTTAACCCTTATGAGTGATAATTAACTATTTTCCTATTTTCCCCTATCTGCAGTATCACCCCTAAAACAACCACAGAGGTCATGAGAATAAAGGAAATGATCACCAGTTTAAAAAACTCTTGATTGTTAAACAAATTCTCCTTGCCAGTACCATAGAAAATGTATAGAGAACAGTATGGAGAATATGTATACTGATGATACAAGTAAATGGTTAAGGTGGCTGTGAACCCAAGAGAACCCCCTCCTCATACAAAAAATTCCAGATGATGAAGCTTGATAATCTAACAATTACTCTGACATAAACTTGACATGAAGTCAGATCTAACCCATTTATAGTGATCAAAAAGAAAAATAAATCCATAAAACTGACAAACAATGGAAAGAAAGAAAATTCTCAGTTCTAGACTCACCATTGGGAGGTTCAGTTTCAAACACATCCAGACCTGCTCCACCACACTGCCCTGATTCCAAATTCCTCAGCAGAGAAGCCTCATCAATGATACCACCACGAGCACAGTTGACCACATACACACCTTTTTTACAGAGTGGGAAAGTCTTATCCCCTAAAAGGCCTGCATAGGAAAAAAATAAATATTGATTTTCAATCAATGACTGACAAACATTTTAACAAAAGTAGTTATTTATAAAAGTAACAATAATACTTTGCTCAGATGAGGGGCTACTGCCAAAAATTTCAGCTTTGAAACCCTTTGCAATGGGCAATTTACATCAACAACTCAGTTGATAAAAAAAAATTACCGGTATCTTGCTACACTCCCCCACTGATACAGGACCATTGTTTCCTTAGAAGCTTACCCCTTTTAACAATAATATTGATTTCAATAATTATGATAGCAATAATAATAAGAGTAAACAGAATAAGGGAGATGGTAAGTTTTGAGCTTGGTAAAGAACTAGAAAAAGATGTTTACATGGGACAAAGAAAAATTGGAGCATCAGAGCATGGAATCCAAAGATCTAAGGTTTGATTCCTCGTGGGGACTCCGAATTTTTTCTTTCTCCCACATTCATGACAAGACAAAAAAAATCTTTCCCTATTGATAAGAGTAATATCTTATACCTGGCTGAATTAACTGCACTGGGTTTTTTTAAGAAAGATAATTTTCTCTCACAATGCTTTTCCCCAAACAAGAATTTAAATTGTTACATGCAAAGCAGCAAAGGGGTAATTTAGCATACCATTATCATTATTATTATTATTATTATTATCATTATTATTATTATTATTATTATTATTATTATTATTATTATTATAATTATAATAACTCCTTGATGGCACCTACCCTTTGTCTGTGGTATAAGAGGTGTATGCACAGTAATGTAATCTGCTTTTGGCCACAGCTGGTCCAGTTCCATCCATTCAATGTTATATTTTGCAGACTCTTCTGCAGGAACAATTGGATCATATCCAATGGTCTGTTAAAAGACCATAAAAAAGTGTAAGAAAAATTATGAATTTCATAACTGCTATGAATATAATTGTCAGAATTCATATTTTATTTTTTTTAAACACCTCGTTTATGAGAGATTTCAATTTACTAGCATTCTGTCACAAATGCTGCAGTCTGATTGGCTACCCTGCTTGCTATTCACCTTTATGACAGGTAATGAGTCAAGTGGGTGGCCTGCCAGTACTTCCTTTTTAAAAAAAAAAAAATAAAAACGAGCCTGTCTTCTTGTTCAGTTTTGAACAACAAGTTGATCTTATACTAAAACAACTGGTTTATTCGCTCTTGAATTCTATGCAGGATAGTTTATTTGCCCTCCGCCCTTGTCAACCATTTTATGATAAAAATACCACCTGTAGGCTGGTCAGGTCATTCATTCTCATTACCTGTCTGCTGGGCCAATTACTGATATTATCAGAAGGTTCATTCTGATTACTTTGAAAGTTCAAAAAATAAAAACCAAAAAAAAGAATGAAAGAAAAAGGAACAGAAATATTGAATTTAAGATTATCACTCTATTTCAAGATGAAGTGCACCCATTTGGCCATACTGCCTCCCACAATAAGACTCTATAAAGGACACGCACTTCAAATCTTCATGTTCTCTTACCGTCACACCATAGGATTGCATGCGATGAGCAACTTCTCTTCCAATCCTTCCTAATCCTACAATTGCTAATGTCTTGCCAAGTAGTTCACTTCCCATGTACTGCAAAATGATTATGAAACATAAAGCTAAGATAATTTTTTTTTGGTTTTTTTCAATATTAGCTGGGATAAAGAGGTTGAACACCAGAAAAAACTCTAGAAGCATTCTGTTGAAAAGTGTCTTTGAAATACTGTGCTACCTTTGTTTTTGGAATCAGTTAATTTCCTAAAACTGTGTGCTACATTCAGATCTACATACATGCCTCAAAATGTTTCCCAGATATTTTCAAGACTTATTTTAGTGACAACCCTGGTAAACCAAACTTCCAGTGGGGGATGCTGATTGGAATTTGTGTTCATTCCATAAGTACAAGAGATCAGGGTGTGGCTCACACTCTTTCATGGCTCTCTAGAGATGCTTCTTTTAAAACAGCTAGTAGGTCAGAGCCACTTTAAACTTATTAATGAGACCATGCAGCCTTAATATTGCTTCCTTTCTAGTCAACTTCCACCAAAACACAATAGCAACTATGACTTACTCTCAAGAGCACTTAATCAAAGAGGGTTAGAAATTTAAAATTTGTTCACCTGTACAAGCCAATAAGGCCACCTATCTTTTCAGATTTCAGCCATCCCCCCTCTCAGACCAAAATGATAAGCATACCTTCTTCCTGTCCCATTTCCCTGCTTTCATGGAGGCATCTGCCTGAGCTGTATGTCTGTGTCAGGAGAAGAAATGCTATATTCAATCTCCAGACAACCAAAGCATCTTAACTTTGAATTTTTTATATCTCATAGACTGTCTTCCATACATTATTTCCCTTTTTTGGCATTTTTTTTAATTTGGTAATAAATCAAGATAACAGATATTAAATGCTAGGCAATTCTACAACTTTGATCATTTGCCTAGCTACAACATCAGATAAATCTGGTTAACATGACCAATCCAGTGGATGTACCAACCTGAATACCCTGAGAAGAATCAACTGTTTTTCTATTTGCTATGATTGATTATCACAAAAATGCATAAACAACACAATTAATGAAACCAAATCCCCAAATTACTGCAAAGGTATTTACACCTGCATCATATAGCTTAAAATAGAAAATTCAGCACTGATAACAATTATTTCAAAATTTTGTCCTCAAATGCAAGAAGTTATGAACAATTATATACCTAACTCTGAAATTTTTTTTTACACTAGTGTTATGGGAAAATTACTTCAAAGCTTGGATTCTTATTACAGAGTTACCCTCTTAATTGTTAACCAAGTTCTTTTACCTTGCAAGGGTGCTGATAAGTACACAAGTCTGTTCAGCGGCACTAATTGTATTGCCTCCTGGTGTGCTAGACAAGATACAAAAAACAATTGTTAAGAGGGCTGTCACTTGACATCTACAAAGCTTTTATGTATCCTTTCGGCTCCTAAAGAGTTGAGCAAAGGCTGTTTATACAGGCTTGATAGAAACTATGGTTGCATAATGTTTGTTGTGCAGGCCAATAGCGAATATTTCTATTTAATATTTAGAAAATGTTACACCGATCATTTGAGGACTAACGTTGTTGTTTAAATAATCCTTGGAAATGCATTGGATGACAAAAAGCATGTGATCCCCCAGCTACTTACAACGATCACACCGTTGTCACAAGGGAAAATAAATAAAAATTTTATGAAAATTTAAATGCGGAAAGATTCATTTGTAAACATAGTCAGATAATTAAAATCAGTCGACAGAGTTCATCAGATGTATTATTTTATGAAAGGGCAAAGGATGATGTTATGGCTTAACGTGACGTAGTTTTACACCTCAGTAATTCTACGACGGGTTAGTGATTTCACAGACCAGCGAAGTCACATAATCGAGAAATATTACGTTAAACTGAAGTAATCTAACTTTCACTTCTACACTTAAGTATTTCTCTTTCAGTTAAAAGCGACCTCCCAAAACAGACTGGTCATGTCTGCATAGTTTATCTCAAACATCGCCCGAATATTTGCATCTAAGTTTATATTAATGTACAACTTGTACAAGATTTTCAAAATGGTGTGACACGAGTACCTATTACCGACCATCGATGAAATTTTTAAAAACTAATACAACTTATTGAGATTTAAATGAAAAAAAATTTAACCAAATAACCTCTTACTTCATGACAATAATTCCTTGAAGAGAGGCAGCCGGGATGTCGATGTTGTCAACGCCTGTTCCAGCGCGACCTATAATTTTAAGATTTTTTCCAGCTTTGATCACTTCAGCCGTTACTTTTGTTGCGGATCGGACAATCAGACCGTCATAGTTCTGAAAATAAAGAATAGAATGAACGAAAAAAAAACTATACGTGACAAATTTATCAAAATTGGTTTCATAGCCTACAGGAATTTCTGCAAGAAGTTCTTCTTTGGTGAGCTTCGTTTTAAGATCCACGGCGATTCCATTCGCTTCCAGAATGGTTTTACAACAGTTATCTACACTGTCACTGACCAAAACACGCTTAAGATTTAGAGAAAACGCCATCCTGTTTCAACAGTTTGCGAATATGTGCGCTCAATCACTGTGGAAAATTAAATTTTCCACGTGTACACACTTTCCGAATTATGTAGGTGCACCTGCGAGTTGTGATTGGTTGAATTTAGCCGCCATCACGTGAAGGTACTTTCCCGCCATTATACGAACACTTTCTCCTAAGACGATCAAACATTCTTACTCTAATTTTCAGCTATCGTAATTGTACTACATTTATTGGAAAACTTATAAACAATCATAGTTATTATGGGCCGAAAATCATTGCGAAAAAGATCCTACCAAATATAAAAAAATACTGGTTGAGGTCCTAACATTCTGTGAACAAAGTTCACTGATAGCGTGAAAGGTATTTTGCAATACTTTTGAATCTTGTGAACAAAGACGATTTGTCTTAACCGAATCGTGCTTTCTATAATTTAGGCTAATCAATGTTTACCACTGCTATATTTAAGCTTTTAAAGAATTCCTCTTTGATTTAATAAACACAACACTCCATTCTAATTTATTTTCTCAGTATCGTCTTTACAATTGCGAAGTTCTGAGTAGTCCAAAAATTTCTGGTCATCGTGACGCTTCGGCACTCGCGTGATCCCTGGGCCTTCGGTCACGCAATGCTTACTCCAGTCGATATAGACGAGCTTATGGAACTGGGAAGATATAGTGACAATGAAGGCCTGAGTAAAATTTTGAGCGGAAAGAAAGAAAGGCAGTGGGAAGTCAAAATGTTCCACTAGGAAAAAGGATGCTAGATATTTTCTTTTCGGCGACATGATCTTCTCTCTTCCACTATATTTGGTGCAAACATACTTGCGCTCTAACTAATAAAATATACTACTAAATAAACTGAGAGTATTATTGTTCTCTGGAGTCCAATAGGTCCTTTATCAAATGAAAAAACGACCCAGTTAGGTAACCACAAAAAATTAATACATAAATAAAAGATAAGGACTGTCCAGTCTTTCAAGACCACCCAAGGTTTTCAGCCAATCATGAGACAAGTCCATACAAAAGAATTTTGGACCAATCAAAACCTCAAGTCCATTCAAGACCTACCACATGCAAGAAACAAGCATTTTGTTACGGGGGGTGGGGGGGTATGGGGGGGGGTACATCACAGCACATTCTAACATTCAAAAAAGTTCATTTTTATTCAACAAAGCATAATAGCATTAAATATAATTATATCTTGAAAATAAAGATTTTTTTCAACATCTTTAATAACAATGACAATGTATATAAAGTCAGCATCTCTTCAACTTGGGAGATGATAATGATGATGATGCAACTCTTCCACATTGTTAAAAATAATGATAAAATTAATAAAATAGTTGTTAGATTCATATGTGACATTTTCCTGATTTATTCTTTGGGTTATTTTTAAGATATGTGTGACATGGATTTGTTCTGTAACACGTATGTAACATTGTGCTACCCCATTGGGCAATCACGTTTCAAGGTCAAATATTCTTGAGGTTTTCCTCAATCACCAGGTGTCTTAATGTTGACACTACTTGTTTAGTTCCTGCCAGCAATATTTTCTTCTTTTGGATGATCTCCTGTTTGCTTCAGTTAAACATGGGAATATTTGTAAGTTTTGTCTATTTGCATTTTGAATTAGCTCTTTAGTAATCCATTAGTTTCTTAGAAATGTTGTAAT
This sequence comes from Pocillopora verrucosa, assembly GCF_036669915.1. Lineage (NCBI taxonomy): Eukaryota > Metazoa > Cnidaria > Anthozoa > Scleractinia > Pocilloporidae > Pocillopora > Pocillopora verrucosa. Next base: position 14,235,387 of record NC_089321.1, on the reverse strand, counting down.
TTATTTTTTCCTCAAATGAATCACATGTTCTTCACAATCTATTGTTCAAGTGCATTCAGATCACCCACATAGCAGGCATGAGAAGTCACCTTGAATCCAACACAAGTTGGATGCATACATTAGTTACCTGGTAATTTGATTATAAAATAACTATCTATCAAATATTTCAATAAGTAATTCTACCAAAATCAAAGTATATATTCTAACAGGTACCAATCAGAAATACTCAATCTCTGAAAAGTACTTTTGTAAGGGAAATTTTTTCAAGCCAAATTTACTCCAGCACCAGGCTGATTGATTCATATTTCTTCATACGAGCTTCGTTTTCGTCCACAAGTCTTCTTACAAAATTGGTATGAAAATTCTACACCATCCTATAACAGAGAAAAATATGTGAGTTTCCATAATAAAAAATCACAGTTTAGAATCAAGTATGAAAAATCCTTATTATGGGCTTAAAATACTATGCATGGCTATTGCCAAGACAACATGGTCAGTTTTACAATAATTCATGCAAATTGCAAGAGGAAATGTAAATGCAGGCTTCTTTAAAACACCTCTGCTCAGCTGTGTTCTGTAGGAGGACCACTCTATCAGCCACAAGCATAATGTCCCCCTGCCCCCCCTACTCATGGTATGATTGTCCAATTAATCCAGATATCTGAAAAAGTGGACATTTGACAACACAAAAACTATTAAAAGATGATAGAATATAATTTTTCTGATATTTTGCAATACTTCAAAGCAAGCCCTCTTGCAGTCATGCCACACACCTTCACAAGCAATGGAAAGTCCATCCAGAAGTTGACATTAGGAATGACCTCTTTTCCAGAGGCTCCCCGATGAAACTTATTGAAAAGAACTCCAGCTACAATGTACACTAGAAGTAAGGATCCAAAACTGAAAAAACAAACAAACAAACAAGAAAAAAATCATGGAATGGAATTAAACTTCAGAAACCAAACAGCTGACTGCATTCTAAATCCAAAGAGGTACCTAAAACAGGTGTCTATTAATTTCTACAGCTTTGCAAAGATGGAAGAATCTGTGAGAGTGTAGATTGAATTTGGTCCATCCCAGGATCAAGTGAAATAAAAAATCCCAGCATTTGCCATTTAGCTGAGTAATTTTCTTTGTGCAGTATTTACCTGTCTACCTGAAGGTGATGAAAAGCTGTGAATATGAGTTACCCATAATTGACAAACATATTTCAATTGCTACCCAATTCTACTTACATTATGATTAAGACACTTCCTGTACTCAAACCTGATTTTCTGGGACAGGCATACTTGGAGTGAAGAATGAATGACTGGAAAAGATAAGTTTGAAAGCAAGTTTTGAATAATTATGCAAGTAAAAAATGGTTAGTGACTTTTACCGGCCAAGTCTTGCATCTGTCTTTTCTTTTTACTGTAAAACAAACCTGTATTCAGATTACACCTCTACTAACCTTTACCCCTTTAACCCTTAAGAATGTAAGAATGATAAACATCTAATTTCTCCTTACAATATTACCACTGAATCACATGTAAAGGTTACGAGAATATAGGAAATGATCACCAACCGAAGAAGTTCTTAATTGCTGAACAAATTCCCCTTAGCAGCACCCTTGGAAATGTAAAGAGAACAGTGTGAAGAATATGCATACTGATGTTGGCAGAAGTGCAAAGGATTCACATTTTATGGCAGCATTGTCTGAAAATGTTTGAAGTATAAACACTTGGTAATAAAAATGGAACAGATCGCTACATGTCTGCAAATACAAGTCAGCAAATACAAGTCAGCAAATACAAGTCAGCAAATACAAGTCAGCAAATACAAGTCACCAAATTCGGGACAACTCCTACAAATTTAGCCCACAAAACTTATTTTTTCTATTTGCTATGGCAACCAAAGTGGTAAGGGCTTTAAAACTTGACCTTCTGTGGGTGAACATTAAACCCTGAATGCCTCTTTATAAGGAGAATTCGTTTGATAAGCAGGAGCTTATTATAATGGTGATCATTTTTCATAATTTTCATGACCTCTACATTTGATTTTAGAGTGATACTATGAGGACAAATTAGACATCTGTCACTTTTTGAGGTTAAAGGATTGAAGCAAATTTCACTGCACTTAACTTACAAAATGAGCAGAATCATCCACTTTCTCTGGGGGACCAACAGACTCCAGCCGGCCCTCTTCAGCTGAATCACATTGCAAAGTGATGAAGGTTTTAGGGCTAACAAAAAGCAAAGGAGTTATTATGATAGATACAAGTTTTCATTTGTCAAATTTGTAATTATTTCTTAACATACTGTGTAGAAGTATTTTCCTCTCTTTCTTTTCAAAACCTGCTGTAAGGAAACAACCCCTTTAGCTTTACCAACAAACTCAGAGTCATTATATTTTGATGTAAAATAGCAAAAAAATAGGTGTAGTAGATGAGAGTATCCAGGATGCCACAACCTAGCAGTTAGAGCCCTGGACTCTGTGTTGTAATCTCCCATCACAAGACCTGACCACATCATCATGCTGTGTTCTTGGGCAAGACATTTAACCCTTTAACTCCCATGAGTGACTAAGACAGAATTTCTCCTTAAAAAAAATATCAATACAATATCAAGCAGACAAGTGATGAGAATGAAGAAAAATATCAGTTAGGGGACTATAAGTTGATCCAATATGAAATTCTAAAAACTAACATCACAAGAACTATATGGCAGACAGTAAGGAGAATTACTAATGAGATCTTGGGAGTTAAAGGGTTAACTCTCACAATGCCTCTCTTTACCAAGGAGCATGAATGAGTACTTGCAAAATACATCAAGAATGCCCAACAAAATGTTAGAGGGTGACCTATGGATGGACTACCATCCCATCCTGGGAGAATTTTAGTAGGTATTCTTAGCTGCTACATACAGGACTAAGGCTCTGTTGGCAGGATAACCAGCTAACTAACATGCAGACATGTTTAGAGTCTAAGAATAATGGCAAGGAAGAGACTCTACAATAACCAAGCCTTTTAGCGAAAAAAATTATTTCACTTCTATAGTAGCTGCAGTATTTCATCATATTAAAGTCAGTTCAAAATACCTTGCTTTTGTTCCAAGAAAAAACTTTCCTGTAAATGATAAAACACATTTCCCTGCTGTTAAGTTAAATTCTGCAGTCTCTTGTTCACCAGTATCAAAATCCTCAGGAGAAGTTGCTGCCACTGTACAGCAAACCTAACAATGAAATTCCATGATAGGTTTCTTAAAAATATATTTGCAATTCTCCAACTGGGTTGTACATATCTACAGGCAGCAGGTAGCCTTTGACTTAACAAACTTTTGTCAGTTTCTTCAGTTGTCAATTCAAGATAGCACCTGGACAGAGTTTAGGCAGTTTCATGGCCCAGTACCCACCCACATGTGGCCAACCTGAAGCTCAAAGCCTACTTCACACCAACTTTCCTCACCCCCTGAGGCCCATTTGATCACTTATATACCTCAGAAAAGATTAGAGTTGCCTTTGAAACAAGATGAATATTTACAGGCTTCTATGCTTCTTATTAATAAATCATATTTACTTCATGACATGAATGAAGACTAGATGACTGGCATTGTTTGATGAGTTATGTCTGCTAAGTTATAGGGTTCCACCATGAAAACATGTACTCTGGACAATGGTGATCTTTATTTGAATTTGGTGGCCTTTATTTAAACATGTTAACCATGCAGTAGGCTTTAAGCCACTAATTTCTGGGCTGCTAAGGTGTGAATTGAACTAATGACTTAAAGCTGCTGGCTACAAGTGTAGGGATCACAGGCTGCCATCTATGAGGTTATGTATTGGTTGCAAGGCATGTGCCTTGGGTCATAGGACATAGACCACTTAGCTGCAGGCCTACTTAGAGTTTGAAGATTCCATATAGCCATTTAAATTTCTGACAAACTTCTAGAGTTGTCTACAGCACCAGGTTGTGTAATGAGTTAGGATCTTAGCAGATCTGCTATTTCAGGCTGAGGCAGTAAACAGTGTTGTGAATATCTCGATAAATATAAATCTAGACGTTCACAACTAAGAGGTCTGGACTGGATGCAGGCAGTCGACATATTAGTTTTTTCCTAGATTAAGCAATTTGTTCAGCAAATAAGTCATAAGACTTGGATAGAGCAAATGGCTATGCACTACACTAATGCGTTCTAGTTACAAGATTACTTTAGTATAGTACCATTTAGGTATTTGTGCACATGTTATTGGCAATCAAGCAAGCAAGCAACAAGTTCATTTCTAGCCTCTAAGAAAATTTTAGCTTCCTTCTCACCCACACCACAGACAGTTTTGATTTTTTTTTATGAAATGAACTGTTGCTTAAGTGTTGCCATCAAATACCTTTCATATAATAGTCTAGTGTTTTATGTATGCAGGATATATATATATTTAATAAACTGTCTGGTCCCAAAACAAGCCTCTGTCAGTTGTGGTGTTTAGTTGGATATTCCTAAGTGCCTAAATGGTCCAGGTGTTACTGGTACCGGTAGTTCTGTTTTGAATTCTTCATGAATATGTCTCACATGGATAGCTTCATTCAAAATCCCAGCCCTGACATCATGTTATATTTGAGGATACAGCTGGCATAGGGATCAACAAACAACATGATTCTAGAGCATTGGTAATCAAACAATGCCAGTATTTATGGCTGGTGTTATTACCATACATGACAACCACATGATGCCAAATCCAACATAAACACTGTGGCTGACTTACAGCTATGTTTTTACAATCCTTGTATTGGGTACTTGGAGATGAAGATTTGGTCCACTTGTTACAGGGATTCCAAGAAACTGTCATACCATCAGCACCTTTAATAGCAACATCCTTAAACCTATGAGAAAAAGAATTTCCTTTAAATCACAGTATTTACATTGCTAATCAAGCATTATAAGATATTGACTGCCACTTACTATATTCCCCCTCTACCTAGCACTCTCACAGTAAAAGACCTCATTGCTTTCACCATTATGCAACCAAATAACCTGATCTTTTCAATTTCTTGCATGCCATCAAGTACGTATACATAGCCCCTACCCCCAACCCGACCAAGGATGACATGAATCCTAGCTATCAATTCTTTTTTGGTAGCTAGGTGCCCTCTGAAAAATAAAATGAAAATAAATTCTTAGGATGCCTTCCGAAAAAAACAAAAACCTAAGGATTCAAGTTGTAAGCTTCGTTGAAGAAGAGTTACGAACCTCTTTCGAAAAAAAAAATCGCTAGGGGAGGTGAGAATGTAAAATTGGAACGCCCCCACAAACTGCCATATTTTCAGGTTTTCATCAGTGATAAGAATATTCCTATGTAGAGCAACACAAAGAGCTGAAAAGAGCAAAATAAATAATTCGGAGAAGTATCACAACCCTCTTTCCTTTTAATCACTCTTAACCAAAGCAATGCAACGAACGTTCGTTCCGCGAGGCTTCCCATGACAACAAGGGAAAATGCCCTCTCTCGACTTAAAAATTCTGTAAATCTCCAAACGTAAACAACATCAATGATAACTTTTTATGCATATGATATTATTCAAGAACACAGATATTATAAAAAAAAATCGCGTACGATGGGTCAATCTACGTTTCTAGTTAATTTTGAACCATCATGGATAACATCAGTTGCCATACCTGGGTGCGCTGCTAGAGGGAAGAGACAACTTCGACAAATCAATAGTTCCTTCATCAGTCGAACATTTGCAATCATTTTCTTTTATACATTGACTTAAAGTCTGCACCACTATTGGAACATGGATATAAACAATACATATAGAAATCCAACTACTCTCTGAGACCCACATGTGTGCCTGGAACATTACAGAGACAATATATTACGATTACACCACAAACTACCGCTGTCCTAGTTTTTCTTTTTCAATCAATCTTTCCCATGCCCTCCTCGTCCAATTTTAATACTTTTCATGAAAGTGCTGAAGCAATCATATTCCGATAAGAACCCGCGATATCGAGTCGGAACAACGCCACTCTGTGTCTGGCTGCTCTTTTGGTAATACCATTGTTAATCTTTTTAGTGATTTAAAAAGTGAAGGCGATTGGGTGTTCTTTTACTCTTTGCGTTACTTGATTTGCTTTTGTCACGCTAGAAGTCTTTGTCACGAGCATGAAAATTTGGTGAATAAAGGTGAGTGAAAGTTGGCTTTTTCCACTCATTTATGAAACCTTCCACGTGTAGATAGTCACATCTATCTTGTTGAATATGTCACTTCTTCAATCGATCGAATGGTGAGAAACTTTTCGGTACCGCTGTCATTGAACAATTCAATTAATTTATTTCCAGAATAATGCATTGCAAGGAGGTTAATTTCCTTCTGTAAAACAGAAAAATGACATCATCAGATTCGCTTTCAGAGCAGTTTCTTCAGTGTACTCCTACCAAATGTTCACACATAAATTTGTGGAAAACGAGAAGTAGTTGATGACCTTTATCGTTGATAAAACGCACCGTTATGAGATTCAAAGTTGTGGTAAAAGTAAACTTGAATTTTATTTATTTGTTTTCTTAAAGATGAAATATACATTTAACGCATTTTACTACCGACCATTTAGTTATTTTCTGAAACAAAAACAAGGATTTTCATGGAAAGGGGTCACCTGTCAGTAACTTTGAATACCCCAGTGCCTAGTTAGATTAGTTACAGCTTTTTAGCTAAGTAAACTTCACACTGGTTTGGCCTGTGTCTGCTTTCACTTAAGTTGACGACTGCATTTAAAACATGATGATCATATATAGTAATGAGCCATTAAAATAATGAAAATAATGATGATGATGGTAGTAATAGTCTGTGGAGCCAAGAAGCTTGCCTAATGAGAGAATTAGGAGTGCCAAATAAGGTGGCTGTGCAGTTACACCTGGAGATATATGGAAAGGGATAGAGTGGACCAATAATTTGTTTTTCCTTCAACCTTTATCCAGTCTCAAAGAATGAAAAGAAGTGGTTGTCAGGGTAACCCAAGTCACTGCTATTTACACAAACAAAGGGCTGAAACAAAATTGGCAAGAGGTTATTCTCAGTGCACATATTTAAGAATATGTAAATGAATGCTTCTTTCCTTAAATCAGGATAATATAGATTATTATACTCCCTAATGGCATGATTAAATAATATCTGTTGGGGTATTATTGCATCAGTATTTTAAATTGGTCTTAATCTGATATACAATTCTCTTCCTTGAAGGTGCACAACTTGCTTAGAAGTATCCAGTTGACTCTGAAGTGTTGAGAATCCTAATTTCATTGTTCTAAATATGGAAAAGGAAGATGTACTTGATGACAAGAGTTCAACAGCTTTTAAAATCAACTGGTCCTCTTCAAACATTCCTTCTAACTTTGTAGTGAACAATACACTGCCTCCAAGTCTGGCACACAGCTACTCACATCAAACATTACTTGGGCATGGTCAGCAGTTTTCCAAGAAACTACTGCCGTCTAGAACAAAATTTCGAACACATGCTACTGTTAAGGTTTCACCGATGGGACATGATCATTTGGCAGAGAGGAAACTTAGAGACTCAGTACAAAAATCTGATACAAGCACATTGTTTGAGCTGATCAACAAGGGTGTAAATGTGTCTGGTGCTGACTCAAAACATAGAACTGCTCTTCATTTTGCTGCAGCACAAGGAAATGCTCAAACCCTAAAGGTTCTACTTGAAAATGGAGCTAATCCAAATGCAAAAGATCTTAATGGAAATACACCTCTTCATCTGGCTGCTTGTACAAATCAGGTTAAAATAGTGACCCTCCTACTACAAGCAGGGAGTGACGTCAATGCTTCTGACTTCAGTGGAAAAACTCCACTTGACCTTGCAAACTCCAGGTTAAGAATTCTTTATGGTAATCAGAACATCAGAGGAAAGCCATCAATTTATTGTGAGGAAGTGAAGCAAGTTATAGAGATGATCAAGGCATACATGTCAAGACTTGGAAATACAAAGGCAGAAGAAACACTGGATCAACTTTGTACCATGCTCGGAGATTCTACCACTACAGAAGAGGTTTGTAAAATTGTAGCAATGGTTGAGTATAGCTGGATGCATTTATTTCCTTTTTTTTTTTTGTGCCAATTAAGACATGTTGTGTGGTGTTAAAGGAGTTTCTATCATCATTTTTGACTTTACCACATTCATGTTGCAGTTGCCATGTTGATTTGAGTATGTTGCCTTTTGTTAGTGTGAGGTTACTTCTAAAAAAGAGTGTTGTCAGTGATCGTGATTGTGTTTTAATCAACAACTTGAGTAAAAGTCATTAACAGAGTCAAGATCAGGTTATCAAAATGTCAGTAACAATCACTCGTGAGTCTATTTCAGCATTACTTTTACCTGGATGATAAGACTACACCACCAGAGTTCAATTGTCCAATAATAATTGTTTGATTTAATCATCAACCCTTTTGTAAAAGGCAAGATCAGGGACAGGTTTGGAGCACAGGGAGCAGTCAAATGTTCATGGGTTGCCAAGGGGGGAATGTTGAAGCTTTGAATTGATCAGGGCATAAGAAAAACATTGGGCCACAGTGTCGCTGATACTTTTTTATGGAGATGTTTCATCTCACAACTCTTACTGGATACTCCTTGCAGGTTGATGAAGTTCATTCTTTGCTGGCCAGTTTTACTGCAATGAATCTTTCACACAGTGCTGAAGACAGGACATAGGATTATCAATTGAAAGTAATATCAATTTTTAATCCATTAAGAACAGGAATTTAGAATTCATTTTCTAACCCACAGCAGGCAAAACATTACTTCTGGGGTTTGAATTTTGTTAAATTTCAAAGTTTTGCCTGCTCATGAAACTGAGTTATGAATGGAGATTGCATTCTGTTACCGCTAATCCTTTAACTCCCATCAGTGATCAAAACAGAATTACTCTTTACAACATCAATACAATATCATGCAGGCAAGTGATGGGAATACGGAAATATATCAATTAACCCTTTACACCCTAACATCAGTATTCATATTCTCCATACGGTTCTCTGTACATTTGATAAGGTGCTGACAAGGAGAATTTGTTTCACAATCAAGAGTTCCTTTAGTTGTTGATCATTTCCTTTATTCTCATGACATTCAAGTGTGATTCAGTAGTGATGATGATAAGAGAAATTAGATTTTAGTCACTCTTAGGGGTTAAAGGGTTAAGGGATTATAAGTTGATCCATTATCAAATTCTCTCAACTAATATTATAAGAATTGTATGGCAGACAGAACAGGAAATTACCAACGAAATCTGGGGGTGAAAGGGTTAAATATGGTGGCAAAGAGGTATATTAGAAATAAAAAGATAAAAAAATACAAAAAAAACATTTGTAAGGGCTATTCAATGGTGCCACTCATTTATTTGTCTTAAAGAAACACAGAGTAACATTTTTTGCAGCTTTGTAGATTTAAATAGTGCTGATGTAGTAAATCTTGAAATACAAAAGTATAAAAGGAAAAAAAGGTTAAATACAGTTATTAGGTTAAAACAAACAAGCTTGTGTATCAGTAAAGTTTAATCCAGGTAAAGTTCAACAGTGGTAAACTTCCAGTCCTCTTCAATGCTGCTGTTTGCTTCCTCAAGGTCACAAAGCTGTCCTTTCTCCTCCTTCATCTTTTCCTTCAGGTAATTCTCCAAACCAAACAAAGTAGAAAGAGTACTCTCATTTGCAGCAATGCTGGTTTCTCCTTTGGTAAACCCACATGATTGCCGCCTTTGTTCCTTCAGTTTGTCCTTGAGATAATCTTCCAGGTCAACAACTGTAGAGTGGCCACTCTCATCTGTGTCAAAGCTATCCTCATAAAACCCACCAGATTTTTGCTTCCATTCCTTGGTGGGATTAACCACAGTAGGCAGACCTGTCTGATATTCTCCACTGCTACCATCCTCACTGGTAAACCCTCCCGATTGCGGTCGTGGTTTCTTTTTTTTGGGTTTGGGTCTCTCAGTATGTCTGGTCTGTTTTGCATTCTCATCCTCATCAGAACTTGAGGTGCTGGTGTTTGCTTCAGGGATTGCTCTGGACTTGCGTCTTCTCTTTTTCATACTCTCTGTCAAAAGAGTTTTGGTCTCTAACTTTCCAGCTTCCATTTTGTCCATTTCATCGTCTGTGGAACCACGTTCCCAAAACTCCCTAAAAAGAAACACAGTGATTCTTACTAAATACCAAAGCTTAAAGTGACAGCTTCTTTATACCTTTCCAAATGTCTCATAGCCCAAAAGCCTTGAGAAGGAACTATTATATAATACTGGCAATTTGTGGATTCATTAAAGTCCTATCCAAACGAGTAAGGCTCTAGTTGGAGAGTTTCGAGACCATTGCATTCAAAACTTTATACAAGCCAAAAAACTTTCCATGACTTACTTAAGGGTGCTCATTGCTAATATTGCTTATAATCCATATGACGATTTTGCAATTGCACAAGATGCAGGCTTATGCAAATTGAAAACCTATCATATCATCAGAAGTGACAATCATGAAATCGCTGGCAGTTCATACAATTTTTTTATTATTCTCAGAAAATTCATTTTCGTGGGTTACTTGGTTACTTGTGAGTGTCATAGCACACTTTTGAGCAGTTTGGAAAATGCTTGGAGGTTTTCTACGCATGGACTGTCTCATGGGTTATCTTTAAAAAAGTCACTTAGAAACTGGCATATACAGTACACTTTTAACCCTTTAACTCCCATGAGTGACCAAGAAAGAATTTCTCCTTACAATGTTAATACAATATCAACCAGATAAGTGATGAGAATAAAGAAAAATATCAATTTGTGGATAAGTTGATCCAATACTAAATTCTCTGAACTAACATTATAAGAATTGTATGGTTGACAGTAAGGAGAATTACAAATTTGATTTGGGAGTTAAGGGGTTAAAAGCTTACTTTTGAGGGAATGCAATGCAGAAATCCAGTACTACACTTTGAAACCTCTCTATGCATTGTCAATTGACTGGTCAAGAGCTATAAGAAAAATGTTAGCAAATAATAAAATGTTTCACTTACGTGATCATGTCAACAAGTTTTTCCCCATATATTTTCATGATAGAAAAGACCACTGCTATTAAAAGTAACACCATGATTACCATAAGAATTATCACAACTGCAGGGGATGATGAGCCTGAGTTGGCTTTAGAACTGTGAATTAAAAAGCGAACCTGAGCTGCTGTTGCTGTAGAGGAAAAGAGAGAACCATTGTGAAATATTACATCCATTGTATACACAGATTATAGTTATAGATTATATACTCGGAGAACAGCAAATATGCAATTGAGTCATTCATTTTGTCCAATTTGGTCCTGGACTGCTCTATAAAGATTAACACGAACATGTCTTTGTTCTGCATTGTTTTCATAGGAAGAAAATTTTTCTCTTTTTGTGACACTTATCTTTTTAATTCTCTGATAGTAGGACTATACAATAATATGTGTTATTCTGTTTTCTTTAACCATAAATTTAAAACTTGAATTCAGACTTAAAATTTCTTTGTGAGTATGGCAAAGTCAATAATTATAACAATCGATAATTTGATCAACTGATCCAGTATACACACAGATGAAGATGGGTCTTGATCTGGGCAAAATATGTTCAGGGTAAATGTCTTGAACTTGGAAGAACAGTTAATAACTGTGTTGTGCATTCATTAAGGCGAGAGTCATCCTAATTAAAAACCCATAATTTGTCATCTGAGGTCAAAGTACCACTTATTAAGATCATTTTATTTTAGTTATGAGTAGGGTTTTTTATTCTTACTGTTTCTGTAGTAAAGAGGCTTCTTTCCTTTCATTTCTGGTGGACCAAAACATTTTATTTTTCCTCCATCAAAGTTGTCAAGATGTCGATTTTTTTCAATGAGATCAATCAACTCATTTTGCAGGACTTCCAGAGAAGATGTGTTACATGACCAAGGATTTTTGTCAATGTACCTACAAGGAAAGTCATTCATTTTAAGCCAACTGATAGGGTTGCAAATTCTGTCATCTAAAATGCCAGGTGACAAGAGCTAAACCCCGATTAATATCAAAGATGAGCTGCAAGCTCCTTCCTTTTCAGAGGAGTCCATCGCGCGAATTAAAAAAAAATAGTGAAAAAAAAAAAAAAGAAAAAGAGAAAGAAAAAGGGGTTTGCTCCACTTTTCGTGCGCCTCACTTCCAGAGTTCCGAACGGCGCGCAAACATAATTTTGCAAATATCACTTATAAAAAATCCACCCGTAAGACAAATTCATAATTAATATATGCTGGTTTGCCATTCGCACACACACATTTTTACCAATGCAAACCAATATTGAGCAGAACTCTTTGGTTTGCTAAAAGACTACGGGCAGTTCCATTGTTTCGAAATCGAAGGTTAAGTCTGCAAAAATTTGGGTAACGAAAAAAACTTACGTAAACGTATACGCGCCGCGCAGGACTCTGGGTCAGAGAGTGAGACGCGCGCAAAGTAGTGACTCTACTTTTCGTGCGCTTCCCTTCCCTAAATTTATTTATTTACTTTTAAAATACTCACAATCTCCTTATCGTCCCCATCTCACTGAATAAACCCCGTTCAACATCTTTCAGTTCGTTTCCTCTTAAATCCCTGAAAGTTGTAAATGAAACATCGCACATTGAAACATCCTGATTTGTAATTTACACCATTTCACATAGATGCATGCAGCTATATTAGTGTACAGCTCAGATTGGCCTGATTTTGGAAAGATTTGCAAAGTGAAGAAAATCGATAAATATATACACAGGAAGTCGTTCTTAATGACAGGGTACCGATGACTGATTTAATGAAGAAAAAAAACCCTTGATGCAAAGTGCTCCCAAAAAAGATCTTCGCGATCACTGCGTTATTGAAAGCAGCCCCTCCTTTTCACCGAAGTCCGCCAGGCGATCAAAAAAATCTTGGCAAAATTAATGTCTGCGCGCTGTGCGGAATTCTGGGAGCAAGACGCACGACTTCTTTTCGTGCACCTCAATCCCATTCATTTTAATTTGATCATTTTTTTACGCTGATTTTTTTGTCTCGCTAGACAGACCTCGGCGAAAAGGGGGGACTACTCACAACCTAAATGGCCACAGTCCCTTTCCCCCATCTCTCCCTCTTGCCTTTTCTTCCCATCCCCCCTCTCCCCGTGCGCTGGACCAACTCGACTGCAGCTTATGCATAACTTGTCATGGATCCAAGTCTTAATATTGTTAGCTGCATGCTTTGAGCGTTAAGTTCGGTTTACGGTTTTTTTTTCGGTGTTTCATATCAGAACGATCCGTCAATAGTCTCAATGTTGACTTAAATTTTTGTTGTCGGCGTCTCATACTTTCTGGTTCCTTCGATAAAACGTAAATGATTCAGTTAAAAGCCAAGTCATCATTAGAGGATGCGCACCCAGATTTTGCCGCGCTTGGCCCCGCGATTGGCCTTCAAAACTCGCGTTCCTCTCTCAACCAATCAGATGTAGCTCGCTTTTTTCCGCGCTTTAGTCAGTTTACTTGATTTTATGTTATGTGCATTGGCCCTTTGTGATGTCTCTTTCGTTGTGTCAAAGTTGGTTTTGGTTTCAGAACACTCACTTTCTCAATTGAAATGCGCTCTATTTATTCCAGGTAAGAGCGCTTTTCATTTTGAGTGCTGTATGTTTTAAGACCAAATCCAAAGTAATTACAAAAGCTAATCAGAGCGAAGGTAACCTGAAGCGCGAGAAAAAGTGAACGACCAAGGTAAAAATTGATCTAAGATTTTCTTCCACATTACTCACAAATATTGCAAATTCTCGAATGCCTTCAAACTTTCCTTTCTTATCTTCTTGATGTACCCGTCAGATAAGTCTCTGAGGAGAGAGCGTGATTCGTTAGGAAAACGAGTAAAAGCAGGGAAAAGAGACAAATAAAAAAACCTTTTGCAAAAACAACTTTACTTACAACGACTTGACACGAGCAGCAAAGGCAAAGTCAGGAAATTCAGTCATCCCGGGACATGTAACTCCGAAAAAAGAGGAACTGCAGCGACAGGAACTTGGACATTCAAACTTTTCAGCCGTGACGGGTAGAAAACCATGCGTTGCTATTACAAAAGCAAAGAATAATATAATTTTACCCACAGACATCTTGCCTCGTTGAAGATTTCAATCGAAGTGAATTGAACGTCATAATCGTCGACCGTTCATGCAGACTGCGTTGCGCGCGCGAGCTGGAAATTTGCGCAAAATTTCTTATAGCACATACTCGATGAATTCCAATCTAGTGTTCCAATAGACGATTTATTACTCAGATTATAAGAGGTTAGCGCGCAATAAAGGTTATTCTGATTTTCTAAACGCTTTTATACGGCATTCAACAGGGTGAGATTCCTTCTTGAAAATGACATGGTAGGTTTGTGAGCTTGTATCTGCAATTAATGAGATGTAGAATATGCCGCATTAAGCAAGTGGGAGGACTTTTAAAAGAAAGCTAAAAAAAAAATCGGACTCGATTGCGTTATGTTTCGTAAACTTCGAGAATCTAATGAGCTGGGCCGTGTGAAAATTTGCCGTATGTTCGATACAAGCGGTCCCATTTAAAGATAGTACAAGTTGTAACCAGTGCCGTAGTAGAGAGGGCCCAGGGGGCCTGGACCCCCTTTATTTTGGGTAACAAAAAAAGGGAATTGCAGAAGGAGGAAAAGCCGCTCTTCCGCCCCCTCCCCTCCCCTCCCCCGTAGCTCAAGGTCTGGATCCACCACTGGTAACTGATTATAAGTTTTTGTGTTAACTTCCTCCTGCACCATAATATCAAATTATGAAGGACGGGGTAATTTAGTGTTATCAACTAAGTTGAAAACGTAAATGAGCAATGGGAAGGGATAACGCTCGAAACGTCAATCTTTAAACTCTTTACGGTGGCCAATTTACGTTTTTAACTCAGTTGATAACATTAAATTACACTGTTGTATTCTCCAACCAACGCAGCACCACAGTTTCTTTAGAAACTTACCTCCTTTATTTATAAGAAGGACAATAAATTCTGTTAATCATCCGAGCTTTATCTGTCTTTTTATCGGTTGAAGTACTTCTATTTGTGCAAAAACTAACACTGGTAAATCGTTAGCGGCCGAACTTGTTGATGCATCATTTTTGCTTAGTTTGTAGCACTGGTTTAAGCGTTGTCAGGTGAGCAAAGGTGTGCACGGGGCCAGCAAGTTGCACCAAGAGTGAGTACTTAGCTGTTTATCCTTCTTTTTAGGTAATTATGCATTGCATGTCTATATTTCTGCTCTAGCGCTGAGCGTATGTTTTCAAATTATTTTCTTTACAGCCACAAACTGTTAAAACTCTCACGAAATAGATGACGAGTAGCGTAGCCAATCAGATTAGAAAGCTTATGGTTTTATACTAGTAATGTATTAAGTAAAAAAAGTCGTCAGCTTCCAAAAGTATTTGTTTTTTCTCACCGAAATGCAATATAAGCATTACAATTTAAGAAGCAAATTCCTCGTTCGTGGTTAAACACAGGAAAGTATCGTTAAGAAAGCGTGAGATATTTGGATCCAAGTACGCACTATGCCCAGCTTTTACACTTTCATGCAGGAAAACGTCGCGATTCGTGTTGGGTGGCGTATGTAACTCCTGCGCGAGCTCATTCCGGTACCGCTCAGTTTGCGCATGGGTTTCTTGTCGCTGTCCGCTGGACATCGGGAACCGTATAGGGGAGAGGGGGTAACGGGGTAGGGGTGGGGTTGATGTTCCTCGTGTGTTCCTTTGTTTTAAGGACGAGCTACAGAATACATTGGAACAATCGTTAAGAAGGTTGATGAGTCCTCTCCACACCACAACTTATAACGAAAAGTACACAGAGCGGGAATATCAACCGACATTTAATTACATCAGATGAAGCTGGGTAGGCAAAAATTTAATTGCCATTTTAAGTTTCAACAAAGTTTGAAAATGTAAAAAACCTTATAAAATAAACAAACGAACAAATAAACAAACAAACAAAAAGCAAAACTCACAACATCTACAAGAACAACAATAATTAGGAGGCGAGCCAATAGTACTAAAAAATATTGTTAAGAAAACGAATACAAAAATAGCTTAGTAAAATGTACTTCCAAACTTCAGATAACAAAATTGAAATATCGAGACAAACTGTTTCCGTATCAAAATAACAGTAATAAATAAAGCACTGCCAAAGGTAAGCACTTGGCCACTTTGAGTTTAAAATTTATCTTAAGGACAAAATTTACTTGAAAATTTTTATCGTCAGTATACTTTCTACAACTCCAAACTAAACTCACAACCTTAGAATTTCAAGAACTTAGGCACTAGGCATGCGCAAAGGATGAACCCAGATGGTACTGTCTACAAGAGGGAACTTGTGCGCATGCATTAGATCTTTATTTTACCCTTCAATCAGGAGGGCCTTCGTCAATCCATCAAACATAAAATAAAGGCAGCCGATCGTAAAAACATTCCTCCCATATTAAGATATTCACAGCTAAAGTTTTCCTCTCCATAATTGAGGTTTTCTTCTCTCATTTTCCCCCATAAGTGGGATTTTGGAAAGTAGTGGTCGCCTGCTTGAAGATTGGATTCTCTCCCTGTAAAGCAAAGGAAAAGTCTGAAATTGCGCTTATGAGGACTAAAGGATTCCCTACGGGTGAACCATCGGAATTCCAAGGGGGGAGGGGGTGTCAGGATAATTTCGCTCGAAGGGTTCTGTATTAAACGCCATTGTTTCCCTTCAAAGGTCAAATGAACAGATTGCCAATAAAGAGGTTAACAGCTGACGTTTCGAGTTTAAAGGCTGACGTTTCGCTCTGACCAACGGCTAACGCTCGAAACTTCAGCCTTTAAACTCTTTACGGTGGCCAATTTACGTTTTCAACTCAGTTGATAATACTAAATTACCCTGTTCTATTCTCCCACCGACGCAGTACCACAGTTTCCTTAGAAACTTACCCCCTTTATGATTGTAAATAAAGATTGATGCCCTTTGCCAATTGCTATCGTGAGATATACCAAAGCAGGAAACACAAAGTGACCTCTTGCTGATGAAAAAAACATTCAAAACTAAAATACCACAAAATAGGGCTTTTTTATGGATTCAAACCTGCCTCTTCGACATTGATTTCTTCGAAAATAAAACGGATGCTTAATCACATGTTTGAATGGTCACTAGGTGAACAAAAAAATAAATTCCTCTTACTGTGTCCCACTGGGCATTCTGTCTTTCTTTCTCAAACTTGGCGAATTCTCGTCGGTCCTGCAAAATCAAAGTTCAGGTATGTAAGGAGCTAACTGGAGTGTAACTCTACCTTCAGCAAAAAGGGGGTTACATATATTTCAGCTTGCTATGATAGAAAACGCATGAGAGGCAATCATAAACCAAGAAGGAACAAGACTGATAAAAGTGGATGAAGAAGATTAGAACAGACTGCAGATGACAAACTTAAAAAAAAAATTAGGATAAATATGTCGAGATGCAAAACTCGAGAAAAAGGTCCCAAAACGGAAATGGCACTGAAAAATAACATATCTGTTTAGAGATCTACATTTACTTAACAACGCCGAAAATGGGCCACTTTCTATTCTCTTGCAAAAGACTAACGCGTTGTCTCCGTCGAGACTGACAGCCTTACATCAAGGCGCCTAAACTTGGGAGTAGTCTTCATACCTGGATCGTAGCGAGCAACTTCCATATAAGGAGCAGAGCTAGACCCACACCCAGTACTCCTCCGACAACACCCAGTATAACAGCAAGTGCTTCGGCTTCTTTGGGACAAACTTGCGAAAGAAGGAAAAACAAGCTGAAGGAACTGGTGTGTGAACAAATGTTGTGGTTTAACCTTAGAGAATTTTAACAATTGAGAATTTAAATGTAGGTAATAACATGATTTCGCGTGGAATTTGGTGTAAATAAGCACGAGTTAATTTTTCAAAGACAACAAAATTACACACGCCCGTAGAGCGAGTGCAATTTTTTTTTTTTGAGAAATCACGTTATTACCTTTTAATAATGTACTTGGAAAAACATCACAGAATGTTACAACTTTGCACACGCGTTAAAAGAGAATACACTCGTTTTCAGCCACTCAGAAGCGCGTAATTTTTTTCATGTAGGTTATTACTGAAGGAAAGCGGGATTGCACTGGTTTTGCTTTACTCCGCTCCGTATCCCTCTCAACCAATCGTATCAAGCACTGATTCGATAATTTTAGTTAACGTATAACTCATGGACCTAAACACGAAAAAGCTAAAGCATCCAAATGTACTCCTCCATAACGTTGGAGTCCGAGTTTGGGTATGCACAATGTCTGGGCATATATTTAGCGAGACCACCACTGTACCTTTCTCCTTCTGGACGGATATAAGCACATCCTTGCCAGGGTTCTCTTTGTAGCTGAAGCTGAACGAGCAGTCGTCATCGTCCTTAAATGTGCACCTTTCTCCCATTTCTGTTGAACAATACGACAAAAAACGATCTCGTTCGTCAAAATAATGATTGGAACCACGTGAGAATATGCTCTATTGTCTCAGCTAGTAGAGCCTCAGAAGTGAAGAGAAATCTTAAATCAAATCATTGAGATACCGAAGTCGAAACTAAACTCTCTTGTCTGCACCAAGGAAATGTATAGAGAACAGTGTGGAGAATATGCATACTGATGTTAGGGTGTAAAGGGTTAACTCTTACCAGGAGAAAGTTCATCGACTTGACTGATCTTGAAATCTTTGCAGCGAGTACTGCAGTCCTCGGCTTTGATTGCGCCACTCTTGAACGCCAAACACTGCACACAGTCTTTGTTCAGAGAACACTTTCCAGCACAGCTCTAGAAAAAAGGTATGAGGATGGGGGATGTTTATTTATCGGAACACTGATACTCTTTCTCAAACAGATTCTTGAGAGTAACGCTCGAAAGGTCAACTTTGAAACTCCCAACAATGGCCAATTTACGTTATCAACTCAGTTGATAATACCAAACGAAGTAAGGACAGGACGTTACAAACTAATTTGTTAGACTTAATAGAATACCACTGACATTCTGCTAAGTACAGAGGCTCCGCTACCCCGCTTCGCGCACAGGAGCTAAGCTCAGCCTTATTCCAATTAATACCAAATTCATACAACAAGGAACGACGTGCGTTGCATAAAAAATAAATGGCCCTTAAAACACTTATAACTGGTCGTGAGTAAGGTGAACTAGTTCTAATTGCGACAAAATCCTTCTAAGTTAATTACTTTGGAAGTTTGAAGGGAATTTAAGTTGTTTTTACACATGCGCAACATCATCTCCTATATCCTATAAGAAGACTACAAAATGAAACAAAGTTTCATTAGAGAAAAACACCAAAAGAGGGAGGGAAAAAAAGGTATATGCGAATATTTTAAGGATAGAAATATCGATCCGTAAAGTAAATGACGAAGTTTTACACAATGGATAAACCAGAACGCTCCTTCTGACATGCGCATTGGACGTTTAAAAAGATACTGTCATGTAAGGAATGCACAATTTGTCTCTCTGACTATAGAGAATACTCACCGGACATTCATCACAGTACTTTCCCCTGTACACAGTGGATCCGTTACATACACAGGTACCGCACTGGCAGGAGCCATAACCATTACACAGCACCTGAAACAAAGACAGAAATTGCGTGATTTACCCATTGACTAGGGTGTAACTTAAAGGAGTGATGGAATGACTCTACTTCCAAGTCAGTAAGAGGCAAGATTGGGTCATCCCCATTGGAGAAAGCCTACAAGCACTAGCAGGCCCTGAACATAAACATTGCAGGACGCTAGTTTCTCCGCCCGGTTATGAGTGCTCGAACCCAAACCTCTTCCAGACCTTTAGCCGGCTTGCGTTACTCAAGGCGTCATACTTTCCCGCGGGCTAAGAAACGCTCGTGCTGAAGCACTAACAACGAGGGCCTATTCGCAGGCTACCATGGGGAATATCGCCTGGAATCAGGAGCCCATTACTAAAAGGTTCCTTCTAGAATTTATTCCTGAGAAAAGCAGTGACAGATTCTGGGGTAATAAACCAAAGGAAAGAGAGCGAAGTTTACTCTGTCTTCCACACCAACAACAGCATGGCAAGATACAACACGGTTTGTCAAATAATCTTGAAACAACATACAAACATAACGACGCACGGGTGCAAAACCGAAAAAAAAAGCGTAACATCAACTTTAGGATATGTTGTCACGTCTGTCTCTTAGCCACATAGTTGCTCATGTCGTAGACGCTACGCACACAAAATTATATCCGCCACTTTCGTGTTTTGCTCGAGGTCCCCAATGTTACTACCAGAAATTTACGTTTGTACAAAGAATTCGTCAAAGCAACGAAGAGATTTGCCATTTCTCTCTTCTTCGCCGCTTAATTTACCATTGAGCCTCGATCAATTAAGCTACCATGTGACTCACCCCATCCTTCATACATCCCTCAGTGCTGGTCGTACAGCTGCAAGATGGGCCTGTCCAGTTTCCGTTACAACTACAATTCCCACACACGCACTGGCCATGATCAGGACCTAACAAAAACAACAACACATGAGTTAAAAGAGTCGGCGGATCATGAAAATTAAAAAAGTACCCAAATAAAGCATCTTTCTCCCCAGAAAGTTTTCTCTTAAATAAAGAAAGATGTCGTTCATTTTTCACGAGCATGGGACAAAGCAAAAACCTGACTTTGCCACAAGGACCCCATCCTCTGACCTTCTACGTGGAACTCCGGGAGTGAGGCGCGCGAAACTTCTTTCCGTGCGCTGATCAATATCAAATACAACTTATTCTTACCTCCACAGATCAGATCAGTGTCTCGATCTGAAGGACAATCCATGTTGCTACACTCACAGTATTTACCGTTAATGATTTCACCAGGGCGAGACTGAAATTCAAAATACATGATCAATCAGCTTATTAGAACCAAGGACTTTTCCCTCTTACATCACCTTCTTCGCAATCCACCCCCCTCTCACCTCTTACACAAGTCACTCAACCCCTCCCCTCCCTGCACCTCTTAAACAATCCACCCCTCCCCTCTTACACAAGCCACCCTTTCCCTCACCTTTTCCACACTCCACCCTTTCCCTCACCTCTTACGCAATCCACTCCGCCCCTCTTACACAATCCACCCTTCCCCTCATCTGTTACACAATCCACCCCTCCCCTCATCTGTTACACAATACACCCCTTCCCTCCCCGCACGTCTTGCACAATCCACCCCTACCCTGCCTTACCCCCTTATCACATTGGCAGTCTCCGCACAGGCAGGTTCCCAGTCCACTGCACACCTCAGCATCCGATGAATTGTCCCTGGGGAAACACAAATTTCACAGTTGATGCACCTTTACAGTGGAACGACTGAGGAACAGCCTGTGAAGTTAGAAGCATGAATTTATCTTTAACCCTTCACTTCACACCTCCCGAAGAGGACTCAGGGGACTCCAGGTGGAAACACTTCGGGATATCAGGGCTTGAAATGCCAGGTGTTTGAGATAAGGTAGGATTATAGGGACATAATGCCATAAGTTAACACTCAGGGACGCGGTCTGAGTGCCATAAAATAAAGAGGTCAAATTTGGAACGAAGTAACAAGCGGAATTTTTAGAACGTTCGTGGGCACATTGAGAAGAACTTGGGAATTGGGTATTGGTCAACTCACAGTCTTCCTTTAAAAAGAGAGAGAGAGAGAACTGATGCAAAACTTGTTTTTTTAACTACTCATTTTTTCCTTTCAGTTAGGCAATCCTTCTAAGCTCTACTGGTTTAGAGTCACTTTACTTGTCAAGACCACTGTTTGTAAGTACCTCAAATGATTTTCGTTGAGTTAAGTTTCAGTCCAGAGGGTTACATTTAAAAGGTCTCAATTTTTTAATAGCGTAGAACTAAACAACCACTATGATCTTAGTAGAAAGTTGTGTACGTTAAATTGTAGAATTTAAAGGGTTTAAGTCGACACAGAATTACCAAAAATCCATGAGTTTAAAATATAATCACTCAACAACTTGTTAACTTGTTAACTAAGAATAATTTTTTTCGCCTGAAATTTGATTTAAACGATCGATGCCTCCATTCACCGATCATTCACTGAACAGAAATAGATTACAGGTTCATTACTTTAAATCCTCGTTATTTTATTTAATTGATACGGAAGTTGTTAAAAGTTATCTTAATACTTACTTTGCCGTAAAGTTGCGATTACGAACCATTTCTTGTAACCTTAACAAAGCAGTTTGATTCGATCTAGAGATTCTTTACACACAGGCAATGAGATCTGAAATTAGTTTTTTCTCCACATACTAACGCAAATTTTTAAAGTATTTATAGCATCAAGGAGCTTAGTTTACAATCTTGAAAATAAAGACATTTTCAATCAAGTGTCAGATGTAATCCGAAATTGCGGTCGTTTTGCTGTATTTTGCTCTGTGATTGGTCCAGAAAACTCGCACAACCCTATCCTAACACCAATCACGAATTGGTTGCCCGCGTTTTCCCGCGCTTTAGTTCCCGCTTTTATACTTTGAGTTCTCATTGGCCCTCAATTATTCTCCTTTCTTCTGATTGGCTGATGTGATTACTTTGGCTTTTGCTTTACGACACTCAATCGAAAAGCGCTCTATCAAGGAACATAATAATATTAGATAACAAGTCTCTTTCAGAAAACTGTGAAAAGAGAGAAGAAGGTCACATTTAAGTATAGTATTATTCGGAGCCATGTTTAATGCAAGTCTGTGAGAAATTTCTCCAAAATTATCTTTATCATTTTTCAGCTAACTTAAAACAAACTGTTTGTTATTTTAATTAATTGCGAGTTTAACTATAACATTTAAACTTCTACAATTTTTAAGTATTGCAATGACAAACCTAATATGAATATATTAAGTTCAGACAATCAAATTCATGAAATGATATCAAATGAAAATTATGGTCAACTTCTGTCATGACAACAAATGTTAAATCATTGAGAGTTTAAGTAGTATTTCAAGTTTAAACTCGAGAAAAAAAATACCAATTTACAAATGGTTCTAACATCTCTAAACGCTTGTAAAATAAAAGTAAAAAAACTTATGACAACAAAGGAAAAAAATAGCAAAGGAAAGTAAAATCAAAACAAAACAAAATAAACAGAACAACAAATACAAAAGTACAAAGTTTTGTGAAAGACCTGAAGCGAAAAAAATCTGTGCTTTAACGTCATCGGTGGAACCTATAGACAAAGATAATAATACGCAAAGCTTGTACTCAAACCATACCTAATACAATGTTCTGGAGAACTTTTAGTTTCATCTCGGCACTGGCATTTTCGTCCAGCCCTACGAAGACCAATAGTAATCATGTGAAAATTAATGAAACCTTACAATGACACCAGTTTTGGGAATGAATGAAAGAGAAGAGAAGAATCTGTGCATAAGAAACCGGTTATATTTATCGCCTGGGGAAGGGGGTGAGGAGAAGGATTTCGATTGTGCTCCTAAGGGTGTGAAGAGCGAAGGGGAGTGGGGGTGAATCAGATGAAAGAAACATCCCATTTTCTCCCCCTCCCCCCCCCCCTTAATTCTCCGTTTGTCCTCCCTTCATTCCTACTGAAAACCATGTCATCCACCAAAACTCTTCAACCATTCCACCCATCCCCCAGGAAATAAATGATGTATGGACTCTAGGTCTTAAATGAGTAGCAAAATTGTTAATTATCTAACAAATTTAATATATGTATAATAAACAGAACACTACACTTCTGCTTGTGGATTCGAATTTATCTTTCGGCGTTGAAGACATCTAAAACAAGATCGCTTCGCTTGAGCGTGAGAAATGTTATAAACACTCGGAGATGAAATTCGTATCTACGGAGGGCTATGTCATATACTGTATTTCATGTTTGCCCAAAGAAGGTGAATTATTTCATTAGCTTGTCCAACTTATCTTACAGATCGGTGAATACATGTCACTTTAGTCTTACCAATCTTTGTCACATTTACACTGTCCACAAGTTAGTGTGCCATTTCCAGAGCAGAAAGGGCTTGATTCTTCCTGCAAGAAGATACAAATGTATTCATTTTACTATAGTCTCCCCTGGGGTCTTTGCGAGAAGCGGTAGACAGTAATGAGCGCGCTGGAATATAAATTGAGAGGTCTGAGTTTGAGCCCAAGGCGAGTCTGTTTGTTGAACTCGTGGGCCAGGTGCTTTACTTAAAATTGTCTCTCCTTATTCAGGAGTTTATATGGGTACCTCTCAAAGGGGCGAGCGATGGCGAACCAGTATTCCATTCTCAACCACAAGACTGAGTTCTGAAAAGCCCCCATTAGAAGCGCTGTGCTGAGCTCTTGGATAAGGAACTTCCCTTTATTCCAACAACGTCTGCCTTGAGGTATAAATGGATGCCACACCACTGGGCAGACACCTCTAATGGAAGAGCATCAATTCTGCACGTCCGGTTTTTTTTTTCTTTTTTAAAGGTTACATATCAGAGCTGAGTGGCCCCAAACTGCCAGCACACATCCGCGGTTTCTGCATGTAGCACCAAGAAACCTAGAGTTTGTGTATTTCTAAAGGACAGGTTGCTACATTATAAATATTTTGCTTAAAAAATTCAAAATGTTAGAGGCGACTTACTGCATTCTCATCTTTCTCACACTGGCAGCTACAAATAAAATCCAAATTTATATCCACATTTCCAAATGGTGTGACCAGAGAAAAACTGTGATGAGAGGTAGGAAAGAGAAAAATTAATTATTCAAAAGCAAATATTAATGAATCTAATCTACCAAAAAATTGGACTACTAAAGCACAAAGATAGCAGTGGCTAGGGTAAATTCAGTTCAAAGATCATTCTGATTCAAGAAAGATGATACACCTACCTCTTTTCCTTCAGATTACAGTCTTCAATTGTAACTGAGACCTCAAATGACACCTAAAATAACATAAGAGATTGTTTTCCTTCCATAAAAATATTTTGTTTATTACTGTTAAGTTAATTGGTGATTTGATGTGTTATGATAGCTGACCTTCTGTCCAATCTGAACATTAGCACATGTCCTGGACCCAACTTGTACTCCATCACTACAAATAGATAAAGAGTCTGCTTAAAATGACATTAAGTAATCCAGCTTACACAACTTTTACTGTTTGCTAAATGCTCAGATGCTCATCAAGCACCTGAAATATTAACTCTAGTTAAAATTCAATGCTTCACAAGTTTCACGCGATTCTTAAGACTCTTAATATCATTTGACCAATAAAATTCACGCAATAAAGAAGTGTCAAGTACTTATGAACAAGAAAAAATTCAGGCTGGTATGATATTGCATTTTGTCTTCGCCAAAAATCTTCCCAGATTCCTTTTGGAATGTTAAAAGAAACTCCTTCTGCATTGCACTTAAAGTAGGGTTTGCAAATTTCAGAAATGAGCAGTTTGGTCTTCTACTGCCAAAGGATTCCCAACCTCATGTTCACGAGTTGCAATTAATCAAGCTGTTTCACTTGATAAAGTCCTCTTGGGTTGTCGATGACACCCGTTTTCCACACTGAAGTTTGCTATTAAGCAATCAACTCTAGCTTTAATACTACACTTAATTAACAACAAAAGGAACAGAAGTTGATCACTTACGGACAGTAAGCTGTGTAATTAACCCTCACGCCCTCTGGCGCTGTGTCGCGTATTGTCTGTGTTTGGGCAATTGTCTTCAAACAAGAGGGTAGTAAGAGCAGTTTGGGTAAATTGTAGTTACTGGTACTACTAAGAATTACATTTCACCTGCACTAAGATCAAATTAGCACAAATTGTTAAAACAGTGTCTTCAAGGAAGTATATGTCCCCTTAAGACAGCTGTCACAATTTTGAAGCTAAACAGAGTCATCCTGACTGGAGCAAAGTGTAGAGCTAGAGGAGGAATGGTATCAGATGAAATAGTAGGTGAGAGTTATATTAACATGGCATAAAGAGGCAAAAATCATGGAGGAGATGGTGGAGATTTAGACGGAATGAAAAGTGAAGAAAAGAATTAAGAGTAATAAATATGTCCATAATATTTATAGTATTTGGTGCCTTTAAATTTAGGGAAAAATGAAATGAAACTCACCTCATAAGCTTCTCGGATAAGCTCAACTATGTTAGAGGAGTCTTCACTCAGTAAATCAACCACAGCTCCAGACTCTTTGCCAAAGAAGTCAACTAGTTCCTATGAAATGATACGTTAAGGTATTAAGTAATAATAACTCTTTTCCAACTGAGCGTGTGGGCTGCACTGGGAATATTGACCTGAAGTTAGGGCTGCACAGACTAAGCAAAGTGAGGTCCATACAAAAAACAAAAAAAACTATCACTCTGACGAAGTGCTTACATTTGAAACGTCAGCTTTTAAGCTCTGTACGATGGCCAATTTACGTTATCAACTCAGTTGAAAATACTAAATTACCCTGTTATACACTCCCACCGATGCAATAACACATTTTCTTTAAAAACTTAACCCCTTTATCCATACAAAAACAGCCGAGGGTTAATGTTCCCCAGTACGGCTCAAGCACATGAGGTTAGTAAATAGTTTATTATAAGGTACTTAGACTAAACTTGTTTATTTTGAATTTGCCAGCTTTTGCGAACAATAATACACGGTTTATGACTGTTTCTGTATAAATAGCAATAACAACCAATTAGAATGCTCGGATTTACCTGACAACTATGTTGCCCTATTAGAAGTTAACTTATTGCATGGCACAGTTTAATAGACCAACTTGACATAATTTTAGATTTTTTTTGTTGTTGTCAAATTGATTCTAGGTTCTTATTGCCATTTCAATTCTAACATCTGAAATTTGGATATAATCGCTTAAACACACATACCTTGTACTGTTCATACACATGCACTTTTGTTTTATTGATTGCAAAGATTGGTGACACTTGCTCCTCAATCAATTTCTGTTTGAGAAATCCTGGAGACGGGTAGTCCTGTGCAATGGAATATGTATTGATAAACAACAAATAAACAGCCAAATATTTCACAATATGACTGAACATGCTGGTCCTACTGGCAACTACCCCTCTAAATTCTCCTTAACCCTCCAACTCCCAGTTCAAATTTGTAATTCTCCTTACTGTCGACCATACAATTCTAATAATGTTAGTTCAGAGAATTTAGTATTGGATCAACTAATTATCCTTTAATTGATATATTTCTTTATTCTCATTACTGGTCTGCCTGACATTGTATTAATAATTTAAGGAGAAATTCTGTCTTGGTCACTCATGGGAGTTAAAGGGTCAAAGTATACCAAAAATTCATCAAAATTTTTCCTCTTAGAATCTAGCATTAAAACAAGCATTACATTCTCTACTATATATTCTTCTTTCTCCTCAACAGCTTTCTTGGTGAAAATGTACTGATATTGTAAGTAGTAATTATTTTCCAGTCACTCTTGCAAGTGAGCTGGAGAGTGAAGGCCGGAGATGGAAATAAGAACCAGCCCTCCTTTACTAGCAAGAAACTATTCAGCACTTGTTACAGAAAATCTTTGTAAACAAAGAACTAGTGGCTCACCATTGTTGTTGAGGCCATGTACTTGCCATGTTCTGTATGACAGTGACCATCATTTGGTATGATAATTCCACCAAGCTGTATCCAAAAAGAAAAAGACACCAAAAGTTACAAAATTTGACAAAAATCTGTCTATAATCAATCCTATTTTTTTCCTCTCTCCATGACTAGTCTAAATTAATTGTACAATCTCAACAAAAGCTTGAACAAATAGCTCTCACCAATAGATCATATTGCGATATTCTCTAGCTTTAAGACCTTATGGAATGAAAGTCTTCAAGTAAATTTGATTCAACAAGGGAAAATTTTTTGTTGGAGTTAAATAAAAGTCAAATCTCAAGCTGAGATAATTGCTAAATTTACCCATCTGCTGGAAAGCATAACTACAATACATGTACCTACAACTCTCCTATTCCCATTTTGGCCCCACTATACTGTGGCCACCCCTCTCTATGCTGGACATGAACATCAATCACAATCAATTAAATGAAAATTATCTATGACATCTGGAACCCACCAAACCATCACCAGCAAAATGATAATTAGCATCTGTTATTACAATAACCAATCTCCTGGCTGATTGCTTGTCTGTCCAACCAATTTTCTGAATGGAAATTAAACAAAAATAAAATCAAATTTAATCAGTTTGCATTTTTTCTTCAAAATAATGACACAAGCATACTTGCAGTACCCAAACTGTGCAGTCATGATGAGTAGTTTTTTGGGTTCTGTTTTAACCCCTTGCATCTAACTGGTAACATCAGTATGCACATTCTCATTACTGTTCTCTATACATTCCCTAAGGTGCTGACAAGGAGAATTTGTTTAACAATCAAGAGTTTCTTTAATTGATTGTCATTTCCTTTATTCACATGACCTTAACCCTTTACCTCCCATGAGTGACTGAAAGAGAATTTCTCCTTACAATATCACTACAATATCAAGCATAGAAGTGATGAGAATAAAGTATAATATCAACTAGGGGATTATTAGTTGATCCAATACCAAATTCTCCAAATTTACATCATAAGAATTGTATCACAGACAGTGAGGAGAATTACTAATAAGATCTTGGGTGATAAAGGGTTAATGTGATATTATTCAGGGTTGATATGGTAGGAAGAAATTAGATGCTAATCACTCTAAGGGCTTAGAGGGTTGCTGAGTGCTGTACTAGGACTGGCCTATCTCTATTGATGTTTTTGAAAGGTATCACAATAATACTGAATGATGTAGACAATAAAAATTAATAGTTCCCTATAATGTCAAATTTACTTGCAAACAAACAATATTCTGTACATTTCCTCATAAGATTATGACATAACTGACTTGATCAACAAATTGAACTTTATACAGATCTACAATGTACAGCAGTCTTACCGAACCACAGACTGCAATCTGCATCAGTGCATCCAAAGTTCCTTCAGGATTGTCGATATTCCCTGAGATATTCACTCGCTGAACAGCACTCTAATCAACAAAGAAACACCAAAACCCCAAATTAAAAAGTATACTACTAATTTTAAAAACTGTTAACTAATGGAAGTAGTCAAGCTAATCACAAGACACAAACTCATCCTTCAAACAGTTTCAATCTACAGCATGAATACAAACAAGGTATGGGCACAGGAGTGACTCTAACAGCTTCTAAGGCTTATCTTTATTTTTATAGCATGATGTCAAAGGGAGAAATATGGAATACTAATCCACTGCAGGGCTATCCCTAACAACCCTAGCCCCAGCCCACCCTCCCACAAGCATTTTGTCAGTTTCATGCAAACAATGCAGAGTAGCATAAGAAGTCAAATTTTATTTCAAAGCATACAATTTCACTATATACTATTAGTAAGATACTGTAAGTAATTTACCATAACATATTGAAAGTAGTGTAATATATCGCAAAATAATGTAAATGTAGAGTATTGCGTAGGTAGTGTAAGTAATCGAGAGTAAGTCATCTACTGTAATCAAGTTTATTGTAAACTAAACTTTGTTAGTAGTGTGTTCTCAATAAATTTTTAAGTGACATATTGTACCTGAGTCCTGTAGTGTATTGTAAGTAGAGTAATATTTTGTAAAATGCCTTAAATCTAATCCACAAATATTTAGCAATCACTTACTTCAAACTCAGAGTAATTTGGAGTCAATTTTAGTTGATTGATAAAACCAAAAGTTGGAACAGAGACAGGGTTTGCTGCAGTTGCATCCAGTGGATGTTTTAAGCTGTTGAAAAAAGCACATTTACTTACTGCAAGTATCTACACCTTGCCGCAGAAAATACAGCCAATGAGAAAACAGGAAAAGGGTAGCATCTTTAGCTGTATTAGACCGATTGACATGAGATCCTTATGAACTTTGTTGCAAATAAAAAGAACTGCTTTTTACTAAAGATCTTGTCTAGAAAGCCAAGTTTTCTTTAAAAAATCTGAGCAATTGACATGATGAGTCTTTACGGTGTTGTTGTCACACAATAACTCGTTTGCGTCTTAAGTTGTTATAGTCATTGGTGATGTTCACCAATGTTCAAGCTTCTGTTTGATGTTCACCAATGTTCACCAGTGTTTTTTTTTTACTAAATATCATTTACTTTTCTGTATGTTTAACTTCTAATAAGTTGTATTGGATTGAGGACCAACTCGCCGACGTCTCTACTCGATTTTATACGTCGGCGAGTTGGTGTTGGCGAGTTGGTCCGTCGGCAGGTGACTGGATACCAATTATGTTATGGGCCACTTTGCAGAAATGCACATAATATGCTCAGAGGGTAAGGTAATGGTTATGACTGCAAAATAATACCAAACTTGAGTTTAATAGAATTCTTACGCTGCAGGTGCAGTGTCAATGTAAGGGGCTACTGGCTTGTCTACAAATCCTCCAAAACCAAGACGGAATCTGTTTGTGATGTTAATCATTTCTTTAGCTGTAAAGAGAACAAAAGAAATAAGTTACAGTTGACTAAAAAAAGGGAAAATTTACAGGGAGGCACACTACCATGGGTGATTTGAATAGATACAATTATGATAACATGCATAATTGGTTGGGCATGGGAAGGATTGTTGTTGGTACCAAAGACGTTTGCACAACCTGAAGGAAGTGTCAGAAGTGGTGTGAGGAATAGTTTGCCTATAAAATGTTAGAGCTTTGCTTCATAAAATTTGATTATCAGGGTCAATGTACATGTATTGGCAAAAATAAGTTACATCTATTTACTGAAAGATGGAAGCAAACCACTTGCAACTGAAAAACAATCACAGTGGTTTTCAGACTGCTCCTCAGCGAGACAATCTCATCACACATCACACTCAGAGTGATTTATATCAAACAACTAGTTCATAAGTTGCTGTATAGGTAGGTACCTATCTGCTGGCCAAGAGTTGGAAACTTTTTAAGATCTTCTACCATAGAGCCTGATAAATCCATTAGGTAATAAAGATCTACTGGATAATTTTCAGGCATCTTAACATCCACTTTAATAGTTGCTGGTTGACCTGTTTGTGTAAGATTGCAAGTCATTATTCATACTGAAGGACTCACAGCTTCAAGCTCAAGCAGAGCTTTCTGAAAAGACAGCAAAAATAGTTGCCAAGCTTCAATCCAGTGCAAACAGTTATGTAAATAACCAATTAAGAAATGCATGATCAAGTAAAAAAAGAATTGAGCCTCATAAGTTTCACTTTGACGTTAAAATGCATCTGTCCCAGGGATATGCTTCTTTTGATCAAGGAACATGTCATTCTATGGCTCTGGTTGTCTTTACTTTTCCCACAGGCCACCCAATCAGATTCTGCACACACCTTGCTCAAAACATTTGTACCCTTTTTCAGAAACAAATTTCAATGACTTTTCCAGGACTTTTCTAGAACTTAGATTGATTTTTCAAGGGCTCCAACTTCCACCTTAAACCCTTTCATTTCCAAGATTTCAAGATCAATTCTCCTTACAGTCTACAGTTTCTTATAATGCAGATTCTGAAAACTTTACTGCCTAATTTAAGCAGATTTCTGGGACTTTCCAGGAGCTGTATTCCTTTTCAAGAACTTTTCAGTCCTGGAAAATGTCCAAATAAAATCCCAGGACTTTACAGGTTTTTGAGCACCCACACTAACTCTGTAACTTCCAAGGAAAGACAATGTTTGTATGTTGGATTTGTGTCCACAGGGTTTTGATCAGGAAAACCTATTGAGCCTTGAGTCACTAATGTCATGCCAAGGGGTTTGTATTTTCTAGGTAAGATTTAACCCTGATGCCTGCTCTATCAAAGGTAACAGCACCATGAATCAGCCATTAATAAGAAAGTATTATTACAAAGTAATGGTACCTGGTCTAAGTGACAGAGTTAAATTCTGAGGGGTGACTTTGACATCTTCATTAAGTGGTTTACTCTGGAAGTAATTGAAAAAAAATAGTTAGACAAACATTCACAATAGGGTAGAAAGTTTTTAGACCAAGCAGAATTAACAAAATCTGATAAGGACACCATGGAAAAACACCAAGCATTTTTAGCTAATGTCTTGTATGCACAACTTTTTAGGAACTTGTGGCTCATCTGCTTTGAAAAATTTAACAATAAATGTCTGGTCAAACAGAAAATTTGATTTTTCCTATCACAAAAATTACTAATTTGCTTATTGGAAACAGTCCCAGACAGTAAGGCCACAATTTGATTCCACCCGCACACATGTGACTAAACTGGATTTCAGTTTTTCATCCATGCTTTACTAACTTACTTAAAGGTTACCAAGAAGAGGAGCTTACTAGCTGCTTTACTTACTTCATGTGTAACATAATTAGATTTAGGATTTGCTATCTTCTTGCAGCCATTTCTAGTATGATTCTTGATGTTGTCACATCTTGCTCTTGGCTGCTCCAACCACATATATTCCTGTCAAAAGGAACAAGAATCACTTTCTGATCATTGACAAATTTGCAATTTTATCCCATTTTTCTCCTGAATGTTTTTAGGATAAAAGTCAAAAGAACCAATAAAAACTTTTAATTAACACCCACTATGTATGTTAATACACAGTTTACTTTGATGTACAATGTTTACAGATATTATTCAAATACAAAAAAAGGATCAGACACATCTGGTTATTAGATTTAAAAACCAAGTAAGCACCTTTCCTCTTTAGAGACCCCTTTGGATACTCCCTGTAAGGGATAATAACAACTGAGACACTTACTGCATCCTCACACCAGGAACATGGTGGGTCTATGTTCTGTATACAGGCCCCACATGAAGATTCTATTGTTGTACAATCAATGCGAACACCTACAACTATTTTAAAAAGGTATCACACAGTTAATAATAAGATAGAAGAGAGCCTCTCTCCAGATCTGATCCATAATTCTCCCTCCTAGATTCTACACATTTCCTTGTAATTTAGTTGAGAAAATTTGGTGTTAGATCAAGATAACAACTTCTAACCAATAATTTTGAGTATTCTCATAAACTGTTTGCTGGATAATGTATGGATGCTTTAGGGAGAAATTTCATGTTAATCACTTATGTGAGTTAAAGGTTAATTTAAAAAGTGAGTAACAAATTTTGAACAACTCCAAGGCAAGGGTTTTAGAATGGTTTCTGATAGAACTGAAACAATTCACAATCTTCTTAAAATTAATCAAAATTGTGCTCAAATTTAGGACACAAAATGGATGTTAACCATGTAAGTTCCAGAAGCGATTGACATGCAAGTTCTCCCTACAGTATGTATACATTAACCAGCAAACAGGTAATGAGAATATTCAAACTGATCAGATAGAAGTTGTTATCTTGATCTAACACCAGATTCTTGTAACAAATTTACAAGGAAATATGTAGAAGCTAGAAGGGAGAATTAATAATCAGATCTGGGGAGTTAAAGTGTTACTTAATTCTGAAAATATATCACTTTTTTTTCTGTACAAATTGATACCAATTCAAAGAGTACAAATAAGTAAATGAATTATCTTTGATAAAATCATCACGAATGAAATCACCATAAAGTTTGATAAGACAATCAAGCATAAGAATAAGTCTTACAGCTATTAACCCTTTACACCCTAACATCAGGATGCATATTCTCCATAATGTTCTCTATACATTCCCAAAGGTACTGACAAGGAGAATTTATTAAACAATCAAGAGCTTCTTTTTTTGGTGATACTTTTCTTTATTCTCCTGACCTTGAAGTGTGATTTAGGGGTGATATGGTAAGGAGAAATTAGATGCTGGTCACCCCTTGGGTTTAAAGGGTTAAAGAACACTAAATTATTTAATGTTTATCTCTTTAATGTTTACATCTTTAAATTAAGAATGTTAGTGCAGCTTGTTAACTAAAATTGGACAAATCAAGTAAAGTAACTTAAATTTGCAACCTTAAAATATTAGGCATTAGTATAATCTTATCTAATATCCTTTTCATTAATCTGAGTTTTAACACGCGTAAAAATTCACAAAGAGTGGTAATAGTAATTATTGAACATTTGAAACCAACAACATTTCTTTTTGTATTTTGTTTTTTGGAGAGTGGAATCAATATACATAATATTGGAAACTCGTATTTCCCCACCCCATGTAGAGAAATTAAGGAAGAATACGATTCAAACATACTTTAGAACTTCTTTAGATTAAAACCAAGACAAGATGCCGCTTTCCTTTGGAAAATCATTTGGCTTTAAATTATTTTAAGTAAATTAATTTCTAAAACTTGCGACTATTGGTCACTACTACCAGCTGTCTGATCACGCTATTTTCATAATTGAAACAATAATGAAAACATCGACCTTTTCCTTCAAACAAATGCTTCAATAAATTTGCATGCAAATCGAAGAAATTTTGACAAGTATGCCTGCAGGCAAAATCGTTGTTTCGTTTAGCTAGGATACTAGGTTACGCCAACACAATTCCCTAAGAATTGAAAAGGTGTCGGTGTATGTTTGCTGTGAATTCGAAAAAGCGAATATTTCATCTATCTCGAATTTGATCATACATGTAAATATCTTTGGATAACCGCAGAGAAATAAGGATTGAAAAAAAACATACCGCAAACGCCAGAGAAAAGCCCCAAAAGCGAAACACACAAAGGAATCGAGAGGGCACTCATTCTGTGAAAAGAAGACAAGAATACTGATTCGAAACTTCCACATCAGACGGACGCAAATAATTGGTTTGTCAGAGTGAGTTTATTACTGCCCATTATCTGTATTAAAATTATACCAAAAGTAAAACTCACGCTAGCATGAACACTGTAGTAATTCTTGATGCGAAAGAACTAAATTAAACATTACTATCAATGATGACCACACTTGTGTCTTCGCGACGTGAATGCATAAAGCGTGTAAAAATTCGTCCATTCACACGTCCTTTGCATCTTCGACACGACTCAATAGCGTAAGTGCCTGTACTTTTACTCAAACATAAGACATGTGAAGTGACGAAAATTAACCTTAGAAAAAACAGTGCTTGAAGGGTTAAATTTGTGTCAAAACAAAACTGCTACATGTAGCTTACAACGACGTAGACCTGTAAGAAGTAACCTCGTACAACAGCAAACAGAAGTCTGCATGATTTGTCAGTAAGTAGCCTTTGTTTCACGAGTGTTCCAAGTACTCTCTGGTGTAAACAGCTGCTGTTTTAGACGGAAAAATTACACGTAGACAGACTGGATTCCGCGGGCAGCACAAAGCTTACCTAATTTTCACGCTCCCACCTTGTTCGTTGTATCAATGGATTACACTTCTGTATGAATTGACTTTTGTGGTACGCGATGGGTGAATAAATTAACTCCTCAGCAGTTAATTACAAAATCAAATATACAGGCAGCTGGTGCTTCAGAAGAAAAGTGAAACCATAGTATGTTGATGACAGTTGTAAATATTTTTCTTAGTTCATAGTCGACGTTCAAGTTAAATGCGATGTCCATTTAGGGGCTACGCACCGCAGGGCTTGTTGACATGTTTATAAATCGTCGATTCTTCACAAAACTATCAAAGAATCCTTTTATGAGGGACTAATAGAATTGCGAACAACTAATGCGTGAAACAGAGAGATGAATGCCGAAGCAATAGGATTATAAGCGAAAGAATTAGGGATGTCAAAGACTAGCACAAAACCCCAAGACGGCCACTTTCTGATGTCGATAAAATTCACACTCTCTGACTATTTTAACAGCACCATAAAACGCGAATAAGACCCTACATTGCTATCAGATTTTTAAGTCTCACCTGTGGCAACCCGTGGTTACTTTTCTACTCAATCAGACGGACAGATACGTCTTCTGAATTTAAAAGAGACGCCGGAAACTCACAAATTTCTCCCATTCCCTCCAAGAGTCGTCACGCACTGCACATGCAAAGCATTCCACAACTCGACCACAAATCTCCTCCTCCCACTCCTCCCTTATAACGGTTTCGGTTAAGTGCCTTCGCGCTAAAACGACAAGACACAGAAATAAAAGTTATGAAAGACTGTATGTAATTATGAATGCAACGCCAGCTCACGATCGCTCACGCAAGTTGAAACGGTCTCAACGAAACGAAAACCAAAGTTGTTTTGCTTTTTTGTTTTAACTGGGCCCAATTAGTAACATGATTGATGTTGACAGAAACTATACCATTTGTTTGTGATAAACATGTGTCAGTGACCAACCGTGAGGTAAGGAGGGTCGGATTTTGTCTATCTTTATTTCTATTTATTTTTTCATTGCGTAGTCACCAACAAGGACGCGACGGGGTTAATGGGGTCGAGGTCTACTCGAACGCAAAAGGAAAAGCGACCGAGATGAAGCTATGTTTGCCGGAAAAGGTTTGCTCAATACAGGATTTATCATATGACAACGAGATTAAACCAAATTAGATTGATGTAAGAAATATATTGTGATTTTCTTTGACTGTCTTAAGACGAGTTTGTTACTTAGTTACCGTCAAAGCTGCTGAAAACAATTCAAAACAATTTAAAGTTTCTAAAATAAACCAGCTGCCAGTACTATTTGTTTCTGTCACTATCAAGCCCGAAATTGAGATTGGCTCGTGCTGCCATGCCTGCTTTTGCGAAGGGGGAAGGTGGAACAGGGGGGTCAGAATCTCCCGATTCCTGTACTTTTGTGCCCCTTTGCCTCCCGACTCCAACCTGTCGGCTTACCAGACACTGAAGTATAAGTGTACATGTGTCGTGTATCATGCTATCTCATGACCTATGACGTAATCGAATGGAAGGGATTTCCAAATTCACCGGAAGTCGTGATGCTGTTTTTCCAGCCCGAGTACAAATTTAAGTTTTCTTGCTTCCAAAATTTTCTTTTAAGCATTGGTGGATGTTCTATCGCAACTATCGCCTTCTTTATTTCTGCTCCCGCTTCCCGCCCCTTGTTCTCCCGCTTCCCGCCCCTTGTTCTCCCGCTTCCCGCCCTCTCACGCCCCCTGTTCTCCCGTGCTCCCGCCCCTGTCTCCCTCCACTGTGTGGTACATGATAGTAGCCATCAGTAGATTCGTTTTATTTTATCCTTGTTCGAGGCCATTTTTCTACTTGTGCGTTTTTATTTTTTTGTAAAATCAAAATCTTAAAGGAACAATTTGAAGACATGAATGTTCAGGTTTTCATCCGCCTCAAAATGTGGTTTGAACGACTGGATCGAGTTATGACGAATACCTTATTACCAGTTTCCCTCCTTAAAGGAGTAAGAGCGGGAATACTGGAGACGAGGTCGTGAAAAACTGTTGTGAAATGAGTTGTGTTCTGTTGATGATAATTCGTGATTAACCACGCGTTTTAAAGTAGACTGTGCGATGTCTTTCAAAATCGATATTCACAATCATATATTACCCGAGAGATGGCCAGATCTGAAGGAGGTGAGTCGTTTTAAAATGATCGAGCTAATATAATTGGCAAATTGTAGAAAAGTTTTGTCATTGTTTTCTTAAAAGAATGATTGAATTTCATAGAGAAATATATTTGATGAACTTGAATTATGTACGGAAGCCCAATTAACAGAATTAAATAACGTAGAAGAATTGTAATTCGTATGGTGTTGAACACGGTAGAAGCATCGATCATAAAGATTAAATCACATTTGCAACAGAGACATGCAATGTAATTAGAAACACTTCGAATTCCTATACTGTTGTTAGGGGTCTAAAAAGAATTACAGTAGCACATGAATTAATAATAAACATTTTAGGTTTTGTTATTTTATGTGAACTGGGCTTAAAATTATTCCATGTGTAACAGTAAATCAAACTTAACGACCACCGCCCACACCACACCGCCAAGAATTGACAAGTTGTTACAAAAAGAAACAAAACAAACAAAGATCAGTTTACACCAGATTGCTGAAATTGAAACTCTACAAGTTTGATAGATTTTGACTACCATAGTTTATATTCAAAATCATGGAGTTCAAAAGCGCTGGGAAGTTTGTTA
Organism: Pocillopora verrucosa; assembly: GCF_036669915.1. Lineage (NCBI taxonomy): Eukaryota > Metazoa > Cnidaria > Anthozoa > Scleractinia > Pocilloporidae > Pocillopora > Pocillopora verrucosa. Next base: position 14,197,479 of record NC_089321.1, on the reverse strand, counting down.
GAAAGTGTTATGACTAGGCTGTAATTTAATCCCTAAGACAATATGGAAGTGAGATTTCTGGTGTTTAACATGTAATTGAGTACATAGGTTTCATTACATATCCAATTCCAAATATTGCATTTCTAGTTTTCTGATTAGTTCACTCAACTCCAGTTATCAGCTCATATTCTCAGTCACCTCATATAGAATTATGTAATTTGTACCAACTGTTGTGGAGCTGAAAAAAAAAGCTTCAAATATTCAAACATTCAGGATTTAATGAAATTGAATAAAACAATTATTGTATATGTGCCTGTTGGATATGAGAATGCTCACAGCCAACTTGGTGCTACATGCCTTGTTGACAATTTACCATCTTATATCCAATGAGCACTCAAGGAATAACTGTAATATATTTTTTAATAAGTGCTAAATGGGGCTGTGGGAATGTTATACACTTATATAACAAGTAGAGTTTTCATCTTTTCAGCGATATGGTTATGGAGGATGGATACAACTTCATCATCATTGTGAGGTTTGTTAAATTGTCTCTTTTGTCAACTAGCAGTCAATTAATTAGCTTACAGTGCCAGCCTAACTTTTAAGAGGGAATGTTCACTATTTACCCAAGTAGAACCATCATCTTACCTCCTTCTTTTTTAAAGAAGAGGAAAGATTGACTCTGGAGAGAAGGAAATTATTTTCAGGAGCCTCAAAGGCCCTCTTAGACTAACAATCAGTTCAAATGATGATAATAGAATCAGAAGACTCCTACTGTTCTTAAAAAAATTCTTGACTTCACTCTAATAAATTTATGTAGTTAAAATGGGTTTTTATATATTTTTATGAGAGGGTCTTTCCAGATTTGTGTAAAATATGATTGCTATTTTTTATTTCCTCTCCTCTTTGTACCTTTCTGGTCAAGAGACTACCTTACGGAAAGTACAGTTACAGTTAAATGATCGTCTGCTCAAATGTTGAACTTAAAAGTTCTTACTTTCAATTGTTGTTTAGGGAAAAGCAAAGATGATGAAAGATGGGAATCTTTTTCGTGTGATAGATGAGAATTGTTGGTCACCAGAGGCAAGAATTAGAGATATGGATGCAACAGGTGAGTTTTGAGAAGTCAAGAAATTACACTCTCCAAAAAACAAAAAAAATTTGTTTATGTATGTATGGTTCTTAGCTCAGGTGCAGATTCAAAGAATCTATATTGCGAAATTAGAAAACTGTGAAAAACCAAAATATTTATCAAAATTAACGTTATTCTGTTTCATGGAAAAAGCCAATCAGGCATCAGAAAACTAAACTGCAAGCATGAAATGAGATGAGAATTTAAAGGAGAAGTTTTTCCCCTTTTTCCAGTCTATTCTTGACAAGTATTTTGTTCCACACAGGTGTCACAGTTCAAGCCCTTTCAACTGTTCCAGTTATGTTCAGTTATTGGGTAAGTGTGACAGATGGAATACATTTGACCTTGCTGTTGAATGAACAGTTCCTTACTAACAATGCCTCTTTTTTTTCTGTCAGGCCAAGCCAGAAGATACTTTAGATTTATGTCGTATAATGAATGATGACCTTGCAAAAACTGTGAAGAAATATCCCAAAAGATTTGTGGGTCTGGGAACTCTTCCAATGCAGGTATAATTATGCAGTTTAAAGTAAAAAGTTGTAGATTATACAGAATTATAAATTTTTAAATGTGAAGGTTCTCTGCCTTTAGTTAACCTTTTAACCCTGAAGTGTGACTAGCATCTAATTTCTCCTTACAGTATCCTCCTCCCCCCCCCCCCCCCACCCCAGTTACACATTAAGGTCACAAGAATAAAGGAAAAGATCACCAACTAAATCTCCTCACCAGCACTTTAGGAAATGTATAGAGAACAGTATGGAGAATATACATACTGATGTAGGGTAACTGTATGCCTTGTTAAATTTGCCAAACCTTTTGGTAGAAAATAAATAGCCTTTGTTGCTGGCATTAAGCTGCAGTTAATAGAGTTGTTTAATAGAAGCATGAAAAATGAAGAGGGCAACTGTAAATCAGCTAACTGATGTCATTTTGAGCTTACAGTGAATGTTCCTATTTTTGTTGTATTCAAACCATGAGGTGATGGTGAAGAAAACTTATCATGCGATGTAAATTTGTCATCTATTGCAATATTTATCTTTAATAGGCACCTGATCTTGCAGTACAGGAGCTAACCAGATGTGTAAAGGTGTGAACCAGTAGATTATTAGAATTTTATTGTGATATCAAGTTGGTTAATGTCTGTTTTGGCTATAAACTGGAGTTGGTTGCTACTTCTAGGAACTAAGACAGCATCAATAATTTTTTTTTCTGTCAGTCATAACCATTGTAGCCTAAAATATGCAATTCCAAGATTATTGTCAGTGACCTAGGTTATGATTTGTAAGATTCAACCAAAAACCCTTAACTTTTAAATTTTTTAAGAGTTTTTTTGAAGAGAATGACTGTTGATTTACTCATGTCTCCATCTCTGGAGAATGCTGCTGATCAGCCATATGGAACCTGCACTGTTCTCGGCACTGATAATGTTTGACCATCTCAATTTGGATACAATGAAAAACACTTGTTCCTTAAATCTACATTGTAGGAACTTGGTTTTCCTGGAGTAGAAATTGGTTCTCATATAAATGATTGGAATCTTGATGCCCCGGAACTGCAGCCAGTATTTGCTGTAAGATAATTCTGTTCATTATTTACTACATAATAATAATAATGGTATTTTGCCTGTGAAAATTCCATAAGGTTGTTCTTCTTGTCTTCTGAACTCTCAGTACTTCTTGTCAAACAGGAGAGTTGCGCTAAGAGAAGATATCATTGTGCTAATTTTAAGAGATTAATACTTTAACTCCCATGAGTTACTGGGACAGAATTTCTCCTTAAAATATCAATACAATATTAACCAGATAAGTAATGAGAATAAAGAAAAATATCAATTTGGGGATAATTAGTTGATCCAGTACTAAAATTAAAAATTTGATCTAGGAGTTAAAAGGTTAAGAAATTCAAACTTGTTGTATTATTATTAACTCTTCAATCTTTTGTTCACTCTACAATTCACAACTTCTGTTAAGTTAGTAAATATTTTTGTCACTGGAAAGAAATTTGTTGTCAATACATAATGTAACTCATTCTATCAGGCTGCAGAGGAGTTGGGTTGTGCAATTTTTGTTCACCCTTGGGATATGGAATTAAAAGGAAGGATGTCCAAGTACTGGCTGCCATGGCTTGTTGGTAAGTCTCTTATTTTTCAGCCACTTGATTTTTCAGTGTGCATTGCAGACCTACATTGTTTAGATCTTGAATCAGCTCAGTGTTATCAAAAACGTCTTGTTGTAGGAATGCCAGGTGAAACTGCCCAAGCAATCTGCTGTATGATATTTGGTGGAGTTCTAGAAAGACATCCAAACCTAAAAGTGTGTTTTGCTCATGGAGGTAAGAAAAGTTAATGAAAATTTCATTCTGTAATTTTTCCAAAACTTGGTCCTGGTTGGAGGTCTCAGTGATTCCCAAATGAATACAGAATGATCAATTATTTTAAGTAGTGGGAAAAACATTTACTAGGACTGGTATATTTTTTTACCCAAGGTAAATTGTTTACAGACTGAGTTGGGTAAGTATTACAAGTTTGTAACTGCAATGTTTCAATGCTGCTGCAAAGTAGACAGCATAGGTTATCACACTTGAGGATAGCTACAACATGTAACAAATTGATTCCATATTGCTGTGCATCTGTTCAGAAGTAGATGATAGATGGTGCCAAATTTTAGAAATTAACCCTTTAACTGGCAGAATTTCTCCTTACAACATCAATACAATATCAAGCAGACAAGTGATGAGAATAACAAAAAATATCAATTACGGGATTATATAATTAAGTTGATCCAATCCCAAATTCTCCAAACTAACATCTCAAGAACTGTATGGCAGACAGTAAGGAGAATTACTAATGAGATCCTGGGGATTAAAGGGTTAATGGTGATATCATCTATGCATCTTTCCTCCAATAGATCTTATGTGAGAACCAATAAAAATTCAGCTAGTCATAACACAGGCAGCCCAAGCTCCGGCTGTGAGATGATCATCAAGTGTGTAATAGGAGTCATGGTAAAAATATAAGAGAAGGTCCTTCTCTTCTGAGCAGTAAACCTAGAAGTGGATAACTTGCTAAAATGGGTTCTTTTCAGCATAGTTAGTGGTCAGATAACAAGCAATGCACTGTGAAAATAAGTTGAGGTATTTTTATTGAGAATTTTACTGTATTTTTGGATTCCCATGAGCAATCATAAATATTCCCATACAAACTCTTATATTTCACCATGACTCTTATTTCACAAGATGATCATCTCACAGCTGGAGCTTGGGCTGCCTGTGGTCGTAACTCACATTTTTGTCCTGAAGTTGGTGTTCCTTAAATAGAACTATATTATTTTTTGACTGTTATAGGTGGGGCATTTCCTTTCACCATTGGTCGTATTGAACATGGCTTCAATGTCAGACCAGATCTCTGTGCTGTTGAGAATCCAGTCAACCCAAGGTAAGTTCCTTGCGTAACATTCCAACTATCTTCACCATCTTCCACATCTGGCTTAAAACTCTGTACCTTACTCTGTTTATAAAAAAATCTATAACTCACTTAGAAGAATTTGGTGTAGTTTGCTAATTTGTCTTGAAGACATGTGCTAATCCCTTTTTGGAGGTGATAGCGGTAACTTGAAGTGTTACCAAAGTTTTGGCAAAATTATATCATAGTTCCTAAGAGTTTTAGCATGAATTTGTGAAAATTTCTCCAAACTTAAAGAGATCAAAAATTTAAAATTGACTGGCAAGGAATAGTGTGTTGAAGCTGCACCTGGTATTTCAATAACTTGTAACTTTTTTTTGTAGGAAGTACATTGGACAAATTTTTACAGACAGTCTTGTTCATGATGAGAAAGCTCTCAAATTTCTAGTTGACATTATTGGAGAGGTGAGACTTTTATTTCAGTTGTTTTCATGTATTTATTACAACTATATTGAAGTAAATAAGCAGATTTTGCAGTGTATGCATCCTATGAAATTCAATTGTAAAACCTGAATCTGAGCTCTGCAATTTACAAGTCAGACTTCTAGAATAGGATCACACACATTGTTTCCCAACCTAAGCACTTTCATTAAGAGGGCCAGAGACAAAACAACAGATGGGACAGACACATACATGTGAAGAAGATGGGCATCACAAATTGTTTGAGAGATTAAAAATGATTTGTCTGAGCACATGAGTAGCACAACTAGATCAATGCTGCATAGTTTGGTTTGAAGGTTAATTCCTGGAAAGTTTCACTGTTGTGATGTTTCATTAATGAATGCGCTCAAAGCAGTGCAGAAATAGTGTATGCCTGATCTTGAATGTCTTGGTGTATGGTGCATAGAGTTTTAAAATCTGTTGTACAAATCAAGATGTTGATCCCATACACTGCCTCTGGCCTTTACATGTATTTAAATGTATTTGTTAGTGTATTATGAAGGGAGCAAGGCCAGGTTATTCTGGTATGAGCATAGATTTAACCATTTGGAGCACCTGTTTATGTACAGATTTGCATCTAGTACTAATAATCTGATGTCTTAACGTGTAAATTTTTCAGGAGAATGTTCTTTTAGGGAGTGACTACCCCTTCCCTCTTGGTGAACATCACCCAGGCAACCTAATTGAAGAGGTGTACAAAGACAACACAGAACTCAGGGTGAGGGAAGAATGTGCATTATTTTGTGCTTGTTTCAAATTTTTTTGTATGCATCCTTCACAAAAAAACAAAACAAAAAAAAAATCCACAGGTAGAGGGCTGTGTTAGCGTGTCATTTTTAATGTAATTATGTTACACAATATTCTTTTCAGTCCACTAGAGAAAAACAAATTTGTCATCTGATTTTTATGTCTTAAGACGTTGAAAGAAATCATCCAATGTAACTCTCTTCTTCCATTTCTTGAGGGAAGGGTTAGATTTGGAAGGGAGTAGTTTGTTGCATTATTCTGAGTCAGTTCACCAAGTAATAAAGTAATAATAAATTATTTATAATTAATGATAAGCATTTGAAGAATTATAATAATTCAGTTTTTCATCCCTCTTGCCATGTTTCCCTGAGTTCACCATCATGCTGTTTTGTCTTTCCATCTTTCTAATCAACCACCCACTTAACAGGATGCATTGACGACATGGTACATAAAATCTTAAGTACAATAATATGTTGGGTTCATTACACCAGTATTGCTTGGTAACAATGATTTAAAAATAAAAATAAAAGATTCAGTAACACTGCTTAGTTTACAAAACATGTTTTGACAGTTCCAAGCAATAGAAAGTTTTTGGTATGGGAAAGTCATAACATGGATTGCAAACTTAACTATTAATAGCATCTCCTTCTTAGGTTCTCTCCTCTGTTTCCAAGTGTTAAATGTAAATTAAGATTTTCAAGATAAACTATTGCATTTATCTTTTTATACTACATGTTGCTCACAGATTGTAATTGCTAATATTTCATTGAGGTAGTTCTCAAAGCTATGTTGACAGTTTATGGTGTCTGTTCTGTTGCAGGACAAGCTCTTAGCTGGCAATGCCTTGAAGTTTTTAGGATTACAGAGATCTCAATTCAATGACCAAGCTACAGACAGTTAAAAGCTTGTGACTAGTGGGGTACTTGGTCCTGCACTAAATTTCAGCACAGATCAAAAACTCAGAAGGGTAGCTTCAGTAGGGAAGAATGAGTTAAATACCGTTGGTATAGGAACAAAACAAAATTTGATATTTGAAAGATGTTGGACCAACTATTTTATTTTGTATTTATCTCAGTTATATTTATTTAAAAGTAAGTCTTGAAACTGTGATTGTGCCAATATTATGCTGTAGCTCTAATAATTTGAAGTTTCAAGCTTATGAGGATTGACCTTTCTCAGAATGAGAATTTATGAGGATTGACCTTTCTCACAATGCAATAAAAGTACTTTGGTGACTTGACTGCTTTAGTATTAGGCTTTAAAAGATGACATGAAGTTTTTTTTTTGTTAGTTTTGTTAGGGAGTTAATTTTCAGTGACATTTACATTTTAAACTTGATGTTTGCATGCATCCACTGTTTGGGTTAGCCCAAGGAAAAAAATTAGGATATAATGCCTGAAAATTTAACCATTTCATTGCTTATCAGCCCAGTGTGGACAACTTGAAGAAGCAATAATTTTATTCAATGGAGTTTGTTTTTGTTGGAGAAAAACCAACAAACACACATCATTCGTGCACCGTTCTGAATTAAGGGAAATATTAAGTTTATTTTTGAAATCATACAACTGCTAGTTATTCAGTAGAAACACCAGACAAAGTATATATTTTGACATTATTGATGTGACATTTGTCAACAAAGCTTGTAATTCAAATGCATGGTGCTTGCTGTTTTTGGAATGTTCTTACTCCACATCACAAAAGATGTAAAAAGGTATCTGTACAATGTAAATAAATTGGGGAAAAAGAGAGTCCATATAGTTGCACCTCTTATTTTAAGTGCCGCTCCTGTTAAGAGCGGTAATCACGACTTCCCGTCGGAAAAAAGTTTTCTTTTATTTCTGCCCATGTAAAGGGTTTAGGACACATGTTTCAAAAACAGTTTAGTTGTTCTTCAATTCTCTTTTTCTGCGTCGTCGTGTGACTTCATCTTTTAACCAAAAATACCGGAAAAGCTTTTATTCATATGACAAAAATAAACTGTTTAGTTATGACATTATACGAGGTATTCAACAGGCTACGAACCATTTCTTTTTTTTTTTTCTTTTTTGGGACTCAACGGGAGAATCAATAGAAAACACATTTTGCACTCTTCGGTAGCCGATCAAAGCACAGGCTTTTTTGCTCGCTCGCGGGTCCTACCACAACGTCTAAATAGCAGAGAAATTGGAAAAACCTGTCAACAAAAGTGAAAAATTCAACACCAGAATCACGATTACTACGATTTCTTGATCACGTATAAAAGGGAACCTCGTCAACGACACGATTGATTAAAAACCTAAGCAGGCAGTGGATTAACGGCTCTTACATCGGCAAAATAAGAAATAAAAAGTAGGACGTTTATGTCATTGTGCTATACTCCGGATTAAAGAAAATAAAAACCTAAAAGATTTTGTATGAGGCCCAGTCTCAACTTGGCGAATAAATAGTGAAACAGTTTAGCTACAAAATAGAATCAGAGATCACGAAATAAACAATGATACAACATTTTCTGTTTCGAGTTCGATGAGCTCATATTCAGCTTCTTCAATACTGCTGATATTACCAAGAGTACCGTTTTGTTACACACTTGTGGGGCAAATCACATTTTCACAGGAGTTAAGGTAAGGACTGAATAAGTCAATAAGGGCCCATTACAGTGAACAAGATAAACGGGTATTGACTATAGATACAAATAGAAATAATTTGAGACATGAGACAAAAGAATGAAAGAAATATCGATCTTATTTACTCATCTCGAACGCAGGATCGAATCTTAGACCAACGGATTTTACGATCTGAAGATCTCACATACAATTGAAGATTTCTCGTTCATGAGTCATGACACACAGTAGATACATAAAAGATCATCCTGCATACTGCTTAGATCATCGATGTCAAACGTTTGATGCCTTAAAATACATAACGATAGAAAGGACATTTCAAGCTCTTTCGTGACAAGGAAAAAAATCATTTTTAACCGACGACCAAAAAAAAAACCCTATCCGTCAGATCAGGTTAAACGACACGTTAAATAACAATGCTGACATTTAGATAAGCATACCAGACCTTGAGGTAGCTTATTTATCTTCCCATGAGGGATTTACGAAGCTGCGACATTTCTGATTCCAGTATCAAGTGCATCACTTGTCTGTATGAACTATTATACATTTATTTATGGTCTCGCTTACTGCATCCAAACTCAGCAGTCAATTCTGGAGCTCAAAGAGACGAAGAGCTAAGGTCTTAGATTTCTCCTCCAACTTTAAGACAACTGGTTCAGTAACAGTTTATTCATAAAATTCCTGCAAGATTCCCTGAGGGTTTCTGTACACAAAGATGCATGGAGTACAAAGATTTAACAAATTTTGAATATCTTTCTTGGTTATTTCTCTAAGAACAGTACTTATGGTATTCGCTTTAATTCTTTCCAAGACGCGAAACGATTTAAATATGCTTTTCTATAGATACAACGATAAGTCAAGTATTTTTATTGGAAAATAACTTGATTGGCGTTAAATTTATTGCAAGTATTCTTGAGGAGAGAAAAGCCGAATGAAGAAATATGTAGCATATTATAATAGAAAGACGAGAAAATTGGGAAAAAATTTACATACATCTGGTGATTTCGCTGAACACCTTCGCTTTTGACTGCAAAATATTAAGTGCAGAAATGGCAGGAGTTATTTTCAAGAAAAGAGCTTACCGTTATTATTTTTAGAAACTTTATGAAGTTGTCACGTTGAGAGGGGAAAATGAAACTTTGAGGGAACTGTAACGCTAATGGGAAGATAACCAAAAACAAATATGCATCATATTGAACGAGGGATATATCGAGTTGATCACTTGAAGAGAAATTGCAATGGTACAATATAACTCACAGTGTGAATTCATCCTTATCGATTCAGTTATGGCAGAGTGTAACATGTCCTGCTCTAAGGAGAAAAGTGATTTTGCGGATTGCGAGCGTTTTCCACTAAAAGAGAAAGAGCTGAATTTAAATCACAGAATTAATTAATCGTCATGGAGAAACATGTAAACAAGTAACAATCGTACAAAGAATAAAACAAACAAACAAACGAAAAACAATCGCAACAACTTTCCTAAGGAAGAACAGCAATTTTGATCACGAAACTGAGCATTAGATGAGGTTAGATCTTTCAAACTCGTAAATATGTTACCTTCATTTTTTCATCGAAATTGTTGTAAAGCAAAACGTTATTCTTAATATTTTGAGGCATGTAGAATTAACAAGTGACATCCTCTGGAGAATAGAGGGATTCAGAGGATGACAGTCTAACAGGTACAAATCAATTTTTATTCTGCAACTGATTAGAGCTGTAGAGCTCATGTTATTTATGATGAAACTGGATCGAAATCTTATTTTTCTTGCGGCTGACAACAATCAACTTTGATTCGGTCGAAAGTTCTCGGTTTACTGTTGTCAGATGCGGAAATGTTTCATAGGTTTCTCTCATTTGACTCATGGTTCAACAGTTTGCACGCGATACAATTTCCTAAATCCTTAAGCTCCTCCAAGTGATATAACTTGTAACTTATCCCTGTAATATCAATACATTATCCAGCAAACAGGCAATGAGAATACTCAAAGTTTTATCAGGTAGAATTCGTTCTCATTTAACTAACACCAAATTTCCGTATCTGCTTTGAAAGGAAACATGTAGCCGCTAGAGGGGAGAATTAACAATTAGATCACGGGAGTTAAAGACTTAAATGTACGTGATCGTTATAGCTTTTGTCAAAGTCAAAACCAGTGAATATCTTTCGAAAACAAACGAAGTTTGAAACAAAGCTCAAGGTTGAAAAAAAACATACACAATTCCGACGTTTCTTTTGATATCGTAACATTCGCAAGATATGGTAAGAATAAGGGTAATATGGTTGTCGGTGAAATACCAGAATTTTTTCAGTTTACAAAACGTGACATATGCATATCCACTGCACGCTGTAAATGTACCATTTATATCTTCACATATAAAAATATCAAGGTCGTCATTAGAACCGAATTTATCAACATGACAGTTTTACTTTCCATGTAGACTTTTATTTTGTATGTTTTTTTTTTTTATATGAAGCTGAATTTAACTCTTTTTTAAGGAAATACTTCTTGTAATAAGAAATTTTTGTATTACAATGTCCAAAATTGATTTGGTTTTCCGAGGAGCTGAGCGTCGGTGCAGCGGATCTCTATTCTCGATGCTCCTATTCAAAAAAGTGTATTGGATGCAAATTTTCAACCAATATCTTTTCAATAAAAAGGATGATACATGTCCACTTTCGGATACGAATATATCTGCTTCAATTGAATAGTCTCTTTGAAGGTGTACAACATGTTATGAACACTTGATAGTAAAATTCGTATCCACGCGCGATTATCTAATACCTCCTATATGCGTTTGCATTCCTGAATGAGCGTGAGCCTAAGAAGGCTGTACATTGGCCAATTTCCCTCACTACATTTTAAGCCGAAACCGAGAAGAAGGCTTCGTCAGCAACGGATCAAAGAATATATTACATGATAACAAAATATATTCATGCACCATGGAATTACAAAATAAATCTGCTGGTCTCGTTGTGATTTTTGCTTTGTTTTGTTTTGTTTTCATTTACGACGAGTCTGTGACTTCATTTTTTAACCAAAAATACCGGAAAAGCTTTTATTCCTATGACAAAAATAAACTGTTTAGATATGACGTTATACGAGGTATTCAACAGGCTACCAAGCATTTCTTTTTTTTTTCTTTTTTGTGAATCAACGAGGGAATCAAAAGAAAACACGTTTTGCTCTCTTCGGTAGCCGATCAAGGCACAGGTTTTCTTGCTCGCTCGCGGGTCCTACCACAACGTCACAACTTGGCGAATAAATAGTGAGATAGTTTAGCTCCAAAATAGAATCATGGATCACGAAATAAACAATGATACAACATTTTTTGTTTCGAGTTCGATGAGCTCATATTCAGCTTCTTCAATACTACTGGTGTTACCAAGAGTACCGTTTTGTTACACACTTGTGGGGCAAGTCACATTTTCACGGGAGTTAAGGTGAGGACAGAATAAGTCAAAAGGACCCATTGCAGTGAATGAGATAAACGGGTATTGACTATAGATACAAATAGAAATAATTTGAGATATGAGACAAAAGAATGAAAGAAATATCGATCTTATTTACTCGTCACCAACGCAGGATCGAATCTAAGACTATCGGATTTTACGATCTGAAGTTCTCACATATAGCTATAGATTTCTCCTTCATGAGCCATGACATACAGTGGTTAAATAAAGGATCATCCTGCATACTGCTTAGATCATCGATGTCGAAAGTTTCATGTCTTAAAATACATAAAGATAGAAAGGAAATTTCAAGCTCTTTCGTGACAAGGAAAAAAATCATTTTTAACCGACGACCGAAAAAAAAAACCCTATCCGTCCGACCGGGTTAAACGACAGGTTAAATAACAATGCTGATTTTTAGATAAGCATACCAGACCTTGAGGTAGCTTATTTATCTTCCCATGAGGGACTTACGAAGCTGCGGCATTTCTGATTCCAGTATCAAGTACGTCACTTGTCTGTATGAACTATTATACATTTATTTATGGTCTCGCTTCCTGCATCCAAACTCAGCAGCCATTTCTGGAGCTCAAAGAGACAAAGAGCTAAGGTCTTAGATTTCTCCTCCAACTTTAAGACAACTGGTTCAGTAACAGTTTATTCATAAAATTCCTGCAAGATACCCTGAGGGTTTCTGTACACAAAGATGCATGGAGTACATAGATTTAACAAATTTTGAATATCTTTCTTCGTTATTTCTCTAAGATGAGTACTTATGGTATTCGCTTTAATTCTTTTCAAGACGCGAAACGATTTAAACATGCTTTTCTATAGATGCAACGATAAGTCAAGTATTTTTATTGGAAAAGAACTTTATTGGAGTTAAATTTATTGCAAGTATTCTTGAGGAGATGAAAGCCGAATGAAGAAATATGTAGCATATTATAATCGAAAGACGAGAAAATTGGAAAAAGCATTTACATACATCTGGTGATTTCGCTGGACACCTACGCTTTTGACTGCAAAATATTAAGTGCAGAATTGGTGGGAGTTATTTACAAGAAAAAAGCTTACTGTTATTATTTTTAGAAACTTTATAAAGTTGTCACGGCGAGAGCGGAAAATGAAACTTTGAGAGAACTGTAACGCTAATGGGAAGATAACCAAAAACAAATATGCATCATATTGAACGAGGGATATATCGAGTTGATCACTTGAAGAGAAATTGCAATGGTACAATATAACTCACAGTGTGAATTCATCCTTATCGATTCAGTTATGGCAGAGTGTAACATGTCCTGCTCTAAGGAGAAAAGTGATTTTGCGGATTGCGAGCGTTTTCCACTAAAAGAGAAAGAGCTGAATTTAAATCACAGAATTAATTAATCGTCATGGAGAAACATGTAAACAAGTAACAATCGTACAAAGAATAAAACAAACAAACAAACGAAAAACAATCGCAACAACTTTCCTAAGGAAGAACAGCAATTTTGATCACGAAACTGAGCATTAGATGAGGTTAGATCTTTCAAACTCGTAAATATGTTACCTTCATTTTTTCATCGAAATTGTTGTAAAGCAAAACGTTATTCTCAATATTTTGAGGCATGTAGAACTAGCAAGTGACATCTTTTGGCGATTAGAGGGATTCAGAGGATGACAGTCTAACAGGTACAAATCAATTTTTATTCTGCAACTGATTAGAGCTGTAGAGCTCATGTTATTTATGATGAAACTGGATCGCAATCTTATTTTTCTTGCGGCTGACAACAATCAACTTTGATTCGGTCGAAAGTTCTCGGTTTACTGTTGTCAGATGAGGAAATGTTTCATTGGTTTCCCTCATTTGACTCATGGTTCAACAATTTGCACGCGATACAATTTCCTAAATCCTTAAGCTCCTGCAAGTGATATAACTTGTAACTTATCCCTGTAATATCAATACATTATCCAGCAAACAGGCAATGAGAATACTCAAAGTTTTATCAGGTAGAATTCGTTCTCTTTTAACTAACACCAAATTTCCGTATCTACTTTGAAAGAAAACATGTAGCCGCTAGAGGGGAGAATTAACAATTAGATCACGGGAGTTAAAGACTTAAATGTACGTGATCGTTATAGCTTTTGTCAAAGTCAAAACCAGGGAATATCTCTCGAAAACAAACGAAGTTTGAAAAAAAGCTCGAGGTTGAAAATAACATACACAATTCCGACGTTTCTTTTGATATCATAACATTCGCAAGATATGGTAAGAATAAGGGTAATATGGTTGTCGGTGAAATACCTGAATTTTTTCAGTTTACAAAACGTGACAAATGCATATCCACCGCACGCTGTAAATGTACCATTTATATCTTCACATATAAAAATATCAAGGTCGTCATTAGAACCGAATTTATCAACATGACAGTTTTACTTTCCATGTAGACTTTTATTTTGTATGTTTTTTTTTTATATGAAGCTGAATTTAACTCTTTTTTAAGGAAATACTTCTTGTAATAAGAAATTTTTGTATTACAATGTCCGAAATTGATTTGGTTTTCCGAGGAGTTGAGCGTCGGTGCAGCGGATCTCTATTCTCGATGCTCCTATTTAAAAAAGTGTATTGGATGCAAATTTTCAACTAATATCTTTTCAATAAAAAGGATGATACATGTCCACTTTCGGATACGAATATATCTGCTTCAATTGAATTGTCTCTTTGAAGGTGTATAACATGTTATGAACACTTGATAGTAAAATTCGTATCCACGCGCGATTATCTAATACCTCCTATATGCGTTTGCATTCCTGAATGAGCGTGAGCCTAAGAAGGCTGTACATTGGCCAATTTCCCTCACTACATTTTAAGCCGGCACCGAGACGAAGGCTTCGTCAGCAACGGATCAAAAATATTATACATGCTAACAAAATATATTCATGCACCATGGAATTACCAAATAAATCTGCTAGTCTCGTTGTGATTTTTGTTTTGTTTTGTTTTCATTTCCGACGAGTCTGTGACTTCATCTTTCAACCAAAAATACCGGAAAAGCTTTTATTCATATGACAAAAATAAACTGTTTAGTTATGACATGATACGAGGTATTAAACAGGCTACGAACCATTTCTTTTTTTTTTTTTTTTTGGGAACGAGGGAATCAAAAGAAAACACATTTTGCACTCTTCAGTAGCCGATCAAAGCACAGGTTTTCTTGCTGTTTCAGTAAAAGTTTACTCATAAAATTCCTGCAAGATACCCTGAGGGTTTCTGTACACAAAGATGCGTGGAGTACATAGATTTTTTAAAAATATTTAATATTTCTCGGTCACTTCTTTAAGAAGAGTACTTATGGTATTCGCTTTAATTCTTTTAATTCTTTCCAAGACGCGAAACGATGTAAATATGCTTTTCTATAGGTAAAACGAGAAGTCGAGTATTTTTATTAGAAAAGAACTTTATTGGAGTTAAATTTATTGCAAGTATTCTTGAGGATACGAAAGCCGAAGGAAGAAATATGTAGCATATTATAATCGAAAGACGAGAAAATTGGGAAAAACATTTACATACATCTGGTGATTTCGCTGGACACCTTCGCTTTTGACTGCAAAATATTACGTGCAGAATTGGCGGAAGTTATTTACAAGAAAAAAGCTTACTGTTATTATTTTTAGAAACTTTATGAAGTTGTCACGGCGAGAGCGGAAAATGAAACTTTGAGAGAACTGTAACGCTAGAGGGAAGATAACCAAATAACGACAAATATGTATCATATTGAAGAGGGTCTCAATGGGGTGATGGCTTTTACGGCTATCGGTTAAAATTTTGGCCAATTTTCGGCTAACGGTTAACACCTTTCCATTGTTTCCACCAGATATTTTTTTTACGGTTAACTTTTTTTACGACTAACGGTTAAAATTTGTCAATTTTTACGTCTGACAGTTTGCGCGCGATGCAATTTCCTAAATCCTTAAACTCCTGCAAGTGAAATAACTTGTAACTTATCCCTGTAATATCAATACATTATCCAGCAAACAGGCAATGAGAATACTCAAAGTTTTATCAGGTAGAATTCGTTCTCTTTTAACTAACACCAAATTTCCGTATCTTCGTTGAAAGGAAACATGTAGCCGCTAGAAGGGAGAATTAACAATTAGATCACGGGAGTTAAAGACTTAAATGTACGTGATCGTTATAGCTCTTGTCAAAGTCAAAACCAGCAAATATCTCTCGAAAGCAAATGAAGTTTGAAACAAAGCTCGAGTTTGAAAAAAGACATACACAATTTCTACGTTTCTTTTGATATCGTAACATTCGCGATATATGGTAAGAATAAGGGTAATATGGTTGTCGGTGAAATACCAGAATTTTTTTCAGTTTACAAAACGTGACATATGCATATCCACCGCACGCTGTAAATGTACCATTTATATCTTCACATATAAAAATATCAAGGTCGTCATTAGAACCGAATTTATCAACATGACAGTTTTACTTTCCATGTAGACTTTTTATTTTGTATGTTTTTTTTTTATATGAGGCTGAATTAAATTCTTTTTTAAGGAAATACTTCTTGTAATAAGAAATTTTTGTATTACAATGTCCGAAATTTATTTGGTTTTCCGAGGAGCTGAGCGTCAGTGCAGCGGATCTCTATTCTCGATGCTCCTATTTAAAAAAGTGTATTGGATGCAAATTTTCAATCAATATCTTTTCAATAAAAAGGATGATAAATGTCCACTTTCGGATACGAATATATCTGCTTCAATTGAATTGTCTCTTTGAAGGTGTATAACATGTTATGAACACTTGATAGTAAAATTCGTATCTACGCGCGATTATCTAATACCTCCTATATGCGTTTGCATTCCTGAATGAGTGTGAGCCTATGAAGGCTGTACATCGGCCAATTTCCCTCACTACATTTTAAGCCGGCACCGAGAAGAAGGCTTCGTCAGCAACGGATCAAAAATATTATTCATGATAACAAAATATATTCATGCACCATGGAATTACAAAATAAATCTGCTGGTCTCGTTGTGATTTTTGCTTTGTTTTGTTTTGTTTTCATTTACGACGAGTCTGTGACTTCATCTTTTAACCAAAAATACCGGAAAAGCGTTTATTCATATGACAAAAATAAACTGTTTAGATATGACGTTATACGAGGTATTCAACAGGCTACGAAGCATTTCTTTTTTTTTTTTTCTTTTTTGGGAATCAACGAGGGAATCAAAAGAAAACACATTTTGCACTCTTCGGTAGCCGATCAAAGCACAGGTTTTCTTGTTCGCTCGCGGGTCCTACAACAACGTCTAAATAGCAGAGAAATTGGGAAAACCTGTCAACAAAAGTGAAAAATTCAACACCAGAATCACGATGACTACGATTTCTTGATAACGTATAAAAGGGAACCTCGTCAACGACACGATTAATTAAAAACCTAAGCAGGCAGTGGTTTAACGACTCTCACATCAGCAAAATTAAAAATAAAAGTTAGGACGTTTATGTCATTGTGCTATACTCGGGATTAAAGAAAATGAAAACCTAAAAGATCTTATATGAGGCCCAGTCTCAACTTGGCGTATAAATAGTGAAACAGCATAGCTACAAAATAGAATCATGGATCACGAAATAAACAATAATACACCATTTTCTGTTTCGAGCTCGATGAGCTCATATTCAGCTTCTTCACTACTGCTGGTGTTACCAAGAGTACCGTTTTGTTACACACTTGTAGGGCAAGTCACATTTTCACAGGAGTTAAGGTGAGGACAGAATAAGTCAATAAGGACCCATTGCAGTGAATGAGATAAACGGGTATTGACTATAGATACAAATAGAAATAATTTGAGACATGAGACAAAAGAATGAAAGAAATATCGATCTTATTCACTCGTCACGAACGCAGGATCGAATCTTAGACCATCGGATTTTACGATCTGAAGTTCTCACGTACAGCTATAGATTTCTCGTTCATGAGTCATGACACACAGTAGATACATAAAAGATCATCCTGCATACTGCTTAGATCATCGATGTCGAAAGTTTTATGTCTTAAAATACATAAAGATAGAAAGGAAATTTCAAGCTCTTTCGTGACAAGGAAAAAAAATCATTTTTAACCGACGACCGAAAAAAAAACCCTATCCGTCAGATCAGCTTAAACGTCAGGTTAAATAACAATGCTGACATTTAGATAAACATACCAGACCTTGAGGTAGCTTTTATCTTCCCATGAGGGATTTACGAAGCTGCGGCATTTCTGATTCCAGTATCAAGTGCGTCACTTGTCTGTATGAACTATTATACATTTATTTATGGTCTCACTTACTGCATCCAAACTCAGCAGACAATTCTGGAGCTCAAAGAGACAAAGAGCTAAGGTCTTAGATTTCTCCTCCAACTTTAAGACAACTGTTTCAGTAACAGTTCATTCATAAAATTCCTGCAAGATACCCTGAGGGTTTCTGTACACAAAGATGCATGGAGTACATAGATTAAACAAATTTTGAATATCTTTCTTGGTTATTTCTCTAAGAACAGTACTTATGGTATTCGCTTTAATTCTTTCCAAGACGCGAGACGATTTAAATATGCTTTTCTATAGAAACAACGAGAAGTCAAGTATTTTCATTAGAAAAGAACTTGATTGGAGTTAAATTTATTGCAAGTATTCTTGAGGAGAGGAAAGCCGAATGAAGAAATATGTAGCATATTATAGCATATTATAATCGAAAGACGAGAAAATTGGGAAAAAAATTTACATACATCTGGTGATTTCGCTGAACACCTTCGCTTTTGACTGCAAAATATTAAGTGCAGAAATGGCAGGAGTTATTTTCAAGAAAAGAGCTTACCGTTATTATTTTTAGAAACTTTATGTAGTTGTCACATTGAGAGCGGAAAATGAAACTTTGAGAGAACTGTAACGCTAATGGGAAGATAACCAAAAACAAATGTGTATCATATTGAACGAGGGATATATCGAGTTGATCACTTGAAGAGAAATTGCATTAGTACAATGTAACTCACAGTGTGAATTCATCCTTATCGATTCAGTTATGGCAGAGTGTAACATGTCCTGCTCTGAGGAGAAAAGTGATTTTGCGGATCGCGAGCGTTTTCCACTCAAAGAGAAAGAGCTGAATTTAAATCACAGAATTAATTAATCGTCATGGAGAAACATGTAAACAACTAACAATCATACAAAGAATAAAACAAAACAAACGAAAAACAATCGCAACAACTTTCTTAAAGAAGAACAGCAATTTTGATCACGAAGCTGAGCATTAGATGAGGTTAGATCTTTCAAACTCGTAAATATGTTACCTTCATTTTTTTCATCGAAATTATTGTAAAGCAAAACGTTATTCTCAATATTTTGAGGCATGTAGAACTAACAAGTGACATCTTTTGGCGATTAGAGGGATTCAGAGGATGACAGTCTAAAAGGTACAAATCAATTTTTATTCTGCAACTGATTAGAGCTGTAGAGCTCAAGTTATTTATGATGAAACTGGATCGCAATCTTATTTTTCTTGCGGCCGACAACAATCAACTTTGATTCGGTCGAAAGTTCTCGGTTTACTGTTGTCAGATGAGGAAATGTTTCATTGGTTTCCTTCATTTGACTCATGGTTCAACAGTTTGCACGCGATACAATTTCCTAAATCCTTAAGCTCCTGCAAGTGATATAACTTGTAACTTATCCCTGTAATATCAATACATTATCCAGCAAACAGGCAATGAGAATACTCAAAGTTTTATCAGGTAGAATTCGTTCTCATTTAACTAACACCAAATTTCCGTATCTGCTTTGAAAGGAAACATGTAGCCGCTAGAGGAGAGAATTAACAATTAGATCACGGGAGTTAAAGACTTCAATTTACGTGATCGCTATAGCTCTTGTCAAATTCAAAACCAGTGAATATCTTTCGAAAACAAACGAAGTTTGAAACAAAGCTCAAGGTTGAAAAAAAATATACACAATTCCTACGTTTCTTTTGATATCGTAACATTCGCAAGATATGGTAAAAATAACGGTAATATGGTTGTCGGTGAAATACCAGAATTTTTTCAGTTTACAAAACGTAACAAATGCATATCCACTGCACGCTGTAAATGTACCATTTATATCTTCACATATAAAAATATCAAGGTCGTCATTAGAACCGAATTTATCAACATGACAGTTTTACTTTCCATGTAGACTTTTATTTTGTATGTTTTTTTTTTATATGAAGCTGAATTTAACTCTTTTTTAAGGAAATACTTCTTGTAATAAGAAATTTTTGTATTACAATGTCCAAAATTGATTTGGTTTTCCGAGGAGCTGAGCGTCGGTGCAGCGGATCTCTATTCTCGATGCTCCTATTCAAAAAAGTGTATTGGATGCAAATTTTCAACCAATATCTTTTCAATAAAAAGGATGATACATGTCCACTTTCGGATACGAATATATCTGCTTCAATTGAATAGTCTCTTTGAAGGTGTACAACATGTTATGAACACTTGATAGTAAAATTCGTATCCACGCGCGATTATCTAATACCTCCTATATGCGTTTGCATTCCTGAATGAGCGTGAGCCTAAGAAGGCTGTACATTGGCCAATTTCCCTCACTACATTTTAAGCCGAAACCGAGAAGAAGGCTTCGTCAGCAACGGATCAAAGAATATATTACATGATAACAAAATATATTCATGCACCATGGAATTACAAAATAAATCTGCTGGTCTCGTTGTGATTTTTGCTTTGTTTTGTTTTGTTTTCATTTACGACGAGTCTGTGACTTCATTTTTTAACCAAAAATACCGGAAAAGCTTTTATTCCTATGACAAAAATAAACTGTTTAGATATGACGTTATGCGAGGTATTCAACAGGCTACCAAGCATTTCTTTTTTTTTTCTTTTTTGGGAATCAACGAGGGAATCAAAAGAAAACACGTTTTGCTCTCTTCGGTAGCCGATCAAGGCACAGGTTTTCTTGCTCGCTCGCGGGTCCTACCACAACGTTTAAATAGCAGAGAAATTGGGAAAACCTGTCAACAAAAGTGAAAAATTCAACACCAGAATCACGATGACTACGATTTCTTGATCATGTATGAAAGGGAACCTTGTCAACGACACGATTAATTAAAAACCTAGGCAGGCAGTGCTTTAACGACTCTCACATCAGCAAAATACAAAATAAAAAGTGGGACGTTTATGTCATTGTGCTATACTTGGGATTAAAGAAAATGAAAACCTAAAAGATCTTGTATGAGGCCCAGTCTCAACTTGGCGTATAAATTGTGAAACAGCATAGCTACAAAATAGAATCATGGATCACGAAATAAACAATGATACAACATTTTCTGTTTCGAGCTCGATGAGCTCATATTCAGCTTCTTCAATACTGCTGGTGTTACCAAGAGTACCGTTTTGTTACACACTTGTGGGGCAAGTCACATTTTCACAGGAGTTAAGGTAAGGACAAAATCAGTCAATAAGGACCCATTGCAGTGAATGAGATAAACGGGTATTGACTATAGATACAAATAGAAATAATTTGAGACATGAGACAAAAGAATGAAAGAAATATCGATCTTATTTACTTGTCACGAACGCAGGATCGAATCTTAGACCATCGGATTTTACGATCTGAAGTTCTCGCATATAGCTATAGATTTCTCTTTCATGAGCCATGACATACAGTGGTTAAATAAAGGATCATCTTTCATACTGCTTAGATCATCGATGTCGAAAGTTTCATGTCTTAAAATACATAACGATAGAAAGGAAATTTCAAGCTCTTTCGTGACAACCAAAAAAATTATTTTTAACCGACGACCGAAAAAAAAACCCTATCCGTCAGATCAGGTTAAACGACAGGTTAAATAACAATGCTGACATTTAGATAAGCATACCAGACCTTGAGGTAGCTTATTTATACTCCCATGAAGGATTTACGAAGTTGTGGCATTTCTGATTCCAGTATCATGTGCGTCACTTGTCTGTATGAACTATTAGACATTTATTTATGGTCTCGCATACTGCATCCAAGCTCAGCGGACAATTCTGGAGCTTAAAGAGACAAAGCGCTAAGGTCTTAGATTTCTCCTCCAACTTTCAGACAACTGGTTCAGTAACAGTTTATTCATAAAATTCCTGCGAGATACACTGAGGGTTCTGTCCACAAAGATGCATGGAGTGCATAGATTTAACAAATTTTGAATATCTTTCTTGGTTATTTCTCTAACAAGAGTACTTATGGTATTCGCTTTAATTCTTTTCAAGACGCGAAACGATTAAATATACTTTTCTATAGATACAACGAGAAGTCAAGTATTTTTATTGGAAAAGAACTTTATTGGCGTTAAATTTATTGCAAGTGTTTTTGAGGTGAGGAAAGAAATATGTAGCATATTAGAATCGAAAGACGAGAAAATTGGGGAAAAAAAGTATACATAAAGAATATATCTTATTGATGTGATTTCTTTAGCTTTGTATCTCCCTCTAATGATTTCGCTGGATTATAACAAGTAATAATCATAAAAAGAATTGAAAAAACAAACAAAAAAACAAGCACAATAATTTTCTTAAAGAACAACAGAAATTTTGATCACGAAACTGGGCATTAGAGGAGGTTAAATCTTTCAAACTCGTGAATATGTTGCCTTCATTTTTTCATCGAAATTTTTGTAAAGCAAAATGTTATTTTTGATATTTTCAGGCATGTATAATTGACAAATGATATTCATTTGGAGAATAGAGGGATTCAGAGGATGACAGTTTAACAGGTACAAATCAATCTTCATTCTGCAACTGATTAGAGCTGTTTAGAGCTCATTTTATCGATAAATAAAGGTCGTAATCTTAATTTTCGTGCAGCTAACAACAGTTGAGTTTAATTTCAGTCGAATTTAAATTTAAACATGCACTTTGTAGAGGAACAGGGTCGATAAACGAGTTTCTTTACGCAATAGGCTCGCGGGGTGTCGGTAGAATTCGTGACGGTAACGCAAACCCTCGTAGGTGTTTCGGTTTCGAATAGGTCTCGCGAATTCTCCCAGCCCCACACGCGATAAAATGAAGGAATGAGAGAAAGAGTCTTTCTTATCCATGCCTACCAGGTACAACTGGGTTGTTTATTGCAACTCACGTATTTTGTTAAGGAACAGCCTTGAACGACGTTTCAACAGATGAGACTACGAAAACAAACAAACAAACAAACAATTGAAAAAACAAATATGACACAACCCGCGGAACTTGACTTGGGCTGTCACGCAACCACAATAGCGTGACGGAGGAAGCTTTGAGATTCTCATTCTTTCTCTATGATTAAGTATACAACGTTTTCTTTAGATTACTTTCACCTGAGTCTCCTCTTTTTTATTTTTAACAATGTAGCGCAGTACAATCGATTCAATTTTATTTCTAGCTATGGCAGAAAGCAACCTCCCAACGACGGGAGAAGAACTGGAGGTGAAAAAAGAGTTTTCAGCTACAGGTGAGAAAAAGCTACAGGGAGGGACTTGGTCATGGTGATTTTGTGCTGTTTGGTAATTAAGTATGCTTTAATTCTGGTGCTCAATTTTTTGGACCACTTCGACTTGAATGTTTTGAGGAATCACTAAATACGCCAGTATTAGAACGCTAGTTGTAATTGCACACGGTTGTGATCACTAACAAAGTTGAAATATCTTCTCGGTAATTTCAGCGACAGAGAAAAGTCAAGTTACGTCAAGTGACGCTGAACTGAATGTAGACAATGACCTTTTAAGAGGTAAGAACACTGGGTGAAACAAGATTTTTAAAGACGCCCCGGTGAAGTTTTTGTCACATTTACATCAAAATTTCTGTGGATAAGTTTTTAAAAAAAAAAAAATTTTTTTTTTAAATTTTAAACTTTATTGCCATAAATATTAAATAAACAAAGGGAAAACCAATTTATTGCTCGATCCGATTGAGCAGAATGCGTAGACATCATTAATTTTTTCATTAGCAATAAAGCGGCAAATTTGAACGCGACTACGCTTCGAAGAGGCCTAAATTAAAGAAGAATGAGCCAAAATTGGCCTACAAAGCTTCGTAAAACTCAGATTTCTGAGTTTTTAGCAGTGCTTATCTATAAATCAACACACAATGTTTTGGAGATTAAAGATGTGTCTACAATTTGCACCTAAAATAAACGATATTTGTGTAGTAAAAAGTATTTTCCTTTTGCACTTGAAAATGTTGTAAATTTGGTCATTTATAGTAGGAAAGTCATTTTCGGTAAGAGAGAGCTGTTGGTACCCGTAACCTGTCAAGGTCCAGTATTGAAACATTTACAAATGAGTAACTTCTTTTAGGCCGCCAAAGGGAAAGTATTTACGCGTACACCTTTTTGTCCCTTATTGTTTAATACTTGTTCGGAGGAACTTTCACGCAATTTGAGAATTCTACAGAGAAGAGGAGGCATTTTGTCTCGGCCGTATCGCCTGTTTTGGTCTTCTAAATATTTTACACCTTTTCGGACAGTTATGTCAACACCAGGCTCACGCTGTAAACCACCAGCCAACAGAACCAGAACGCCTGACTTTCACAACAGGCAAAATAGAAATTCGCGGGAAAGAAGTACTTTCCCAATAATATTTTTTCCAGCGTGACGGAGGAAACTTTGAGATTCTCATTCTTTCTCTATGATTAAGAATACAACGTCTTCTTTAAGTTACTTTCATCTGAGTCTCCTATTTTTTGCCCCTACAAGCATGTTCTCAATAGACAATTACATGTATGTAATACACCAAAAAGAAAAAAAGAAAAAAGCATGTTTTTCCGACGCACTTGTCTGAAGGATGGGCAAACGACGAACCCTTGTCACTCTTAGCACGACATTTCTTTTGTTATCCGAACATTCACAAGTTTTAACCTTTTTCAGTCCTGGCTTTGCTTTGCTTTATACATTTTTTTCTCAATAACTCACGGGGTTTTATATTCCAATTTGACATTTTGGAAAACGTAACCCAGGTGTAAAAGGAATTTTGGAAAGTCTTTCGACCTCAATGTAGACCAAACAAACTTGATCTGGTTATAGCCAAGCTACAGCTTAAACTCCAGATAGCTTGCATATTTTAAAGCAAACAAAATACACAGACAAAGTCTACTGAAGTGTGATTGTAAACGAAGTTGAGTTTAAATAGGATCTCCCGGTAAAATTTGGGATACTTTGGAAAACTTAAACCAGGTGTTTTTGGAGAGTCTCTTGACCCAAATGTAAACCGAGAAACTTGAACTGGTAATAGCCAAGACACAGCCCAGACTCCCAACACCTTAAACATTTTACTTAAACAAAATGTACAAATACTAAACTTTTCTGATTTTTTCCATATCTCTAAGCTCCTTTAACCTAACAGTTCGTTTGGAAGTAAAAAGTTGGCATCATTCGCCAAGGGTCGTGTAACTCATTACTAAATCATTAACACTAACATGGTGTGTTTTCAGGGATTGCGAAAGTATGTCTCGAGGAAGGTAACAAAGAATACACACGAGGAGAAGCTAATAACGCGATAAACTCCTACACGGAAGGACTCCAAGTCAACTGCAAAGATAAACGACTGAACGCCAAGCTTTACAGCAACAGGGCAACAGCTAATTTCCATTTGGGTAACAATTTCATTTCTAAATATATAAATCTCTCATGCAGCGTTACAAGATAACGGAATACACAATCTGCATCAAGAAAAGAAAGAAGTTGAGAAACAGCAGAAAAAAAAGCACAGACATGAATCTCGTTATTAGACTGCAATTTAAGCAATTGTAATTTTTCAGGCTTCTATGCTCCAATTTTATTGGATGACCACATTTTTAAACCTCATTTCCTGAATGTCACAGCAAACTACGTGGAATGTCTGGATGATGCAACAGTTGCAGTTCAATTGGAACCCACTTTAATCAAAGCTATTAAGAAAGGTGGGTGTTTCAGACATAAGCCATCAACATTCTATTCTCTGATTTCGTCAAAGAGGATTGTGTGGTTTGTGGCAGTTGACTGCACCCCAAGTGTCAATTGTATCTGGTGTGTCAATGTCTGTTATGTGGGTAAAAAGCATAAGAAATTAAAGTGTCAATAAGCTCTCAAATACCGCTGCCTGCTTAGTTCACGTTGCAGAGCGCCGGAGGTCGAGGGCTCAAGCGCTAGACCAGAACAACACTCAGAGTCGTAAAATATCTGAGGAGAATGTGCTGCCGCCTAAGCTATGACATCTGCAAATTGTTTTATGTTCTTGTGTCGGATATGGACGGAAAACCGTTACCCCCGTTTCCTGCATCTTCTCTGTAACTCTTAGGAGGGGACGTTAAAAAACCCGGCCATGAAGCACCTGAAAAATTCTCTTACAAAAGATGTAAACTGTTCAATGCAGTCTGCCCGAAAACTTCCCCGAAAAGTGCTGAAAAGCGCATAACAGCACATTAAAGTGAAGAATACGCTAAATAAATTCATCGTTATCATCATCAATTAAAGCTTAATTGGTAGCCGCTTTACATTAGCTCCTTATTCTTCGTTTCAGTTCTTCCACAAGTTCAAATTTCCTTCATTATTACAATTTTTGTTTATACCTTAACAGTGATAAATTACCAAGCACCACCAATTATTCTCTCATTTTCAGGAGCCAGAGCTTGTGTCGAACTTTGCTGGTATAAAGAGGCAAGGAGCTGGTTGTATATGGGATTGGCCGTATCCTTTAACGAATGTTTGAAACGTGATACGAGATGCAATGCGAATAATATTTCAAGAAAAATCAATACGTTCCAGGAAGATTCTTCTACACATAATGCAAGGGATGTTCTCTCATACTGCACTGAGCAGTTTAAAGAAGCTAAAATGTTATCAAAGAGTTCTTTCGATTATTCCACAAAACTTTACTCAGAGAGGAGGCCATACTAATTAATTCCCAGAGTTTGAGCTGAATACCCCTCATTTAAGTCTTCAGACAAGCATCACCATGACGAACGAACCTAAACCAATTAATGCGCTTCAGAGATAGTTAAAACTCTCCAATGACTTGAAATCAAATCTCTAAAAAAACCCACGTTCGAATTATCATTCCAGTTTTAAGGTTCTATCTAATACTCTCAGTGTTTTTTTTAAATACACATTTCCAATGCATTTTCGCAAATCTGCTCATGATTTATCGACCCTTGACACGTTTCAAGATTGAAAATAACAACAAACGTCTGCTTCAATTACTAAGGAAAACTAATGCTGAACTAATAGTCAAAGCAAACAGTTCTTGCAATCTCGGCAACGCTTATCAAGGTCTGGGACAGTTCAAAACAGCCATCCAGTACCATCAACGTCATCTAGAAATTGTTAAAGAAGTGGGAGACAAGGCCGGAGAGGGAAAAAGTTATTGCAATCTCGGCAACGCTTATAGAAGTCTGGGAGAGTTCAAAACAGCCATCCAGTACCATCAACGTCAACTAAAAATTGCCAAAGAAGTGGCAGGCAAGGCCCTGGAGGGAAAAAGTTATGGCGGTCTCGGCAACGCACATCAAGGTCTGGGACAGTTCCAAACAGCCATGCAGTACCATCAACGTCATCTAGAAATTGCTAAAGAAGTGAGAGACAAGGCCGGAGAGGGAAAAAGTTATGGCAATCTCGGCATCGCTTATTACAGTCTAGGAAATTTTAAAACAGCCATCCGATACAATCAACGTCATCTAGAAATTGCTAAAGAAGTGAGAGACAAGGCCGGAGAGGGAAAAAGTTATGGTAATCTCGGCAACGCTTATAGAAGTCTAGGAGAGTTCAAAACAGCCATCCAGTACCATCAACGTGATCTAGAAATTGCTAAAGAAGTGGGAGACAAGGCCGGAGAGGGAAAAAGTTATGGCAATCTCGGCATCGCCTATTACAGTCTAGGAGAGTTCAAAACAGCCATCCAGTACCATCAACGTGATCTAGAAATTGCTAAAGAAGTGGGAGACAAGGCCGGAGAGGGAAAAAGTTATGGCAATCTCGGCAACGCATATCAAGGTCTGGGAGAGTTCAAAACAGCCATCCAGTACCATCAACGTGGTCTAGAAATTGCTAAAGAAGTGGGAGACAAGGCCGGAGAGGGAAAAAGTTATGGCAATCTCGGCATCGCCTATTACAGTCTAGGAGAGTTCAAAACAGCCATCCAGTACCATCAACGTGATCTAGAAATTGCTAAAGAAGTGGGAGACAAGGCCGGAGAGGGAAAAAGTTATGGCAATCTCGGCAACGCATATCAAGGTCTGGGAGAGTTCAAAACAGCCATCCAGTACCATCAACGTGGTCTAGAAATTGCTAAAGAAGTGGGAGACAAGGCCGGAGAGGGAAAAAGTTATGGCTATCTCGGCATCGCCTATTACAGTCTAGGAGAGTTCAAAACAGCCATCCAGTACCATCAACGTCATCTAGAAATTGCTAAAGAAGTGGGAGACAAGGCCGGAGAGGGAAAAAGTTATGGCAATCTCGGCATCGCCTATTACAGTCTAGGAGAGTTCAAAACAGCCATCCAGTACCATCAACGTCATCTAGAAATTGCTAAAGAAGTGGGAGACAAGGACGGAGAGGGAAAAAGTTATTGCAACCTCGGCGTCGCTTATTACAGTCTAGGAGAGTTTAAAACAGCCATCCAGTACCATCAACGTCATCTAGAAATTGCTAAAGAAGTGGGAGACAAGGCCGGAGAGGGAAAAAGTTATTGCAATCTCGGCGTCGCTTATTACAGTCTAGGAGAGTTTAAAACAGCCATCCAGTACCATCAACGTCATCTAGAAATTTCTGAAGAAGTGGGAGACAAGGCCGGAGAGGGAAAAAGTTATTGCAATCTCGGCGTCGCTTATTACAGTCTAGGAGAGTTTAAAACAGCCATCCAGTACCATCAACGTCATCTAGAAATTTCTGAAGAAGTGGGAGACAAGGCCGGAGAGGGAAAAAGTTATTGCAATCTCGGCATCGCTTATTACAGTCTAGGAGAGTTTAAAACAGCCATCCAGTACCATCAACGTGATCTAGAAATTGCTAAAGAAGTGGGAGACAAGGCCGGAGAGGGAAAAAGTTATTGCCATCTCGGCGTCGCTTATTACAGTCTAGGAGAGTTTAAAACAGCCATCCAGTACCATCAACGTCATCTAGAAATTTCTGAAGAAGTGGGAGACAAGGCCGGAGAGGGAATCAGTTATTGCAATCTCGGCGTCGCTTATGGCAGTCTAGGAGAGTTCAAAACAGCCATCCAGTACCATCAACGTCATCTAGAAATCGCTAAAGAAGTGGGAGACAAGGCTGGAGAAGGAAAAAGTTATGGAAATCTCGGCGTCACTTATAGAAATCTAGGAGAGTCCAAAACAGCCATGCAGTACCATCAACGTCATCTAGAAATCGCTAAAGAAGTGGGAGACAAGGCTGGAGAAGGAAAAAGTTATTGCAATCTCGGCGTCACTTATGGAAATCTAGGAGAGTCCAAAACAGCCATCCAGTACCATCAACGTCATCTAGAAATCGCTAAAGAAGTGGGAGACAAGGCTGGAGAGGGAGGAAGTTATTGCAATCTCGGCGTCGCTTATGACAGTCTAGGAGAGTTTAAAACAGCCATCCAGTACCATCAACGTCATCTAGAAATTGCTAGCGAAGTGGGAGACAAGGCCCTAGAGGGAAAAGGTTATGGCGGTCTCGGCAACGCATATGAAGGTCTAGGACAGTTCAAAGCAGCCATCCAGTACCATCAACGTGATCTAGAAATTGCTAAAGAAGTGGGAGACAAGGCTGGAGAGGGAAAAAGTTATGGAAATCTCGGCGTCGCTTATGGCAGTCTAGGAGAGTTCAAAACAGCCATCCAGTACCATCAACGTCAACTTAAAATTGCTAGCGAAGTGGGAGACAAGGCCCTAGAGGGAAAAGGTTATAGCGGTCTCGGCAACGCATATCGAGGTCTGGGAGAGTTCAAAACAGCCATCCAGTACCATCAACGTGGTCTAGAAATTGCTAAAGAAGTGGGAGACAAGGCCGGAGAGGGAAAAAGTTATGGCAATCTCGGCATCGCTTATCAAATTCTAGGAGAGTTCAAAACAGCCATCCAGTACCATCAACGTCAACTTAAAATTGCTAGCGAAGTGGGAGACAAGGCCCTAGAGGGAAAAGGTTATAGCGGTCTCGGCAACGCATATCGAGGTCTGGGAGAGTTCAAAACAGCCATCCAGTACCATCAACGTGGTCTAGAAATTGCTAAAGAAGTGGGAGACAAGGCCGGAGAGGGAAAAAGTTATTGCAATCTCGGCGTCGCTTATGACAGTCTAGGAGAGTTCAAAACAGCCATCCAGTACCATCAACGTGGTCTAGAAATTGCTAAAGAAGTGGGAGACAAGGCCGGAGAGGGAAAAAGTTATGGCAATCTCGGCATCGCTTATCAAATTCTAGGAGAGTTCAAAACAGCCATCCAGTACCATCAACGTCAACTTAAAATTGCTAGCGAAGTGGGAGACAAGGCCCTAGAGGGAAAAGGTTATAGCGGTCTCGGCAACGCATATCGAGGTCTGGGAGAGTTCAAAACAGCCATCCAGTACCATCAACGTGGTCTAGAAATTGCTAAAGAAGTGGGAGACAAGGCCGGAGAGGGAAAAAGTTATTGCAATCTCGGCGTCGCTTATGACAGTCTAGGAGAGTTTAAAACAGCCATCCAGTACCATCAACGTCAACTAAAAATTGCTAGCGAAGTGGGAGACAAGGCCCTAGAGGGAAAAGGTTATAGCGGTCTCGGCAACGCATATCGAGGTCTGGGAGAGTTCAAAACAGCCATCCAGTACCATCAACGTGGTCTAGAAATTGCTAAAGAAGTGGGAGACAAGGCCGGAGAGGGAAAAAGTTATGGCAATCTCGGCATCGCTTATAAAAGTCTAGGAGAGTTCAAAACAGCCATCCAGTACCATCAACGTGGTCTAGAAATTGCTAAAGAAGTGGGAGACAAGGCCGGAGAGGGAAAAAGTTATGGCAATCTCGGCATCGCTTATCAAATTCTAGGAGAGTTCAAAACAGCCATCCAGTACCATCAACGTCAACTTAAAATTGCTAGCGAAGTGGGAGACAAGGCCCTAGAGGGAAAAGGTTATAGCGGTCTCGGCAACGCATATCAAGGTCTAGGACAGTTCAAAGCAGCCATGCAGTACCATCAACGTGGTCTAGAAATTGCTAAAGAAGTGGGAGACAAGGCTGGAGAGGGAAAAAGTTATGGAAATCTCGGAAACGCATATCAAGGTCTTGGACAGTTCAAAGCAGCCATCCAGTACCATCAACGTCATCTAGAAATTGCTAAAGAAGTGGGAGACAAGGCAGGAGAGGGAATCAGTTTTTGCCTTCTCGGCGAGATTCATCTTCGTCAAAGAGAGTTGAAAACGGCAATCGAGTGTTATCAACGTCATCTAGAAGTATCCAAAGAAGTGGGAGATAAGAATGGAGAGGCGTGCTCACTCTGTTCCCTTGG
Organism: Pocillopora verrucosa; assembly: GCF_036669915.1. NCBI lineage: Eukaryota > Metazoa > Cnidaria > Anthozoa > Scleractinia > Pocilloporidae > Pocillopora > Pocillopora verrucosa. The sequence goes on along the minus strand of NC_089321.1, from coordinate 14,166,220 downwards.
AATCAGTTTTGAGTGCCAAGGAAATCTTACGAGGGCCTTTGACTGTTATTACTCGAGTGTAGAATTGTATGATGATATCAGGGCCAGTCTTCAACTCAACGATCAGTGGAAGATTTGTTATCGTAATCAGCACCAAGTAGCATACAAAGGTTTGTGGCGTATAAATTTCAATCGAGGTCAAGTTGTGAAGGCTCTTCTTGCCGCAGAGAAAGGACGTGCTCAAGCTCTGAGAGATCTCATGGTCACAAAATACCAGCCTGGAGATTCTTTAACGCCCAGCGCATCCCGCATTTCTCTTAGGTGGGTTCCATTGAGCACAGTTTTCGTAGCTATTAGTGGACCGTGCGTTTACTTCTGGGTTTGCCTCAGTGAAAATAATATCCAGATGAGAAAAGTACACGTGAACAATTACAAGTATGAGGATGAGTTGGAATTTTTCATCCAGGTACTGAACAAAACTGCTCTTAAGGAGATCGGCGCAAGAGATACTGTTACCATCGAGAATCCTCCGCTTGACTCGCCGACAGAAGAGGAAGTGGCCAATGATGTGATCGGAGTTGATGTGAGACACTCCCAATCAAGTGCTTTAAAGAAGCTGCATGACATCATCGTTACTCCTATTGCTGACCTGATCGAAGGCAACGACGAGATCACATTCATTCCAGAGGGGCCATTTTGCCTTGTACCTTATACAGCGTTGCAGGACTCCAACTCATCATATCTAAGTGATTCTTTCAGAATTCGTATGCTTCCCTCCCTGACGACCTTGCAACTAATCCATGATTGTCCAGCTGACTTTCACATGAAGACTGGTGCATTGCTTGTTGGCGACCCATGTTTCAAATACATCATCTATGAGGGAACACTTTTGGTGCAACTCCCAGGAGCAAGGAAAGAAGTGGAGATGATCGGACGTATCCTAAATGTCTCCCCCCTTACTGGAGAAATGGCAACAAAACAGGAAGTGTTAAAACGAATATCATCAGTGGCGTTAGTTCATGTTGCAGCGCACGGTAAAAAGGAAACTGGAGAAGTTATCCTGGCACCAAACGCCACAAGAGAAAATCCTCAGCCGCAAGAGAAAGACTATCTACTGACGATGAAAGATGTCATAGAAGCTGGGTTGCGAGCACGCCTGGTTGTACTTAGCTGCTGTCACACTGCTCGTGGGGAGGTCATGGCCGAGGGTGTAGTCGGCATGGCGCGTGCACTTTTGGCTGCCGGTGCCAGATCTGTTGTGGTAACCTTGTGGGCGATTGGCGACGAGGGAACCCTGGAGTTCATGAGTTTCTTCTACCATGCACTGGCCAAAGGCAAGAAGGCAAGTGAAGCTCTCAATCAGGCCATGAAGTGTATGAGAGAAATTGAAAAGTTCAAGGAGGTGATTTACTGGGCACCATTTGTACTCATTGGTGACGACGTCCAGCTGGATTTCAAAGATATTTCGAAGCTGAAGTAAGTAAATATTCTGTTTACACATTCTATTCAATACAGAGTTACATAAAATCATAATTATGGCTTATATGTTTCAGTTGGGTTACGAATTTATGTTTTGCTCCGGCAAATTGAGATGCAGTACAATCAAGAGGACACGTTTACGTTGATAACATTCTTTTTAGGAAACCTGATAGGGGTAAAAAAGCATTTTTTTTAAAACAACTGTTGTGCAATGTATCGTTTCATGTGCTAAGAAATATTTCATGGCAACTTAACTATCCTCCCTAAACTTAGATTCTTTTATTTTTCAGTTAAGGAAGTGAGCATTGGAATCCCAGGGAGTTTTAGGATACCTGCACACGCTGATATTTGGACCAGAAACCAGTAAGCTATCGATGAAATATTTGTCAAGAGTCTTCTTTACAAAGCAGGAAGAACCAAAAGACGGCCAAAGTCAAGTCTAACAAGAGAACGGATTTCCATTGATTCAAAAGTTGACATTTTGCTTGTCTGAACTGCTCTTACGAGCTTCATCTTTGATATCCTGCCGGAACAAACTTTTTTTTTATTTGATGTCTAGGAATTATCATGACAAGCTATGTAAAAAGGTTTTTTTTAAATCTAAGTATTAGCTACTATGAGGATTAAGGCTTGCGTTTACGTCGAAGTTGAAACGTCTTGAAAACGTTTTCCACAGTTTTTTTACAGATTTTTCTTAATCGGTTTTTGTCTCATGAGTGATGTAAAGCTAATTTAATAGTTAATTTTCGGAGATTTTTCCTTTAATTTTGAAGGCGATGAATTTTGTTACTTTTTACAAGCAGAACGATGCATTTTAAGTATTTTGTTTAAACTAATCGTCTAGAGGCAAAACGTGAAGTTTTATATTAATTTTAGTTACTGGCGAACAAAGCTTTAAAAGAAGTTCAGAACGAGCTAGAAAGTTGGAGCCAAATGATTTCTTTTAGTTTCTCCGATTAGATTGTTTACCTATTATCTAAGTACAATAAACTAACATTTGAATGTCAAACAATGAAACAAGTCGCTTGGCATTTTGTTAGAATGGAAGAGGAAATCAGTAACAAAGGGAAGAAAATTTCTGCATCAACCTGCATAAGACATTTCTTGTCGTTTGAAGTAGTGAGCGCGCCTAAGTCTTATTCCCTTAATAACTTTTGTCCACCCCTTTGATTAGGTTTATTGAATGAGAGATGAATTTCGATGTTTTCTGACTCTCTAACTGCTAGTATCGATCATAGGCAGCCGTTCCCGAGGATGTCACGCACGCACTTCTTTAGCGCGTCATGCGACAGATGTGGTGTTTTGTCACATCTTGTCGTTTGAAGTAGTGAGCGCACCGATGTCTCATTCGTTCAACTTTGCCCATTGCCTTGGATAGAGTTATTAAATGAGATATAAACCTCGATATTTTCAGATCTTATAACTGCAAGTTTCATCGGTAGCCGTTCCTTAGGATGTCACGCAATGCGCTTCTTTTGCATGTAATGAGACAGATATGAGGTTTTGTCAAAAATCGTTGGAGGCAAGAAAAGAGAAATTACCTTTCACTTTGGGAGATGGTACTCTAATCTGTTTATCGAAAGCGTCCTTATCATAGGAGGTACCCTAGGTCGGTACGGTTCCACGAGTATAGAAAATATTGATGACTTTTTTTCCACGATTGCAAACTTAAGTGCCGCTCTCGCTAAGAGCAGTCCTCTCGACTTCCCGTCCAAGAAAACGTTTTCCTAATTTTTTGCCCATGAAAAGGGTTTAGAGCACATATTTAAAAAATAGTTTGGTTGTTCTCTAATTCTCTCTTTTCGCGTCGCCACAAGTCAAAATGATTTTTTGCTAGACCCCCCTGTGTAAACCACGATCGAAAGTGTAATTTTCACAACTTTTGTCGAGGGTGCTACGACTGCAATAATGTAGTTCACGGAATTCTCTCTTGGTACAAGTTGCAAGATATATTTAGTCAGTTCACAGACAAAATATGAAAACTTCACTTGAAATCCTATTCATACCAGCGTGATCAGAAGAGAACCTTCCCATCGACCTTAATTTGCATATGAAAAACTCATCAATTTATAGGAAATAATTCTCGAAATGCAGGTGTAAATCAGGCTCAAAAGGTATATCAGTGGATAGTTTATACACCAATGAGGTCACTGCTTGCCTCAAACCCACGGGTGTCGCTCAGGTTTTCATCCTCTAACATCTCTAAAACAACCCAAATCCACGTGATTATGCGGGTATCAGCGGCCATCCCGAGGGGTCGACCCCCGGGCACCCAGGGGCATTTGTCACAGCTGCCGTGACAAATACATGCTAAAGCCCCTCGGGTAGGGCAAAAAATTGGGACAAATACCCCCACCCCTGGAGCAACCTGGGCAACATATAGTCGGTGTTATCTGTTCCTCGATGCAAAAGTACGAGTGATCATGGTTTACTGAGGCCACATCAGCACTAAAATCCACGCAAGTCTCTATGGAGTCCTCAAATTCGAGCTTTCTGGGGCAAACTTTCTTGGCTTGCGGTTGTTCATCACACTGTCTCTTCCTATCGGCAAGACGCTTCGAATGGGAACTAACCGTATGAAATTGAAATCTCGATGTCGCTTTCCTTAAAATGCAATGAACAGATTCTTGGATCGCCGAGTGTCTTGAATTTTTTATTCGCTCGCTTACAGAAAACCTCCCACTTCTTACGCTCATTGGGCCTTGTAGGAAAGCAAAAATAACTGAGATCAGGTCGTTTCTTACTCCCATTACGGCACAGAGCAACAGCACAATACTTGACCATGGTACACAGGAAAATAAACTGCAAAGGACAAATAAAAGACGCCAAGATTTCCCGATTTGTCAAACGCACATAGCTTTCCTTGCAGTGTTTGTTTTTATTATTCGCGCCGTATTCCCCGAGCCTCGCTTTGGTGTTAAAGTTTCGCCACCAGTCTCTCACGCTGAAAGATATCGAAATTGGGCTATTTCTGCGACGTTAACGTTATTTTCCCCCGAAATCATTGACACGCTTCAGACATTTTTGACACAGCCAAACATTTAATTTTATTTGCTCACATCAATCTTTCACCTGTATGGTAGATCGCTTTACTGTATTTTTCCCAAATTCTCTTTGTTTTCCGTCAGAATAATAGTTCTCAACATCAGCCTAGAGTTTAAATAAGCCGTTTTGGTGTAGCTGACTTTAATTTCCTTTATTTAGAAAATTTCCCCCTTCTTTCGCGTTAATTTCCATTATTTGGAAGCAAATTTACCGCTGAACGTTGAGACAGCAGATTACGTGCAAATCCCGTGGGTATGGCCCGGGGTATTTTGCCAAAAACGCAAAAGCGCTCTAATGCCCCGCGTGCGGGGCATGCCTTTGCTACAAATCCCCTGCTAAGCCCGTGGGTTGCCCTTGGATTGCCGGGGGTCGACCCCTCGGGATGGCCGCTGATACCCGCATTACTCAATTACGCAAATGTCAAAGCTTATTCGCATAATTATGAAAATTGACCATAATATCTCTTTGACCGTTCAAACTTCGTTTGTTTATCTTCTACGTAAATTATTTTAGGTTTTTATAACAACTAGATGGAAAATTAATCCCAAGTTGTCTTAAAACGCTGCATAAACGAGATCAGTCGTAACGCTAGCAGGACCAACAAAGTAAACAAAAGCGATCGAAAGACGTTTCCCTTGGATCAGGTCATGAACCACGCACAGAGTGGAGAAGATCAAAATTAAAGAACACAACTTGACACTCTGGTCATTGCGTATATACTGCGTAGCTTAAAGGTACATGGAAACAATTGAAATACAAGTACGTTTCGATGTTATTTGCAAAACAATACGTGTACACTCTGCAAAAATTCTTGCAGTTTCGACCAAGGTTTAGCACACGGAATGCAATCATCGGGCGTTCCTTTCTGAAAATTTGCTGCCATCATTCAATATTTTATGCTGTTACAGACCACAACGTTCTTGAGGGACGACTCTATCTTTTCCTGTGGCCATCCAAACCAGTGAGGCAAACTCGGATTGGTGTATTGCGTGACGCGTTATGCTAAATAGTTCACGTGATATGTGACTCGTTTCGCGGGTATGAAAATTGAACCTAAAAAGTAGTTTATGTAACGAATTAGAATGGACTGAAGTAAAGGAAATGGGGATGGTATTTGAGCTTGCAATGTTTTACCCCCCCCCCCCCTCCTTCCCTGTCCCACTTTTATATTCATGAGGGGGGCTAAGGTCCCAGCATACCTCGATCCAACCCCCTCGCTTAAGCTAAGGTCGTGCCCCACGTCTTTCCTTGGCGGAGAGGAGAGTTACTTCAGTTATTCATATGTTTTGAGAAATTTATCCAAGAAAAATGTCTACATGTTTCTTGGAAAGCAGAGATTGTAGTGGCTGCGGGCATTTCAGCGGAGTTTCAGCCCCGATATCTCTCCTGGAATGCCAGGACGACGTATCAAGTCATTTAAAGTATTACCACCTATCCAGCAAAATCTTAGAGTACGAGTTGATTTTGTTTCGTTCCGGTCATTTTGGCCTCGAAATGGGAAAATTAAAACAGATGTTTGTTTGTTCTAAACATCGGAACGCTTTGGGAAAACATTGGAAATGTGGTAAAAGTACTTGTCAGCATCCAGAGCACAAAGGAAAATGAGAGAGAAAGGAGACCAAGTGTTCAACGCCAGACTGGCTAGAGATGTTTTCGAAGTTTACGGAATTACAGTTGCAGTCGGATCACGTGAGTAATATATTTTAATTTCTCGATTGTGAGAAGGCTAGTATCTTTCTAATAATTTATTCGCAAGGGCCTATCTAAGTTAGAATCGTCTCCATAAAATCATAGGACAACTCTTTGCCATGAAAAATGTCTCTGTCTTTGAATCGGCTTAAAAATTTCAAAGCTGTCAAATTTCGTCAGCGCTTGATCTGCTCATATGACTGGCCGGCATGGTTTGCCAATGGATTCAAACTTCAATTCCCAGGATTCATCTTAAGTCTTTTCAAAGTTTTAAAAATCCACGAGTTTCGCAAGAAAAGACTACTACTGTCTACTCTGGTGGCACCTTTTGTAACAAATGATCGACAAGTTCAACACGGCTTTGTTTATTTAGTCGCTTTAGTCCAGTTTTGACCCGTGGGAAATTTTGTCGGCGGTGTACTTAAAGATTTTCCTGCTTCAGCCAATATTTGTCAAGTCGCGACAAACCATCCATATTTTTAAAAGGTGTTTTTGAAGACAGAAAATGTTTCGAGATAAACAATTTTTTTTGCTGGTGTGGATCCAGATAGGCCCTAGGCCCTCTTGAGCATATATGCACCGCGCTATTCAGCGAGATCCTTAAAAAAATTCACGAGCCCTTTGAAAAACTGAGCGATCGACAAATGAGGAAGGCAAGGGCTCATGGCAAAAATGTCGGAGCTGGCTTTAACCTCAACAAAATGCCACACCGCAGAGTCCGAATAGACTTGGTGAAACTTGATAATTTTCTGTCGTTTGTAGACCAACCATATTTTTATCAAGATGTGGGCTATGGAACAAGGACTTGACTCTGGGGATCATCTCGTCATGCCAAATGTCATCAGAATTGTTGGACGATCAACAATGATTGAACAGTATCTTAAACACTGTTGCGAGGAAGATTCCGACCCCCTTGGAAAACCAACGCTTTACAGAACTTTACAAGTAAGAGAGGCCTCTCAAAGGCGGTCCCTTCAAGGGCTAGACAACACTGCTGTAAGCGGAGCGGAAGGGTTCGAAGCAATGCACAAGATAGTAGAGGAATTGGAGGAGGGTGGGGCAACTGAAAAGTGGTGTGGAGAAGTTCGAAGAGCACTGAATGATGCCAAGCGATGCCTGAAGACAGAGTATGGGATGCACTGTCAAGAAGATGGTAGTCCTTGCCTCGACCATTGTATGTGTTTTTCTTTAAGTGATCGTCAAAACCCCGAGTTTCAAGGAAGTTGTTCCCATGAACATCATGCAAGCTGTGATAGTTGCGAAAGTTTGAAATCCGTGATTCAGGCAATTGGAAAAGAAATTGAATCTCCTTCGATAACTTTTGACAACATAGAGAAGAAAGAGGACCTGAAACACGACCATGATGAAGTCAGAGAGGTGATTTCTCAGTGGATGGCACATATCATCAGGACTAAGAACCAGGCGAGAGCAAAACAGAATCTACTCACGTCCCTCCAAAAGAATGCCTCCTTTATTGTCACGGACTGGGCCATGAAGTTCATCCAACTGAAATACAGAGAAAAGCAGTCTGAGTGGTTCGGAAAGAGAGGAATGAATTGGCACGTTAGTCCAGTTATTACCAGGAATGCAGAGGACAACGGCCTTGAGATTATGTCATATGTTCATCTATTCTAAAGCTGTGCTCAAGACTAGTATACGGTTTGCACAATTCTGGAAAATCTTCTCGGCAACATCAGACAGATCAAGCCTACCGTAAACGAGGTATTTTTGCGATCAGATGGTGCGGGCTGTTACCACAACAATAATCTAATTGCAGCTGCCTCTAACGTTGGTACAAGCGTTGGAATCAAGGTGATAAGGTAAGTTGAAAATGCTTTTCAGATTAAAACAAGAACACATTCTTCAAAGTTGCATGCGCATTCCAAAAGCATGCGAACTCTTGGCTTGATCGACTTCAGAACTAAACTTCCATGCTGTTTCTGTTCATTATAGTAAGCAGTATTTCAGAGCCGACACAAAAAAAATAGATCAAAATCTTTTGATAATATACTGCAGGAGGAATGTAATTAATAATAAGAAAACGCGAGGCAGTGGAGCAAGGTTCACGGAGAAAGTGGAAGAGTATCTTTCAAGCAGGTTTCAAACCAGTGAAAGAACAGGCAGAAAAGCCGATCCCGACCTGATTCAAGGAAAACGTCTTTCGATCGCTTTTGTATACATTGTTGGTCCTGATAGCGTTGACTGATCTCGTTCATGCAACGTTTTAAGACAACTTGGGATTTATTTTCCATCTAGTTGTTATAAAAACCTAAAATAATTTACGTAGAAGATAAACAAACCAAGTTTGAACGGTCAAAGAGATATATTGGTCAATTTTCATAATTATGCAAATAAGCTTTGACATTTGGGTAATTGAGTAAACACATGGATTTGCGTTGTCTTCGAGCTGTTGGTGGATGAAAACTAGAGAGATACCCGCGGATTTGGGGCAAGCTGTGACCTCATTGGTGTATAAACTATCCACTGATATGCTTTTTGAGCCCGATTTATACCTACGTTTCGAGAATTATTTCCTATAAATTGATGAGTTTTTCATATGCAAATTAAGGTCGAAGGGAAGGTTCTCTTCTGATCACGCTGGTATGAATAGGATTTCAAGTGAAGTTTTCATATTTTGTCTGTGAACTGACTGAATATATCTTGAAACTTTTAGCAAGAGAGAATTCCGTGAGCTACATTATTGCAGTCGCAGCACCCTCGACAAAAGTTGTGAAAATGACACTTTCGATCGCTGTCTACACAGGGGGTCTAGCCAAAAATCACTTTTGGCTTGTGGCGACGCGAAAAAAAGAGAATTAGAGAACAACCAAACTACTTTTGAAATATGTGTCCTAAACCCTTTTCATGGGCAAAAAAAAAAGGAAAACTTTTCTTGGACGGGAAGTCGAGAGGACCGCTCTTAGCGAGAGTGGCACTTAAGACTTTTGGATAGAATAATACGAAATTCATGATTATGACTTTTATTTTCAGCTCGATATAAATATTGAAATAAGTCCATGGTTCCTTTTTTATCTTTATGCTATATTGGTCTAAAGAAGCCTTTTTTTCTATTTTTTTCAGATGCAAACTAGAACGTTATATTCGATTATGTTTTTTAAAGATGTGATTTGTCATTTAACGGACTATTGTATGGCTTGGTTTCCATTAGTTGATTTAAGTTCATGCGAAGTTATGGGAGATTTCAATTACAGACAAATCCCCCCCGTACATATCATGTTGTACATTTACCCTACGAAATCAGATTACGTCAATTGCAATCTTTGTTACAAAGAAACACCGAGTTCCATGATAAACACTTTTTTAATAAGATGGGTGACACCATATAATGAAGAAGTCCGTGTAATTACTGGCAATATTTTTCTTCAAAGAATAATGAGATATTCATAATTTTTTTCTCTATCTTTTTCAGAGAAAGTACTTCGAATTAAAATCGTTGCTTTCATTTCACTTTACATTGATTCAATTAAAACAGCTCAAAGAACGTTTGTATCCTTATATGATTCTTGTGAAATGTGCTGTGACAAGAAGAGAAGTGTATAAAAAAAATCTGTAGTAAGTTAATTTCACGTGAAAACATAACGTTTGAAAGTAGACCATGGTGCACTTTCTTTTCGCGGTGGAGTTATGATGACATATGTCGATGTCATATACCGATGTTAACAGTAACGTTGAAACTATTACGCATGATTTTTATGTTTTTGAAATTTTTGAAACTAAGTTTTTTATTTTTAGTGTGATGAGAGAGATCACAGAAGTTTGTTATCATTTTATAACCGTGGTTTCACTTACTAATATGAGTCATTTTTTAATTATAATTATCGGTAATAAAAATTTTTTAGATATTGCCGAACATTTTATCTATTTCTTTGATCCAAATGCATGGTTTTCGTTGTATGAATCTCAATCACCTAGTTACTTTATTTGCTACAATACAACAAGTCCTCTTTCTATCGGTACAGTCTTACAAATTGACTTTGATCAACTAAATTCTTTTCTTTGATTTTTTCATTTCAATTTCAGACTTGAAGCAAGAGATTTACGTACTATTTTACAACAAATTCTTGATCATCTCGATATGCGAACATCGCTTACAATTCATTTATATTTGAATAGACCTCCATATGATCTTCAATTAGATTTAGGTACCGTAGAAAGAAACATCAAAAGACTTTTATATCATTTTCTTCCAATCCCTTTGTATAATTTATTTCAATTTTTTCCATTTAAGTTCATTTTAATGCATGTAATCCATATCATCTAAAAAGAGTTGAAATCACTGAGTACACGTAGTTATCTAGTTTTTGTTTTTTCAGTTCGATTTTAGAACCAATTTGGAAGAAATACGTGACTTTCTCGTAACAATCCAGATTTACCTTCAGTTGCCAGATTATGAAGATAACATATGTGGTATTCAATTATGCAACTCTGTAAGATTACTTATATACGAGCAAGGTCCTCGTATTTCATGGCAAAAGATAGCTTCCATTATAGATAATTATCAAAAGGTTGTAGAGTTTTTATTATCTACAGGATTTTACGATTTGTTCCGACAAATTAAAAATTCAACTTTACTATAATGAACCTCGCTTTAATCCATTTTTTACCTCTATTTTTCATGTTGTAAAAGTTGAAGCGCAAGGTTTCATGTTTTACGACTCTGCTGAAGAATGTTATAGGGCATATGGCCTTTTGTAACTTACAAAAAAAAACAACCAGAACACGTCTTTATCATTGAATAAACTTTTTTATTGAGATAACAATTGTGTCAGTGGTACTTAAGCAAAATTCATTTTAGAAATCAAACTATTCAAAGTCGTCTTTTTACTCAAAAAAGTCCTTCTTTGGCCTTTGTATTGCGTTGTTTTGGTCCCTTCTTCATTTTGAACGACTTCTTCTTGGGATTTTTACCTTCCGTTTTTATCACTCTCTTCTTTCGAGATGCTTTTCGAGCCTTTTTTTTAAATCGGTTCTTCAATTCTTTCACCTTCTTCATAAATGCTTAAGAACCTTCTGAAGCACCCCCTTCAAAGGAAGAATATCAGTATTGGTTGTACCCACTCTATCCATCGGTGAATATGTCAATACCTTCTTGACAGGTGAAAATGACACGCGATTTGCCGTTGTTATAACTAATAAAAATGACACCATGACAACATCTTTTATATATTTTTCCCTATAAATTCACCAATCACACCATTTTTTTCAGTCATTTTCTACAAAAATGGACCAGAACAAAAAAAACAACCTTCCAGAAACTCGACTCTCTCGTTGAAGAAACAAGACAAATCATACAAGATACCATGATTCTCTTTGAACGCGTGGAAAATAGTGCACAACTTGTAAATGAAATGAAGAAAAACATTACAAAATGGACGACCTCATTCAATAAACTCAACAAAAAGATGGTAAACTACACCAACATCCTACAACAAAGAGCAAATCAAGTGCAAGAGCAACTAAACTGTAACAAACTTGTAAAGGAATAATGTCATTACCCGCAAGATTTTTTTTTTCATATAAAAACAGTAAGATTTTATCAGAAAACAAACAAAATATTATTAAAAATTCATTTTTATTATATTAAGGTGGTATGATACCTTAAAAAAGGCAAAAATTTCGAAGTTTTACCTAAAAATTTTTATTGCTGGAAAAGGTCCGTATTTCACTTGGTATTAACGCCACAGTTTAATTTTTCATAAAAATGTTATTTGTTGTCCAGTATTTACTCATTTTTGAGACCAGGTCTTTGGTTGCCAGGGGCAACAGGTTTGTTTTTATCTTGTTTACAGTGAAGAAACAATCCCCCAATAGTTGTTTTCGCCCGGAAAACGATCGTTGCGTGACAAGGGACTCTCTGTTACCCCGTACATAACAACGATTAGCCCATCGTAGTTGATGAGCCTGCGAAACACGAAAAATTGTCGTTGCGAAATTCACAACAATACTAGTGGCGTGACGTTTTGAGTTTTTTATCCTGTTTCTCGTTCTTTTTTCACGTTAACAACCATGCCTCCGAAGCATCGTGCAATAAGGCGTCCTAAAAGGAAGTTTTCGGGAAATCAATTCACGAAACCTTCGAAAGAAAATGCCAAGAGGACGAAAGAAGCGAAAGAAGAAGCACATGGTTCGAACACCCTCGGTCAACATACTAAGAAGTCTGTGTCTTCGGAAAAGCTTTTGCTTAAGTCCGATGCCATGGAATCAAAACCTGGCAAAGTTGAAGAACCTTACGAAGAGGAGGCAACATTAACGGGCTTCAGGTTTGTCGACATGGAGCTACTCGGCATGGCATTTTCTGCCATGAGGTGTGCTGATTGTGGAGAATTCAGCATCGTGCTTTCGGAAAACCACTTAGAAAGGAAGGGATGTGCTTCGAGTCTTCGAGTCTTTTGCGAGAGTTGTGGCTGGAAACATGAGTTTTGGACATCTAAAAAGCAGACTTTAAGTTTTGAGGCGAATAGGCGTTTAGTGTATTCCATGAGATCGATAGGAAGAGGGCACAGTGGAGCGAAGAAATTTTGCTCATTAATGAATATGCCACCGCCTCCAACAGCAATGGCATATCAAAAAAATGCAAGAACGATTGCTAAACATGTGAAAGTTATTGCTAAGGATGGTATGTCCAGTGCAGCAAAAGAAATCAGGGATGCCCAGCATGCTCGTGAAGATGATTTAGTGAATTGTGGCGTTTCATGTGACGGTACCTGGCAGAAGAGAGGATATTCTTCACAGAATGGTTGCGTGATTGTCATGTCAATTGATACTGGTAAAGTTTTGGATGCAGAACCTCTCACTAAAGTTTGTAAAAAATGTCAGCTTCACTCCCATTTAGATAAAGACAGTGAGGAGTACCATAGATGGAGGGCAGAACACAATAACTGTAAAGCTAATTATAAGGGCTCTGCCCCAGCCATGGAATCAGAGGGTGCAGATCGTATTTTTAGACGGTCTGTTGCAACTCACAAGCTTCGTTATACTGACTTGTATTCAGATGGTGACAGCAAAAGTTACAATAGAGTCAAGGATGTTTACTCTGCAGATGGAATACAAATTGCTAAGAAAGAATGTATAGGACATGTGCAAAAACGAGTTGGCACAGCACTCAGAAAACTAAAGAAAGAAACTCCTGCTCTCGGTGGGAAAGGAAAACTCACTGATGCCATGATTGATAAACTTCAGAACTACTATGGAATTGCTATTCGTTCTAATGTTGGAGACTTGAATGGAATGAGAAAGGCAATACATGCAAGTTTCTTCCATTGTGCCTCAAGTGAACGGCGTGATCTTCACACCCACTGTCCAACTGGACCCTCGAGCTGGTGTGGTTTCAAGCGAGACAGAAACAGTTTTAAACATTCTCCTGGTTTGCCTGATGCTGTGATTGCAAAAGTCAAACCTGTATACCAAAGATTAAGTGAAGATTCTTTGTTAGAAAAATGCCTCCATGGAAAAACCCAAAACCAGAATGAAGCTGTAAATGGAATGGTGTGGGAGCGCATTCCCAAGGAAGTTTTCGTGGGAGCTGACTTGCTGGAATTTGGCTTGTTTGATGCCATAAGCCACTTCAATATTGGAGCAAGGACTGTTCTACTGCTTCTAAAAGCACTCAAAATTTCCCCAGGAAAATACACAGAAGAGGGGTGTAGGCACCTTGACATGGATCAAATTTGTGGTGCTGAGTACAAACACAGCGAGGAAAGGAAAAAGAGGAGAAAGGTCCTAAGGGGACAAAGAAAGAAGAAAGAAGACAAGAACCAACAAGCAGAGGGTGTTACTTATGCTGCTGGAGCATTTTAAGACACTTCCTTTGCTCAGAGATTGAACAGAGGGTTTTCAAACCCAAATACAACTTTTAAATGCATTTTTCCATCAAACTGCATTTTGATAGAACTCCGAGTAGCTCAACATGTTCAGTTCAAAAACTATTTAAGATAATTTCATGAAATTTTCCACAGAAAATCTTGAATGGTGTTTCTGTGCAATAAACCTAAAACAAAGTACAAAGGTAAATTGATGATTCAATGGCAGGCAAATTTTTTCCAGAAGGGGCCCATTATTTGTTTATGTGAAAGTTTTTCATTATTTGACATGGTTATAATCATGTTGTATAAAATGCTTTAGGTTCATTGCACAGATCCATCTATGCATAAGACATCCTGAAAATTTCAGAGCCATGGGATTTTTTGTTATAGAGTTATTGTTGTTGGCGTGATGCCTGTAAAATGAGGGTTTGGTGGGCGTGGTCCTGTTGCTATAGTAACAGATGGTGTCAACAACAGTGCCAAACAATATCTCTCAGTGAGTGTTATCACTGGAGGGACTAATAAAAATGTTTCAAATAATGTAAAAAATTTCCCTTTTTGAAGGTATCATACCACCTTAACGTCGTCTATTGTATCCTTTTACATCGTCCGAAACACATTTAAATGCTTGTTTCTCCCAAAAGTCGTCCCAAAACAGCAAAAGAAGGTTCAGGTCCGGATAAAAACATGCTTGCACCCTCTGCTATTTTATCCCGTAAAGATGGTCCTTTATGCATTATTCTACGAACGGTACTCAAAGAAGCTCCGCCCTTTTGTGTTCGCTTTCTTCTTTGTCTTCTTCTTCGTCTACCAGGCATTCTTATTATCCAATGAAAATAATTTTTCCCATTACCCCCTTTTTTATACACTTTTTCACTCAAACTAGTGTACAGGCGCCTCCGCAGTTTTAAAGATGGCGGATAACATGGAATGTGGAAATCCGACAATCTGATTGGTTAATCCAAGTCACGTGTGCTAGATACTTCATTCTGATTGGCTCTCCGCTATACTGGCCCGTTATACCACAAAGGATACTAGCATTTACGAACCCGAAGGTCTGAATATCACAGCAAGTTGTGCACGATATTTGAGGCAATTCTTGAAATCGCGGCCTTCGTAATCTCCAAATAAGCCAATACACACCAGAATAAGCATCTTCTCGGAAGAAACGCATCTTTGACGTCTCCTAAATGTTTTTTTTTTTATGCTTTACACCCACGAATTTAGAGGTATTAGCTATTGCCGTCCCTGGCCAGCGCGAGAAAAACAACATTTGGTTCTGCAGTTAGTTTCAAATGAACAAGACAGCTGCGCCATCTTGAATCTAACAATTCGAGTGGTAGGTTGAATTGAGGGCTTTTTAGACACTCGATTTCTTATATGGCATCACTATGAAGACGTAATACAACTGATACACCTACACTACATAGTCCGTTACGCTGTTGCGGGAGGAAGGAAAATATTACCGAAAGTGTAAACTCTTTAAGAGTTTCAGAGATTTTATCTTCGGCTGTCACAAAAAATATACCCCCTCTTAAATTTACTGGGAAATATGAACTTACAAACTCCTTGTTGAAAAACTTGGAATTCGTTTGACCGATATGCCGGTTGTTTCAATTTTTCTTTTTCCTCGGGCTGTTATAAAACAGTTTATAAATTGACCAATGAACAAAATATTTTGAAATACCGTTCGGAATTTGCCTTTTTTTTCTGCGTGCAAATTAAGGGTGGACAAAGTTTTTAAAACATTTTCCGAGAATTTCATGGGGTTCACCCTGAGAATTTTCGTCGGCCATAGTCAAGACGCGCCAAGCTAAGTGACATCGCCCTACAGTAGAATAATTTTCCAATTAACAGTGTGTGGCGAGCGCGAGGAAACGCACATTTTTTTCATTATTGTGATCAAAGCCCAATGATGTACCTAAATTGGTACTTACGGTATCAAACCATTGATTATGACAGGGTGAGCTTAATTTTTCTGTCGAGGTCGACGTGACTTAACATTAAAAGCGTTTTTGACGGAACAAACTAGTGAGCATCACAGCTCGAACTGAGAAAGTAAAAACTTGCATTTATCTCCCACGCTTTTTGTCTGACAATAGTAGACTTCATCAAGGAGTTTAACAAGCAGGGTAAATAAGCTTGCTCCTATACAAATAGTAAATAAGTTGTCTCTTTACTATTGAAACCAATGGATAGAATTCGCCAAGTGCGCCTACGGTGTTATACATGCGTGACATTTTTCGGACGTTACATGTACGAGTACGTGATCCGTTTGAGGGTCACAGATTTAGTGTAAATATTTGACATCACGTAACGTCTCTAGTTGACAGAGGTTTTAGAACGCTTCATTACATGGATTTGTCTTCTGCGGGTAGAAGGCTTAAAGCGAATTTCTCGGGCGTAATTTTCCTTTGATTTCTCAATTGATGCTGTCGCAAACACAGTTTTTGGGAGTCACGAAACAAAAGAACTTCTCAAGACCTAGTTTCATGTTCTAATGGAAATAGATGGCAAATAAAAACACATTATCTTGAGAAATAAAGTTATAAATAACAGGGGTTCTCTGAAACAAATAGTGATAGAAGAGGTTTCAGTTCTGCTCAATATTGACATTTCATAGCCTACTTCCAAATCTGAGGGAACGCACTGAGGGAGCAAAATAAACATACATGTGTGATAATGCAAGGAAGAGAATAAATATACAAATAAAGAAAAAGGAGAAAACATAGGAACCCGTGTTGCAGCGTGCAGATATCTTTTGAGCCAAACCTATTCACCCTAAGCCCGATAGCACGCAAAGAAACTCGAAAGAGTGCTGTATATGAACTGGCTCGCACGTGCACGAAGGAAAGGCCATAACTATCAGCGAAAATAATAGCAAATGCAGATGATATTTGCAGTCAAAGGACAGGCAAATAAGATAACAGAAGGATTAAGAACTTTCCAGAAGTGTCTTCTTGAAAAAAAAAAAAAAATTTTTACTTCTCATGAAAGGTCACGCAGTCACGCTACAAATACTATTTCTACGTGGAATTTCTTCATGGTGAAAAGTGGAAAAAACATTTTCCAGTCTTATTTCCTGGAAACATGGCGCAGCTAATGGATTTTGTGGGGCTATTCATACTTCCTATCAAATTAGGGGGGCAGAGTTTCCCCGTCATCCACGGTCTGGAAAAGCCGAAGTTGTTACACACGGGAACAAGCACGCGACATGCGACTTTAAAATCTACTCTCCTGTCACAGTTTCCTTATTGTGAACTGTGCGATAATGATAAACAATAAAATTATAGCCTGATGAATGTTGGGTTTTGTTTTGTACAAGAGCCCTATTTCCTGATTTTCGGATGTCTTCAAGTACTAAACGACAGAAGAGAGAAACGCTACGATTTTCCCATCGATTTTTCACCTACATGGACCTCTCTAAACGTAAAATTTACCATTCCTACAAAAAATCTCGAAAGTTTTTCACATTTTTTACCTTTCTTGATCAATCCTCTTGTATAAAAAGCTAAAAAATGTAGGTTTATTTGGTCAAGCGCCATCTAGAGCAAGAACTGCGTGACAAGTGTAGTTGAGAGAAACTTGTCACAGTCGCAGATTTTAAAAGGCATCCAAGACAAAAATACGGTAGTGCCCAAAGATCCCAAGAGGGAGTTACCCAATACATTCACATAATGGTTTCCCACATATCCCATGGTTTTTCCAAATGTACCAAGTAGTAAAAACATTTACAGGGCAAGGGGTTGAAAGGATCATTGATGTTGCAGGGTCCACTGTTTTCTGGAAATTCAACAATTGGGACTCTGTTGGAGATGTTCTTTGTCAAGAGTCATGCTAATGGTACTTAAGAAAAAGGGAAAGAGAGCCCAGATCCCATCAGAAACACAAAATAGAGAACTGGGAGGAGGACATATTCCAAAAGAGAAAAGAATGTACCCCCTGAAATTACTACTCCACCTCTATCTAATCTGCAGAGTGGTTAAAGTGCTGTTGCATCTCAAACTCACTCTGCTGCACCTTTGAGCTCAGTTGACTTTACAAAAATGACAGTTCCTCAGCTTAAAGAAGAATTAAAGGAAAGAAGAAGCAAAGGCATCCTTAGAAAACAAAACATTAGCTTGTAAGATTATTGAAGAGCATTACTGACAAAGAAAACCAGTCAACCTCTATTTAAAAATAAATGACATTGTCATTAGATGCAGATTGTAAAAGTGGCATAGCATATAGCATTTGGCCAACTAGTGGTTAATAGCTGTACCTGTTGTAATGATGGCCTGTTAATTAATACCCAGATAAGTGCAGATAAACTCAACAGGTTTATTTAATCTACACCAGCGCCATGTTACAGTACCATGATTCTTTTTGCACCGATAACTCTATATAACAGTAATGAAATGTCTAAACACTACACCTGTCCCACTTTATAAGACAGTCAATCTGAGAAATCAAAATTATTCATTTTACTACAAAACTCAAACGTTCTTTAAATATCAGATCACAATTTCTCTTCTACTGTAAGCTTATTAAGCTCCTTGAGCTCCGGAAATGTGACAGGAGTTTTACGTACTTTGTGATCCAGTGATCGCCTTGAAATTACTCATTGGACTCTAACCCTTTAACTCCCAAGACCTCATTAGTAATTCTCCTTACTGTCTGCCATACAGTTCTTGAGATGTTAGTTTTAAGAATTTGGTATTGGATCAATTAATAATCATCTAACAAATATTTTTCTTTATTCTCATCACTTGTGTGCTTTATATTGTATTGATATTGTAAGGAGAAATTCTGTCTTGGTCACTTATTGGAGTTAAAGGGTTAAAACATACTCCCCAACTGTTAGCTTTTAATCTCCTTTCCATCAGCTTTAAAAAGTCACTTGTGACTTGTGACAATTGCTTGAAATAACCACTTAGGGGCCTTTTTTCTCTGTTGCTCTGCCATTTAAGAGCTAGCAAAAATACATGCCCGTCTTGTTAACCACTGATAAAATCCATGCCTGTTATGGTGATCACTGACAACACATGCATCAGCAAAATGAACTGCTGACTTATGAAATTGTTTGTCATGCCAATTGCTGCTGGCAGGTGCCCAAAAATGAAAATTTTGATTTAAGTCAGCACATGTAGAAAGAATTGCATCAACAACAAGTCCTTTAAAATAGCTTCATGCAACTGACACATAAAATCTTCTCCTGACCATTTTTTTTTTGAGTACTTGGTTATGAGGGTAGTCACATTGTTACACTGTGCGTGTTTGAATCCTAATGGGAACATTCAATTTCATGTTATTTTTTTGCTTCATCTCATTCTTGTGACAAAATGAAAACACCTATCTGTCTAATCTTGTATACATATCATTTGATTTGAGGAAAAAAGTAAGCACTAAATATATGGAAGGAATTTCAGCAGACTTTCAGCTGTGCCTCAATTTTTAACAGTGTGCCGGGCTGAACTAATTAGTCACAAGCAAAACTCACAACAATCAAACGCTTTCTTCAAATTAGAGCTTTAACATCAAGCTACTTCAAAAAGAAATACTTTTTTGTTTCTGCTGCTCTGTTTTTTTTACCATAGATCTCCTCTAACATGTAACAAGCTTACTCTTGTCATTGACATGTACTTCCAATAATTGCTATATGTGAATGACCCAACAACCAAGTTTGGTTACAATCCACTGAATTTCGTGAAGGGGAAAATGGAAAACTTTGCTTTTTTCACCAAAATATAGCTTCAATCTAACCTAAAGAGAGTGTATTGGCAAAACATTATATCTATACTGCATCTGCTTCCCTATTGTGTTCATTTCATGTATTTTTTTGGTAATCTTAAATAAGATAGACTTACATGTATCAACAATAAAATCAAGGCAACCTCATGTGTTCCTCATAATGGTTAACAAGCTGGGAAGCACTGCTCAGTTCCTCCTGGCAAATCCAGCAAGTAAATGATTCATCATAATCTGAAGAATATGACTGCTGTCCAGAGTGCAATTTTTCATGTCTTTGTAGTGTTCCCTTATGAGTAAACCACTTATCACAAGCTTTGCACTGGAATGGCTTTTCTCCAGTGTGGGATCTTTCATGTCTCTGCAGATCTTGTTTCCTAGTAAACCGCTTGTCACAAGTTTTGCACTGGTATGGTTTCTCTCCAGTGTGGGATCTTACATGCACTTGTAGATTTCTTTTACGAGTAAACCGCTGATTACATGTTTTGCATTGGTATGGCTTTTCTCCAGTGTGGGATCTTTCATGTCTTTGCAGATATTGTTTCCTAGTAAACCGCTTGTCACAGCTTTTGCACTGGTATGGCTTCTCTCCAGCGTGAGATCTTTCATGTACTTGTAGATCTCCTTTACAAGTAAACCACTTATTACATGTTTTGCACTGGTATGGCTTCTCTCCAGTGTGGGATCTTTCATGTACTGTTAGATGACCCTTTTGTGCAAACCACTTGTCACAAGTTTTGCAATGGTATGGCTTCTCTCCAGTGTGGGATCTTTCATGTACTGTTAGATTACCCTTTTGTGCAAACAACTTGTCACAAGTTTTGCACTGGTATGGCTTCTCTCCAGTGTGGGATCTTTCATGTACTGTTAGATGACCCTTTTGTGCAAACAACTTGTCACAAGTTTTGCAATGGTATGGCTTCTCTCCAGTGTGAGACCTAATATGAAGTTTAAGATTGCTTTTGTGTGTAAAGCACTTATCACAAGTTTTGCACTGGAAGGGCTTCTCTCCAGTGTGAGATCTTTCATGTACTGTTAGATGACCCTTTTGTGCAAACAACTTGTCACAAGTTTTGCAATGGTATGGCTTCTCTCCAGTGTGAGACCTAATATGAAGTTTAAGACTGCTTTTCTGTGCAAAGCATTTATCGCAAGTTTTGCACTGGAAGGGCTTCTCTCCATTGTGGGATCTTTCATGTCTTTGCAGATCTTGTTTCCTAGTAAACTGCTTGTCACAAGTTTTGCAATAGTATGGCTTCTCTCCAGTGTGAGACCTATTATGAGCTTGTAGATTTCTTTTCTGAGTAAACCACTTGTCACAAGTTTTACAATGGTATGGCTTATCTCCAGTGTGGAATCTTTCATGACTTTGCAGATCTTGTTTCCTTGTAAACCGCTTGTCACAAGTTTTGCAATGGTATGGCTTCTCTCCAGTGTGAGACCTACTATGAACCTGTAGACTTCTTTCCTGAGTAAACCGCTTGTTACAAGTTTTGCAATGGTATGGCTTCTCTTCAGTGTGAGACCTATTATGAGCTTGTAGATTTCTTTTCTGAATAAACCACTTGTCACAAGTTTTGCAATGGTATGGCTTCTCTCCAGTGTGGGATCTCTTGTGGACTTCTAGATCTCTTTTTTTATCAAAGCACTTGTCACAGGTTTTGCACTGGTATGGCTTTCCTCTAGTGTGTGATCTCTCATGTCTTTTTAGATTTCCTTTTCTCGCAAAACACTGGTCACAATTTTTGCACTGATATGGCTTTGCTCCAGTAGTGGATGTTTTTCTTTTGGCCATGGAAGCATAAATTAGAAACAGTCCTTGAAAGAAAAAGTGTTAGAAAATGTTAAAAGCAAAAAAAAAGCAAAAAAAAAGATTCACTAAACCAATTAGGCATATTGACAGGGTTTCAGAAGGAATGTATAGAAGTTTGAATAAACAAAGAAATTGGATGGTGAGTTGGGTAAAAATATTTCAAACAGTAATACTCTTCCAGAAAAGGAAGTTTTATGAATGACAATTGCCACTAATAACAGAATTCACAGACAGTGCAGTTGTTGGCCAAAGCCCTGAAAGAAAAACCTTCACACGAGTAAGGACATGCAAAGAGAAGTGCATTTCCAACAAGTCCCTTTACATAGCTTCACACAACCAGTTCATACAATCTACATGTTGTCCCTGTGATTTTAAACTTTAATCTATTGTTGTCATTGTGTGAACAATTTGTTCAATGAACTTGTCTAATTGGAAAAGTCACTCCACCTGTCACCATCAAGTGGAGCAACCCAAAGTAACAAAAGTAGACAACAGAATTTTCTAATGGACACCACAAAAGAGATTCCCAATAGACTTTAATAGAAAGAATCTGGTTAAAAGGTAAAAACAATGATAAAAATTAAAAAAAAGTTTAGTTTAACACAACATGTGTAGCACAATTTGTATAAAGTATGGAAAAGAATTCAAGATTGTATGATACTAGAAGGTAGTGTTGCAGAAGATTTGTCTCAGATGCAGAAAGCCAACTGCATCCCACATATTTACAAGTACCCTGTTCCATAAGAGAAAGATGATTCAAGAATATACTGATTCTTTGACACTCAACTGATAATTGAATGGTAACAATAATATTAACAATATTAAATATAATAATGATAACAATAGGAACAGTAATGATAATTCATATCTGCTAGCTCAAAAAGCTCACTGTTCCTCTATCAGTCTATTCTCTAGGCTCAAATAATGATTAAACTATGCTCCTTTTGATTTTGCTTATTGATCAAAATTCATTTTCTCATTTCACCACAATTTGTCTTTGTTTAGCACAACAAGACATTCCCCATTGTAGGATATTCCACCATCTCACCCTTCCACTGGTCACATATTAAACTCAAGGTATCTTATTTCACACCTCGCTCCCTTCTCAAATTTGGCAGCTCTTTTGGTTATAAGTTGTTGATTGAAATGGTAAAATGCCCCCTCTTCAAATAAATAAAATTAGTCTTTAGAGCTTGTATGACAAACAGATCACCTATCTAGATATTTATGCCATGAAAAGTCTTGTTGTCAGTTACGTGCCAGAGACACCAGTGTAAAACTATTTTGAGAGATGTTATCATCTGTTGTAGTGTCACCGCAAGGACTAAAAAAAAAACTTTATTTTCCAATCTACCGGGCATAATTCCCTAATTCAAGCATTAAAAGGCTTATTCTTGAGACAAAAAAATTCCTCTATGTCCTCAATGACACTTTTTAAGATATTTCTATAAGGAAAAGCTTTGTTTTTTCAAGCACCATACTGAGATAAATTTATGTTTATCGTCTTCTTTTGTGCTCTGAAATAAAATATCATTAGCACCAGGAAACATTGGGTCAAATTTGGGTCAAGATACAAATTCTATTGTTACCATTAATCACTCACTGACTCATTTCAACGACATACATGGCTTCGCCTCCTATTTTAGGTAATAGCCATAAAAATAGAAAAATTACTTTCTTTCATCAACACTCCTACATCAAATCCTCTCAATGAGTATAAACGTTTCCTAACTGTATAATTGCACCTGTCTCTAATCTTCAGGTTTTTGGTCTTTCACTTGTGGAAAAAATCCTAACTTTTCAGGGTTCAAAATAATTTTTCAGCTTTTAGCGTGAATTTGTAGGCTTTTATCAAGGCTCGTGTTTTTTCCTAGCTGTTATTAGTAAATGAGCAGTCAACGTCTTCAACACTCAACATGATTTCTTAATAGTATAGAAAGGATTACCTTAAATTGCTTAAAATAATTTCAGCATCAGAATCTTTATTTGATCAACATGTTTTGTGGCGGCAATTCCTTTTCTAAGAAAATGTAGCGAACGGCTAAATTTTTCTGTGTTTGTTCAAGCGTGAAATATACAACTTCGTCGAGACAAACTGTCGCGCTTCTCCATGGGAAATCCGTACTGTCCAGTACCGACTTTAATTTGAACGCGTAAGAAGGCTTTGCAAACGACATTGAACAGGATTTGGTAGAAAATAAATCTTGATTAAAGGTAGTATGTAAGTGCAGAAACATAAACACGATAATGTGAGGGTGTGCACCCAAACTTGCATGTTTCACGCTTGAAAAAATACGTAGAAAGCTGAAGACTGTAAACAAAAATACTCCCTGTAGCACGCTTCAAATTTCGAAACTTTATACTCGTTTACGTTTCCGAAAACCTTTTAAAACATTTCCTGGCTGCTTAATTGCCTAATATGAAATCTTTACCATAGCATGACGGCGACTTTTACTTCAGTTGGACGATCAGTAAGCGTAATATTTTGTTATGAAATTCTAGTTCTTCGGTGAAAAATCGCTGATAAGTGTCCTAAAAGTTGCGGCTGCCGCCGACAGCCGGCTGTTATTTTGAACCTTATTTTCATCAAAATACATTCATCTGTTTTATTCCAAACTATCTGTTGCCTAAATAACTTATTAAGTGTACATTTCTTTAGTAAGGAAACTCTCTCATATGCTTTTGGGTGACAAAGGGACAGCCATCTCAAAAGGAGAAGGATTTGCTAACTATTCGTCTATCCAAACTTTCCATGGTGCATTCACGAAAAAAGATAGGTGTGTGCTCTTCACAGATCACTTGGTAGTACCTGGGAGGCACAGGTTTGAATGAAGTAAAAACCTACATTTTTTTGGCCTTCCTTTTCTGCAATTGCGTAAATTGCAGTTTACCTGTGAGCATCACTGCTGAAACATTGGTTTCATTGAGATATCCATTTGGTTCAAGATATGCTAAATGGCAGTGGAAACACTTAAACAGTTGAAAGTAAATTTAAAATGAAAACAAACTACTTCAGTTCTTTTAATTTATAGCGACAACTCCATCGCATTTGAAAAAGAAACCCAGATGAATGAAACTCTTGAACCTGGGCCACTGAATACAACCAAGGTTCCTCAGGGTACTCTACCAGCATGTACTGCAAGCATAACTATGAAATTGTTAATGGTAGCAACACCATCGAACCATTTCATAACAACAAAAGAAAAACCTCTGCGATTTGTTTAGAAGACTGGAAAAATGTATTCAATTTTACTGAGTACCGGTAGATATGAATCAACAAGAGATAATAAATGAAGCCAGCTCCATTGCAAGCTCAGTTTCACACAGGATCACAGTCACCGAAACGAGAAATTAAGTGACAACTTTTTGATAAACAGACGATGAAAAATGTACTTTCTACCTAAACCCAGACACGCACTCATAGTTAGTCTCCACACAAAACCTGTTTACTCTTGACTAATGCCTTATCTTGGTTAAGTAAAGTAAAGCCTCCTGACTTAATTCATAGCTCAGCTGTCAAAAAAATTCAACTTGAAAACTATGGCCCTCGAAATACAAAATAAGGCAGTTGGAAAATGAATTCCTTATTCAATATTAGACGCTTTTGGTGGGTAGTAACGCTGAGTAATTTTACGAGCGTTGTTGGCACAACTCGTAAAATTACTGAGTGTTTCTTCACACCAAAACGTCTAATATTTAGGTATATACCCAGCCACTACTGCCCTCGTGGGCAATAAGCTAAATTTAACATTCTACTCACACCTTACAAGTTTATGTTTCCAAATTCGCCTCAAGACTACAAAGTCACCTCAATGCCGCCTCACCAACAGGTTCCTCTGTGTTGCTCATTTGAACAGGGAAGAAAGGACACTGGGAACGAGATTGAGCATTTGGACAAGGACCTTTCTTGCGCATTATACCTTAACGTCGATCTTTGCCCGTATCATTTTATTTTAAGAACAGTCTTAGTTTTCAAAATTCCCGCGAAATACTCTGTTCTCGCCATGTCCGCGAGAGTATCACAATCATTAGTTTGAGAGTCTTTACTGAATGAACGTTCCACGTCATCGCGATTCAATGAGAGAAAAATTTGTGACACTAATTTATTTTGTCATTGTTCAATGCCCGAGTGTTGGGATGACATGGTACAGTGCGAGTTGTGCGAGGAAAGGTTACACATGAGCTGCGAGGGATCTAAGACCATTTAAGACTGTCCCGGAGGGCGAGTGGCTCTGCATTGTCTGCAGATCGCTAGACTCTAGACGTCTTCGTAATTGTTAAGGTGTTATTTCGGATCCCTCAGCAATTAATAATCGTTAAAATTAGAAAATAAGATTGAGTTCGATGTAATATAAAAATAAATCCGCGGGGGGTCCAAATCCGCTGGGACACCGGCATTCCAGGAGAGAAATCGGGGCTTAAATACCCAAAGCCACTCCAATCTTTGCTTTCCATGAATCTAGTAAACCTTTTTAAAAGTTAAAATTCTCATTAAAATGTAATTCAGTCCATTTTAATAACTTTCGATTCTAATTCGTTACACTAACTAATTTTGGTTTCAGTTTGTAGAACCCGCGAAACAGGCCACATGGCAAAGGAGAAAAATTTGCTATATCACGCTGGGTTTGTTCAGTTGATTTTGATGGTCGCAGGGAAATGTCGAGTTTGTCGTTCAAAACCGTTGTGGTCCACAAGAGCGTAACATCATTAATGACGGAAAGAAATTTGCAGAAAGGAAGGCTAGTTCATCGGGTTCCGTATACTAAATCTCGGGAGAAACTGCAAAAACTATTTCAGAGTGTAAGCGTGTTGTTTTGTAAATATAAACACTGTTGAAGAAATATAAAATGGTTTCCGTGTTTACATAGCCTGATGTAAACACGCGGGAGGTTGGGAGAGCACGAGATAAGCGTAGGAAACCAAGACGCGAAGCGGAGTGGTTTCCAGCTTATCGAGTGTTCTCCCAACCTCCCGCGTGTTTACATCAGGCTATGTAAACACGGAAACCATTTTATATTTCTTTTATAAAATAACTAATGAAAGAGGAACGAAAACCGTGTTTACATACGCTCATGTAAAATGGTTTTATGGCCAATCAGAGCGCGCGTACTATTTGAATTATTTTATAAAACCCATTTTAACTTGTTTTTGTGTCCTTTTAAGCAACGCGATATGTCTGTTAATTTTGATCTTCTCCACACTGTGCGTAGTTCATGACCTGATATTTCAGCATAAATTATCGAGAAGGCGCCTTGAGATCACCCTTGTCTACCTTGTAAGTCACGCAAGCGCGCAAGCTCAAAATCCTCAACGTAGAAGGTAAACGAACGAAGTTGGAACGGTCAAAAGGAGATCTTGGTCAATTCTAAGAATCATGCAAATGATCTTTGACATGAGCGCAATTGAGCAAACACATGGATTTGCGTTGTTTTTAAGAAGTTGGTGGATGGAAGCTACAGATATACCCGCGGGTATGAGGCAATCCGTGACCTCATTGGTGTATAAACTACGCACTGATATGCTTTTTCAGCCCGATTAACGCCTGCGTTTTGAGAATTCTATCGTACGATGTAGTGAATTTTTGATATGCAAATTAAGGTCGTAGAGAAGGGTCTCCTCTGATCACGTTGGCATGAAAAATACTTCAGCCGAAGTTTCCATATTTCGTCTGTGAACTAACTGAACACATCTTGGAACTTCTAGCAAGATAGAATTCCGTGAGCTACATTGTTGCAGTCGGTGCGCGCTGGACAAAATCTTTGAAATTTACAATTTCGATCGCTGTCCATAGGGGTGGTCTGGCCAAATATCATTTTTGACTTGTGGCAACGCAAAAAAAGAGAATTGGAGAACAACTAAATTATTTTTGAAACATGCGTCCTAAACCCTTTTCATGGGCAAAAAATAAAAGAAAACTTTCTTTCGACGGGAAGTCGAGAGGACCGCTCTTAGCGAGAGCGGCACTTAAACAGTTACATGTAGCGACATTTTTTCTTCTCAAAATACCACACAAGTATGCAAAGTTATGAAGTAGTTTCAGGGCCTTCTATTAAATTTTTCTCCCAATCTACAGATAACATAGTGTCCTTCACAGCTTCCATTTGAGCTCGTCGTGGTGAGGGAAGGACATTGTACGCATACCAAATCTTAAAACAAACATAACAAGGAAAGCATATTTACTACAACCATGAATTAGAATATGATTTTTATTTGTCCTCACTTCTCCGATTATCAAAAACAATACGTAGAACAACCAACAATCAGTCTCACTTAAATTAATTTCCCTCAGCAATCATTTTCAATCCTTTAACCGTTAATCCCTAAAGGTGAGTAGCAAGTACTTCCTCCTGCAATATCAAGGTAAAGATGCCAATAAAAAAAAAATTGGTTCATTAAGTTTGCATTTTCAGTAACAAAAGAAATGTAAATTCAGGTCATTTTTTCACCATCCAAAGATTATTTTAATGAAGATAATTATTCCCAATATTAATGCCTACAATATTTTTTTGGGCCAAAATTAAACTTGTCTTTAAACAAACACGTCAAAGAGCTATCCAGTCAAATCATTCCTCAAGCTGGCCGCTTATTATTAACTTAAAAGAAAACGGCTGAAACTTGTAGCCTGTTCCTTGATAAAACTTGCTCTGGAACTCGACCCTACAAAGACAAAAAAAAAACAAATCAATACTGGGACTTGAATTATTTACAAGAATGCTTTTGGTGTACTCATTAAAAAGTCATGCTAACAATTAGCGCACATTTTTCTGTTAACCATCACACTGACTTATTTGGTACAGGAAATCAAGTTAGAGTACAAAAGTATACACTACAGTAGGTTTTGTGGTGGACATGTATTAATCTGAGTTGGTTGCTGAGCAATGAAATTTAACAACCTAATAATTTGGGGCTGTTAAATAACAAGTGCAAATTATTTGAGAACTATCAAATGGATTTTGGTTGAACCCATCTCAGTGCTAGTGGGGCACTGTGATGGAGCCACTTAACCCTTTACACCCTAACATCAGAATGCATATTCTCCATACTGTTCTCTATAGATTTCTTAAGGTTCTGATGAGGAGAATTTGTCTAACAGTCATGAGTGCTTTAGTCGTTGATCATGTCCCTTATTCTCATGACCTTTGTGTTTGATTCAGGGCTGACATTTTAAGGAGAAATTAGATGCTAGTCACTCTCAAGGGTTTAAGGGTCAACTTCAGTATACCCATTATACAAGATTACTGGGCATAGTAAGCCTAAGGTACCACACTTATTTTCAAATTCAACTTATAACAATGTTTGGGATTGATTGACAAGATCTGGGCCAACAGACATAATGAAAGTTTTGCTTGCCTTGAAATTTAAAAACTTACCAGTGGAGACATAGAGCATGTAAGAAGGCTGATAACCCCTCCATAATCAAAAGGATGGCAACAGTGAGTACTGGAGGCAAAAAAATTCAGATAACATCAGAAACTTCAACTAACACATACTCAGGGTTGTAGTCTGCTGGTAAAGATTAAACTAAGTCAGCATAATTAGAGATCAAGCAAAACATTTTGTTCCATTCTTCCCAACCCCCTCAAAGCAATGTAAAGATGGAAATATAAGACAGAAAAAGAGGGCATGACAAAAAAATTGCTCAAACAACCACTGCGAACACTCACCTGCCCAAAACGAAAACAAAGCAAAGGAAGCAACCACTCCAAGTCCTCCCTTAAATGACAGAGCCAAATGCAACACCATGCTCCATAACACTTCAGACAGCTCTAAAGAGACAGAGGTACAGTAACGAAACTATTTTAAAACATCAGCAGTTGGTACGGTTTAAGGATTAGCTTCTCAAGAGGGGGAGGTTTTGGACATCAAAAGTGAAATTATTCAAATCATAATTATTAAGAGAAAATTACATTATGTGCATAAGACATGGTGTTGGGTACTTTAGAAATACTACTGTGTTCAAGATTTTATGTTTGAGCAAACAGGTCTCCACTCTATCATCTTTCTTGAAACTTGACAGATTTGAACGGAAGCCTAATGCAATAACTTACCTGCATGTGCCAAACTAAGGGCCCACAGTCGCAAGTAAGAGGCTGTATTTGAGATACAACCCAGGCAGTATTCAATGGTATGAATAGCCTGATGTACAAATACTTCCCCAAAATCAAACTAAATGGAAAACAAAGATGAAAAAGACAGACTAAGAATTATTATTATTATTATTAAAAATAGAAGTTATTCCAAGTACTATTTTGATTGGTTGGCTCAAAGTTCAACAGCACACTATTAGTATAATCAGACACATGGTTACGTGGAAACCTTGACAAATCTTCTTGCTCATGCAACCTTTTACACATTTCAGCATTTCAAACCAGTAGGAGTAGACCCCAAAGGAAACTAACAACAGCCTTACCTCCTCATGAACATCATCATGAGGTTCACCCTGTCCCTGGCCTCCATGATGGACTATTTCAGAGTCCCCTTCTGTCCCTTGAATCTGTACTGTCGATGAGGCAGGGCTGCTGGACCTCAGCCTCTGGAAACCCTAAGAGCACATTTGTGTTAAGACTATAAGGCTCTTTAACATCAGAACCCCATTATAATTTTTATACTCACTGGTGAACCATACTTGTAGATGGCAACTGCATCTAATTAATGTCTCGGTTCAGTAAGAGATCAAAGAACACATTGAAATATGATAAGAGAAAAAAATTGGCATGCGGAGCAGAGGTGATTGTGTCATTGATGATCTATCACTGAAAAGACCCAGAGCAACATGGAACCTATTTGTTTTTCATGGTAACAGAGCAAAATCTTGTTGAAGGTAATGTCATCTATACATCTTTCCTCTAAAAATTTAGTAGTAAGAACCATACAAAATGCATGTGATTGACAAATCAGACTCCTGCTTTGCAATCATCCAATTTTGTTTATCATGCATATGATTGCAGAGTGAATTGGACTCCACTTGCTCCTATTACCATTATAAACTGGAATAAATGAGGTACTTTAAACTAACTTAAATAAAGCAACACCCAATGTCAAACATTAGTATAAAACAAAGCTGACAAAGGGCAATTGATCCAGTTTTTTTTGTGCTTGTATGTGGAATTACGTGCAACCCACAAAATTTTAGACTTACTTGTGCTTCAGCAACTTTGTGCTGATGTCGAAGATAAAAAGGCTTGACCAAGAGCATCCAAGGTACACACAATACAGCTATGATAACTAGTATAGGCTGGATAACATCCTGTAGTGAAAACAAAGAACAATGAGATAAGAATACAGAACAAATACAAATTAAATTAGACACAGTTAGTGATACTTTGCTTTTTCAGTGTTGAAGGAACTAAGAAATATTCCCATTTTTGTGGTAGGTCTTTAGTTATGTGGTCAGGATTCCACCCACCTTACTAAGTAATTCAGAAAATTTTCCTTTCTTCTTTGTAGGGATGGGCAAAGCTCAAATACCAAGAGGCAGAAATACCTAATGCCCAAAAGCATAATGGTAACAGCTGTATGAAATAAAGATACTATCCCAGAGGCAGCCAAAAATGTTTGATTGTAGAAGGTGCCAATCCAGCACAAGTTAGTACAGGGCCAGGTTGTTCAAAGCTGGGTTAAGATAACCCAGGATTAGTGTGAAGAGTTAGTTTGTTAGTTAGTTTTGAGTTAGGGCTAATCAGCCTTCATACAACCTAGATTTATGCCAGGAAAAGTAGCCAAAAAATTCTGGAAATTAGGTAGAAATTCTCCAATATTCCATGCCCTACAAACACACTGTCCCTAGATCACAAAGCATGGTTGAGAAAAATGATCCCTTGCCCTGTTTGGCTTCATCTCATACAGAGATAGATGGTTTAACAGGAATCCTGCAAACTACCTGTCCTGGGAAGAGAAGCTCAGAACCGTGGATAGGTCCTCCAAATTTAAGAAACATGTTGATGAGTGCCAACAGCAAACTTGGATACTACAAGAAATGTAAAAAACAAATGATCAAAAATAATTTTTTAGCCATAATCAATCCCTTATTTAGATTGTTTAAAATGGATTCAAATGTAACTGATATCAATGTCCTGTTTAAAAACTGAGTTACAATGCTACTTCAGCCTAATTTGCATCTGTAGAAGAGCATGGCTAACTATACATTTATGCTAATTCAACGTTAAAACTATTTAACTCAAAGTATATTCAGTCACTTACAATCAGCAAACTTAAACTTAATTTCCTTTGATGAGGTATGAAAATTTTCAAACAGATAGAGCAATCCTTTCACATGCTGAATTTTGAAGATATCCAAGCAATTTTAGGCAGTATTAAGAAGTACTTTGGGTGCTAAAATCTACTCATTACTGCCTGAAAAGGAGAACATTGCACTGAAAGTTTCTCCACAAAATTACATGCTCTTCATTCCTCATAAACACCTCTTAACCCTTCATTCAAATCATTCAGAGGCTGGAAATCATAACACATGCATGTGTTTATCAAAAATTCTTTCCAGACAGAAGTAAAAACTAAGGCAAACAGTAGATCACCTCTGAACACTCCTGAATTAGATTCACTGATTTGGCTATGAGAGTTTTACAAAACTTACACCCTTCGAAGTAACACTGATGGCAATCCACTTGTAGAAGATCAGAATGACCAGGTAACCAAAGATGCAAAACAAAAACAGAACCTGGAAAAAGAAAATGGATATCATGGAAAAAATTACAAGGAAATTATGTGTATCACAAAAAGGGGTAATTTAATTAAATCAAGTTTCATTAAATAAAAAACGAAAACAAAACAAAAATGGTAGTGGTCAAAAGAAAAATAAAAAGTACCACAAGGAAACCATGAGAAATTCTCATTAGAAATTTAACTTACAACAAACAAATTGCCTAAAACATCAGAAAATGCAAGCTCCCTGGTCCCTATTTTTCAGTTCCATGTACCATACAATTATTATTTTTGTTCTGTCAATTTAGTATTGGATCAACTAATAATCCTCTTATTGATAATTCTCCCTATTCTCACCACTTTTCTGCTTGATATTGTACCGAAATTGTTAGGAGACATTACTTCTTGATCACTCATAAGAGTTAAGGGTTAAGTTTTTGACATGTAACACTATCAAAGGAACAAAATGTTGACTTACATGTCTTAAACAATGGTAATTTTATTTGTCAAAAAAACAAAAAAAACCGAAGGTAAGCTAAGGTAATTTATAAGCATTGTGGAATGATAATGTCTCGTGTATTAACAGAAAATGTGCTAGAAACTACTTTTCTGGAAACAAAAAGGAGTGAATCTTAGTAATGTGTTATTCACACAGAACAAACTACCTGTGGTATAAACTCTGTGAAGATATTCAGAGGTTTATTGAAGTGCCTGCAGAAACAAATAAGACAACGTTAGCCAAAAGTCAAGAAATGTAAAGTGTTACACCACACCTGAGTTCTACAACTGTACTTTGTGTTTAACAACTTAACCCTTTGCATCCAAACATCAGTATGCATATTCACCATACTGTTCTCTATACATTTCCTGAGAATTTGACAGGCAGAATTTGTTTAACAATCCAGACCTTCTTCAGTTGGTGATCATTTCCTTTATTCTCATGACCTAAATGTGTGACTCAGAGGTGATATTGTAAGGAGAAATTGCATGCTAATCACCCTTAAGATTTAAAGGGTTAAGGTCGATAAGATCAATGTCTACCTATGATTGAAGAAACTCAGACAAACACCAAACATCATATGTGTCACACCAAACACAATGGACAGCTTCATTTTGAATGAATTGGTGAAAGTCAGTTTGTTGGTAGCTAATTGCCAGATCTGAAAATTAAATAAAAGAAATCAAATAAAAAAATTAAATAAACAAATAAATAAATGGATTTTAAATTTGCAGTTCACACAATCAACCTGCTGTGGCCTGTATATTTTAATGTACAGCCAATCCTGTATTGGGTGATCATCCATGGGGAATGACAAGATGACCACTTAACACAAGTTGAGCACTTAATACAGGTTCCAAAAATCAGGGTAACATAGAACAACACATGACTGGAATACTTACTGGGTCAATACCAAAGTAGTATGGTATCCCACGGTATGTCTGCTGTGGCTCAACCATAACATCTTGGTTCTCTGCATAAGAGTCTAATGCCTTTTTGCTAAAGAAACATTCAGCAATCAGACATGTAAAGAAATCACAGGGTATAATAAAAAAAAACCTAAAATAAAATATATAACTGCAAGAAGGGACAAATAATAGTTCAATCATGCATGAGTTGTATTCTGAGGGTAAATAAAAACATTCTGTACATACTTGATTGGACCCCAATTTACACTAAGATCCCAGGCTGTGCCAAAGATGTTAAAGGACTTGGAAAAGCAGTCGTTATAAATAAGACCAGTGTAGACTGCAAACAATCCCATCAGCATGATGATGTAGCGTCCCTCGAAAACTGTATCAAACATCTGAGGACAGAAACGACATCAATTTATGAGAGGAAATTCTAGATCTGTCAATTTACTTGGTACTGCATTTCCCAGGAAATGTTTAAAAGCACCAAGCTGATATCTTTCTACTGCTTGAAAGCACAACAAATGATAAGAACTTTCACAGCTGAAAACCTCCTTTGACATCCTGAGATGCTCCTTTGTAGAATTTGGTATTGGATCTTCTAATACTCTCCATATTGACATTTTTCTTTGAACTCACCACTTGTTTGTTTGACACTGTATTGACAACGTAAGGAGAAAGTTTTTTCCTTGTTGCTCATGAGAGTTCAAGGGTTAAGTTAAACTCATATCAGCCCTGGAGCTGGGCAGTCTGTGCAGCCAGACCTTATTCTAGTTTCTCTGGCAGAAGCCAAAAATGAATGCTGCTGTTCTTCCTGAATGAGATACTAGTTCATCCAAAGTTACCCCCCTACCCTCCCCCCACCCCTCCATTTTATCTGGCTTTCCTGAAAATTCTCTGGGATCCATTTAAACTCCTTGGTGGGAAGAAACACTGTGAGAGTAAGAGGTCTGGACCAAACACACAATACAATGACCTGGCCAAATCTTCAATAAGGACCATTTGATCCAAAGTCCAGTACCCTACCTGTTACACCACAATATCTGTTTAATAACACATCACACCAGAAAATTCTAAAATGTTTTCTTTAACTGAAATTAAGTCTACCTCTCCTCCTTCTTTATAGCCTGCCAGTTTCCTTTCATTCACAACCAACCACAGGGCAAACAGAAACATGATCAAACCATGACCACAGTCTCCGAACATGACCGCAAACAAGAATGGAAATGTGATGACTGTAAACAAGGCTGGAAAGAAAAAATTAAAATACATCTTAATGCTAGAACTACCTCTCTAAATGGAAATTACATGACCACATATACACCACAATAAAAAGGAATATTGATCTCTAAGTTATAATTTTTTAAAGTAAAGTACCTGGATTTACTTCCTGATAATTTGCTACTCCATAGGCATCTACAATGGCTTGAAACCCCTGAGTAAACTTGTTAGTCCTGTTGAAAGTTGGAGGCTCCTGACGAGTGGTCATGCGATTCAGAATAGATGGTATAGCGGCACCACTGCGCTCTGTGCCTCGCCGCAGTGCTTGCGGAATTCTATCCAAGTCCCTAACTGGACACCAACACTCAGCAATAAGACATTTCTGAGTAACATCCAGGTTGAACATGTTCATGGTGTGATAAATAGCCTTGATCTTTTTGACCTAGCAATGTGAAATCAAACCATAGAATAATAGTGTAAATATCTTACAAAACTTTTGGTTCTCATAATACCTACTTTACTGCTAAACAAATTCTCCTTATCAGTGCATTAGGAAATGTGTGAAGAACAGTACAGAGAATATGCATACTGGTATTAGGGTTTGAAATCCTATGCAATTATAATTTTAAACCACTGATTTATATTCTTTTCCACAGTCATCAACAATCGATGGCGATGGTCACGTGTTTCATTCAATACCTTGATAAAATGTGAAGAAAAACATAAGAAAGTTACCTCAAATCAAAGTTAACTTAACCCTAACATCAATAAATTGTCCCTTGATTGAGTTTCAGTAATTACAAACGCAGCTAGTATTTGTTACTCACTGTTTGAAGATCTTCAATTCTTGTAATTACTCCAATGGCCATCTCTCGCCTCTCCGCTGCGGTATCTGGGCAAGGATACAACGTAGCACGGAATCTAAAAGGAAAAAGCCAAAATTTTTGGTTCATCATTTATCTCATATTATAAATTTAAAGACTTTAACCAAACCAATGGCCAAGTTAATCCATTTTGTGGATGCAAATCACCAAAGAAGCTCTAAATTCCACAGTATGACATAATATACCCAGGATTAAGGCTCATAAGGACTCCAACAAAAGTGTTTGAGAGTACAATAAAGTAAGCATACGCATCTATAATACGACAGGGAAGATTACATAGTATAAGCAAATAATAAAAGACTTTCTTACCCTTCACAAATCTTCTTCACCCTGCTTTTGAGCTGATCTCCTTGAAAGAATA
This sequence comes from Pocillopora verrucosa, assembly GCF_036669915.1. Taxonomy (NCBI): domain Eukaryota; kingdom Metazoa; phylum Cnidaria; class Anthozoa; order Scleractinia; family Pocilloporidae; genus Pocillopora; species Pocillopora verrucosa. Next base: position 14,130,130 of record NC_089321.1, on the reverse strand, counting down.
TAATAAAGACACATTTGTTGACTTGGTCTCCAGTGCTTGGATCTTCCAGAGGAGTCTCTATTTCTGCCTGTTTGAAGGAAACGTTTCCATGACAGGCACGCCACAGAAGACGCTCAAAGGAAGGTACTCGCTCTCTTGCTATAACACCAGTCACAAAACTAGACAAGTGATAGATCAAATGTGCAACAATGTAGGTCATGAGCAAAAATGATAGAGACACAGTTAAAGGTAACTGCTGAGACAAAATTATACATCTTCAATTCCCTTACATCTAACATGAACATGTTAACTTCTCACCTTTAAGACTGACTATAATACACATTGATTCTGATGGAATAATCTTCATGGAATCATTTTTGCAATGTGGGCAGCATGAAGGGACAACCTTGCAAGGCACAAAATGGCCTTTAAAAATATAAGTCAAGAATTGTATATTTATTTTGAAGGTTAAAATAAAACTCAGGTCAAAATGATTTTAAACTAGTTTGATTTGTTTTTTTTTTCTTTTTGAACCAGAACAAGTACGATAAATTTCATAAACAATGAAAATACATTTCAAACTAAATAAGATGACGTTACCTCAAAAAAGTTAGAGTTGCTCTTACACATTTTTCATGCTCTCCAAACTTTTCGCATGCATCGATAACTCAATATATGCACACTAAGCATGAACAAATTCTTAACTACTAACAGTGATTTCAATATTTCTCATAAAAAATTCAGTCATTTTAATCAAGTCAAGTATACATTATGGTACACTGTACTTACTTAATGGAAACAGTTTACCCTGAGAGTCTATCGCTTCAGTAGGTAGTAATGACTGAAAGAATTCTCCATTCCAAAACTCCTGATCATGCATGGGATGGCTGTTGTGAATATTCATGTCACACTTTAAACAGACAAAAAAGCAAGGTCCACAATCCATACATCAAACACACTGCTGAAGGTCAGAATTGCACATAGAGCACTTTACTGATGGTGGTATAAGCTTCTTTGGACAAAGCATCACCAAAACAAAGTTTCTCTGAAGCCTTCCCAGTTTGTCTCTAGGCGTGTCTGCCTAGTTTGCCAGGTTATCCTTTTCAGTTTGGCATCTTGTCTGACAATATCTTCAGCCATTCTAAAGGCCTCTGATAAAAGATTTTGTATCATAAAAGAGAAACAATTATTATCCTTGTAAATGGTTCATTTGGTTTCCTTGTTCTGTTCTCAAATATTATATACTTTTTACATTTTTCTAACAACATAGTTTAATAAGAACATGTAAATAAGTACATGTATAGCTAATCTTGATCCTATTGACTGTTTTATCGGTGGACATGTATGCAACTTTACTCTATATTTTGAAAGTGGTTAATGCATTGCCTAAAACCAGCTCGTAACGACCTAATAAAGATGATAATAACGACAACAGTGCTATTTTCACTGCTTAAATATCCTCCTGGAGAGTATGATGACAGCACATGATACAGCCAATCAAGAAACTTTGGCTAATAAGTAAAAATGTCAATTTTTACAACACTTAATATTTGGTACTGTAAAGCACATAATTTTACAAAAATTATCTATAACTTTCTCATTAAGTCATTATTACTTAGGCTTGTAGCCTGTTTTCATCATGATATCACAGAGCAAATACAACTACAAAAAATTAAACTCAGAAAACAAAAAGTAATACACTGTTGAATCTTGCAGGTCTGCTATCATTTACCTTAAATATGGGCATGATGGGAGGAATCGTAGTTTACTACATGTTACTTGATTGGCTGACACTATGGACGTGTCCAAAGTACAATTATAGAAAACAACTGAAAAATTGAAATGATCTCGTAATTACATGTATGCACCTGAGCTTAATTCGAGAGATGAAAAGGTCAAAAGCTATATAACGTAATAATACTAATTGAGCAAGCTCTTTATGACATTAGGTATCCTTGTAAACCCACAGAGCAAGAAATTATAACCCTCTGATATGATCTGGTGTTTTTATGACTTCTTTTTGGTTGGGGAATTCCACAAATCAATAACATTGAGGAAGTGGGTTGTGCAAAAGTTAAATATGCACTTCTGATTTTAATTTAAGCTTAATTTGCAAGTTAAATTTAATCATTACTGCTTTCAAAGGGGAAGTAAATGAAATCAGTGGAAATACAAATTCTTGAACTTACCATTATCTTCAATGTGCTTAGAAGGAGCATCACAGATATTTGAATCATCATGATCTGCTAATAAGCTTTCGTCCACGTTATCACTTGCCGGGTTTTGTATAGACACTACACAATTAATAAGGGAACAACGAGCTTTAGAAATCTGAAGACAGTAACTTTATAAGGCAAAAAATGCTTAAAGTAATTAACCATTGGTAATAACATCAATTCAGGGCTTTGAATTCGTAAATCATCAAAATCTAATCACCTCCAGTTGATGTACTCAGCACTGAGGAGCTTGATCGGGAAGGTCTCCTAGGAGCTTTAACAATTCTCTCACTGGAGGAATTATACGTGATGCCAGTAACATGGCATTTCCTCACCTTTTTGTCCCCTTTCAACTTATTTTGAAGACTGGAAATAGCTCTTTCTGCTTCTTCCGCGATTTCCTTCAACTTTCTCTCACGACGGGAATCCGCCATTTTCAGAGGATTCCTTCTCGAAGGATTTGCTACCAGTCCTTTTGGCGCGTGCTTACCTATTAAATGTAGACTGTACACATTTACTACGCTTACTTCTCATTGTAGACCCTATACATTCTTTAGCAGGAGATTTGGTTGTCATATCCGCTAGCGGATTTGGACCGGGGTCCAAATCCGCTGTGACACCGGCATTCCAGGAGAGAAATCAGGGCTTAAATACCCAAAGCCACTCCAATCTTTGCTTTCCATGAATCAAGTAAACCTTTTTAAAAGTTAAAATTCTCATTAAAATGAAATTCAGTCCATTTTAATAACTTCCGATTCTTATTCGTTACACTAATTCGTTACACTAATTTGTTACACTATCTACTACGTTTCAATTTGTAGAACCCGTTAAACAGGCCATGTGGCTAGGAGAAAGATTTGCACTATCACGTCACGCAATATATCAAGCTAGGTTTGTCCAGTTGATTTTGATGGTCGCAGGGAAATGTCGAATTTGTCGCTGAAAACCGTTGTGGTCCATAAGAGCGTAACATCATTAGTGATGGAAACAAATCTGCGGAAAGAAGGGTTTGTTCATCGAGTTCCGTATACTAAATCTCGGGAGAAACTGCAAGAATTATTTCAGAGTGTGTACGTGTTGTTTTGTAAATATAAACACTGTAACCTATTTAAACTTGTTTTTGTGTCCTTTTAAGCAACGCCATATGTCTGTTATGACCAGAGCGCCAAATTTTATTCTTTCATTTTGATCTTCTCCACACTGTGCATAGTTCTTGACCTGATATTTGAACGTAAATTATCGAGAAGGCGCCTTCCGATCACCTTTGTCTACTTTGTAAGTCACGCAAGCGCGCAAGCGTTACGACCGATCGCGTTTACGCAACGTTTTAGAACAACTCGGCATCTAATCTCCATTCAGTTGCTGTGAAAACCTAAAATCTTCAACATAGAAGATAAACGAACGAAGTTTGAACTGTCTAAAGGAGATCTTGGTCAATTCTAAGAATCATGCAAATGATCTTTGAGACGAGCGCAATTGAGCAAACACATGGATTTGCGTTGTTTTTAAGAAGTTGGTGGATGGAAGCTGGAGATATACCCGCGGGTTTGAGGCAATCCGTGACCTCATTGGTGTATAAACTATGCACTGATATGCTTTTCAGCCCGATTAACGCCTGCATTTTGAGAATTCTTTCGTACAAAGTAGTGAATTTTGGATATGCATATCAAGGTTGGAGAGAAGGGTCTCCTGATCACGCTGGTATGAAATATATTTAGCTGAAGTTTCCATATTTTGTCGGTGAACTAACTGAATACACCTTGTAACTTGTAGCAAGACAGAATTCCATGAGCTACATTGTTGCAGTCGCTGCACGCTGGACAAAATCAAGTATTTTTATTGCAATATATGCATATCCAGCGCACGCTGTAAATGTACCATTTATATTTTCACATATAAAAAGTATCAAGGTCGTCATTAGAACCGTATTTATCAACATGACATTTTTACTTTCCATGCAGCCAATCAAAGCACAGGTTTTCTTGCTCGCTCGCGGGTCCTACCAAAATGTCTAAATAGCAGAGAAATTGGGAAAACCTGTCAACAAAAGTTAAAAATTCAACACCAGAATCACGATGACTACGATTTCTTGATCACCTATAAAAGGGAACCTCGTCAACGACACGATTAATTAATAACCTAATAGTGAATCAGCATAGCTTCAAAATAGAATCAGAGATCACGAAATAAACAATGATACAACATTTTCTGTTTCGAGCTCGATGAGCTCATATTCAGCTTCTTCAATACTGCTGGTGTTACCAAAAGTACCGTTTTGTTACACACTTGTGGGGCAAATCACATTTTCAAAGGAGTTAAGGTGAGGACAGAATAAGTCAATAAGGACCCATTGCAGTGAATGAGATAAACGGGTATTGACTATGGTTACAAATAGAAATAATTTGAGACATGAGACAAAAGAATGAAAGAAATATTTACTCGTCACGAACGCAGGATCGAATCTTAGACCATCGGATTTTACGATCTCAAGTTCTCACATATAGCTTTAGATTTCTCCTTCATGAGCCATGACATACAGTGGTTAAACAAAGGATCATCCTGCATACTGCTTAGATCATCGATGTCGAAAGTTTCATGTCTTAAAATACATAACGATAGAAAGGAAATTTCAAGCTCTTTCGTGACAAGGAAAAAAATCGTTTTTCACCGACGACCGAAAAAAAAAACCCTATCCGTCAGATCAGGTTAAACGACAGGTTAAATAACAATGCTGACATTTAGATAAACATACCAGACCTTGAGGTAGCTTATTTATCTTCCCATGAGGGATTTACGAAGCTGCGGCATTTCTGATTCCAGTATCAAGTGCGTCACTTGTCTGTATGAACTATTATACATTTATTTATGGTCTCGCTTACTGCATCCAAACTCAGCAGACAATTCTGGAGCTCAAAGAGACAAAGAGCTAAGGTCTTAGATTTCTCCTCCAACTTTAAGACAACTGTTTCAGTAACAGTTTATTCATAAAATTCCTGCAAGATACCCTGAGGGTTTCTGTACACAAAGATGCATGGAGTACATATATTTAACAAATTTTGAATATCTTTCTCGGTTTTTTCTCTAAGAAGAGTAATTATGGTATTCGCTTTAATTCTTTCCAAGACGCGAAACGATTTAAATATGCTTTTCTCTAGATACAACGAGAAGTCAAGCATTTTTCTTGGAAAAGAACTTTATTGGCGTTAAATTTATTGCAAGTGTTTTTGAGGTGAGGAAAGAAATATGTAGCATATTATAATCGAAAGACGAGAAAATTGGGAAAAAAAAGTATACATAAAGAATACATCTTATTGATGTGATTTCTTTAGCTTTGTATCTCCCTCTAATGATTTCGCTGGATTATAACAAGTAATAATCATAAAAAGAATTGAAAAAACAAACAAACAAAAGATCAAGCACAATAATTTTCTTAAAGAAGAACAGCAATTTTGATCACGAAACTGGGCATTAGAGGAGGTTAAATCTTTCAAACTCATGAATATGTCACCTTCATTTTTTCATCGAAATTGTTGTAAAGATAAATATTATTTTTGATATTTTCAGGCATGTAGAATTGACAAATGATATCATTTGAAGAATAGAGGGATTCAGAGGATGACAGTTTAACAGGTACAAATCAATCTTCATTCTGCAACTGATTAAAGCTGTTTAGAGCTCATTTTATCTATAAATAAAGGTCGTAATCTTAATTTTCGTGCAGCTAACAACAGTTGAGTTTAATTTCAGTCGAATTTAAATTTAAACATGCACTTTGTAGAGGAACAGGGTCGATAAACGAGTTTCTTTACGCAATAGGCTCGCGGGGTGTCGGTAGAATTCGTGACGGTAACGCAAACCCTCGTAGGTGTTTCGGTTTCGAATAGGATTCGCGAATTCTCCCAGCCTCACACGCGATGAAATGAAGGAATGAGAGAAAGAGTCTTTTATTGCATTATTTTTGATCGATACTTATCCATGCCTACCAGGTACAACTGGGTTGTTTATTGCAACTCACGTATTTTGTTAAGGAACAGCCTTGAACGACGTTTCAACAGATGAGACTACGAAAACAAACGAACACTTGAAAAAACAAATATGACACAACCCGCGGAACTTGACTAGGGCTGTCATGCAACCACAATAGCGTGACGGAGGAAGCTTTGAGATTCTCATTCTTTCTCTATGATTAAGTATACAACGTTTTCTTTAGATTACTTCATTTGAGTCTCCTCTTTTTTATTTTTAACAATGCAGCGCAGTACAATCGATTCAATTTTATTTCTAGCTATGACAGAAAGCAACCTCCCAACAACGGGAGAAGAACTGGAGGTGAAAAATGAGTTTCCAGCTACAGGTGAGAAAAAGCAACAGGGAAAGACTTCGTAATGGTGATTTTGTACTGTTTGGTAATTAAGTATGCTTTAATTCTGGTGCTCAATTTTTTGGACCACTTCGACTTGAATGTTTTGAGAAATCCACTAAATACGCCAGTATTAGAACGCTTGTTGTAATTGCACACGGTTGTGATCACTAACAAAGTTGAAATATCTTCTCGGTAATTTCAGCGACAGAGAAAATTCAAGTTACGTCAAGTGACGCTGAACTGGATGTAGACAATGACCCTTTAAGAGGTAAGAACACTGGATGAAACAAGATTTTTGAAAGACGCCCCGGTGAAGTTTTTGTCACATTTACATTAAAATTTGCGTATGTTCTGTGGATAAGTTTTCGAAACAGCAAAAGATTTTTTTTTTTAATTTTAAACTTTATCGCCAGAAAAATTAAAAAAGCAAAGGGAAAAACAATTTATTGCTCGATCCGATCGAGCAGAATGCGTAGACATCATTAATTTTTTCCTTAGCAATAAAGCGACAAATTTGAACGCGACTACGCTTCGGAGAGCCCTAAATTAAAGAAGAATGAGCCAAAATTGGCCTATAAAGCTTCGTAAAACTCAGATTTCTGAGTTTTTAGAAGTGCTTGTCTGTAAATCAACGCACAGTGTTTTGGAGATTAAAGATGTATCTACAATTTGCACCTAAAATGAACGATACTTGTGTAGTAAAAAGTATTTTCCTTTTGCACTTGTCAATTATTGTAAATTTGGTCATTTATAGTATGAAAGTCATTGTCGGTAAGAGAGAGCTGTTGGTACCCGTAGACCTGTCAAAGTCCAGTATTAAAACATTTGCAAACGAGTAACTTCTTTTAGGCCACCAAAAGGAAAGTACTTACGCGAACACCTTTTTGTCCCTCATTGTTTAATACTTGTTTGGAGGAACTTTCACGCAATTTGAGAATTCTACAGAGAAGAGTAGGCATTTTGTCTCGGCTGTATCGCCTGTTTTGGTCTTCTAAATATTTTACACTTTTTCGGACAGTTATGTCAACACCAGGCTCACGCTGTAAACCACCAGCCAACAGAACCAGAACCCCTGACTTTCACAACAAGCAAAATAGAAATTTGCGGGAAAGTAGTACTTTCCCAATAATATTTTTTTCCAGTCAGCCTCTACGAGCATGTTCTCAATAGAATATTACATGTATGTAATAAACCAAAAAGAAAAAAGCCTGTTTTTCCGACGCACTTGTCTGAAGGATGGGTAAACGACGAACCCTTGTCACTCTCAGCACGACGTTTCTTTTGTTATTCGAACATTCACAAGTTTTGACCTTTTTCAGTCCTGGCTTTGCTTTGCTTTATACATTTTTTTTCTCAATAACTTATGAGGTTTTATATTCCAATTTGACATTTTGGAAAACGTAACCCAGGTGTAAAAGGAATTTTGGAGAGTCTTTCGACCTCAATGTAAATCAAATAAACTTGATCTGGTTATTGCCAAGCTACAGCTAAAACTCTTGATAGCTTGCATATTTTAAATCAAACGAAATACACAGATAAAGTCTCCTGAAGTGCGATTGTAAACGAAGTTGAGTTTAAATAGGATCTCCCGGTGAAATTTGGGATACTTTGGAAAACGTAAACCAGGTGTAAAAAGGGTTTTTGGAGAGTTTCTTGATCCAGATGTAAACCGAGAAACTTGAACTGGTAATAGTCAATGGACAGCCCAGACTCCCAACACCATTTTACTTAAACAAAATGTACAAATACTAAACTTTTCTGATTTTTTTTCCATAGCTCTAAGCTCCTTTAACCTAACAGTTCGTTTGGAAGTAAAAAGTTGGCATCATTCGCCAAGGGTCGAGTAACTCACTACTAAATCATTAACACTAACATGGTGTGTTTTCAGGGATTGCGAAAGTATGTCTCGAGGAAGGTAACAAAGAATACACACGAGGAGAAGCTAATAACGCGATAAACTCCTACACGGAAGGACTCCAAGTCAACTGCAAAGATAAACGACTGAACGCCAAGCTTTACAGCAACAGGGCAACAGCTAATTTCCGTTTGGGTAACAATTTCATTTCTAAATATATAAATCTCTCATGCAGCGTTACAAGATAACGGAATACACAATCTGCATCAAGAAAATTATCGTTATTAGACTGCAATTTAAGCAATTGTAATTTTTCAGGCTTCTTTGCTCTAATTTCTTTGGATGACCACATTTTTAAACCTCATTTCCTAAATCTCACAGCAAACTACGTGGAATGTCTGGATGATGCAACAGTTGCAGTTCAATTGGAACCCACTTTAATCAAAGCTATTAAGAAAGGTGGGTTTTTCAGACATAAGCCATCAACATTCTATTCCCTGATTTCATCAAAGAGGATTGTGTGATATGTGGCAGTTGACTGCACCCCAAGTGTCAACTGTATCTGGGGTGTCAATGTCTGTTATGTGGGTAAAAAGCATAAGAAAATGTCAATAAGCTCTCAAATACCGCTGCCTGCTTAGTTCACGTTGCAGAGCGCCGGAGGTCGAGGGCTCAAGCGCTAGACCAGAACAACACTCAGAGTCGTAAAATATCTGAGGAGAATGTGCTGCCACCTAAGCTATAACATCTGCAAATGGTTTGATATTCTTGTGTCGGATATGGACGGAAAACCGTTACCCCCGTCGAGTCCTGCATCTTCTCTGTAACTCTTAGTAGGGGACGTTAAAAAACCCAGCCAGGAGGCACCTGAAAAATTCTCTTACAAAAGTTGTAAACTGTTCAACGCAGTCTGCCCGAGAACTTCCCCGAAAAGTGCTGAAAAGCGCGTAACAACACATTAAAGTGAAGAATACGCCAGATAAATTCATCGTTATCATCATCAATTAAAGCTTAATTGGTAGCCACTTTGTATTACCTCCTTATTCTTCATTTTCAGTTCTTCCACAATTTCAAATTTCCTTCATTATTACAATTTTTGTTCCCAGCTAAATGACAAATTACGGTCCATTTTATCGATACGTTTATACCTTAACAGTTATAAATTACCTCACACCACCAATTATTCTCTCCTTTTCAGGAGCCAGAGCTTGTGTCGAACTTTGCTGGTATAAAAAAGCGAGGAGCTGGTTGTATATGGGATTGGCTGTATCCTTTAAAGAATGTTTGAAACGTGATACGAGATGCAATGCGAATAATATTGCAAGAAAAATCAATAAGTTCCAGGAAGATTTTTCTGCACATAATGCAAGCGATGTTCTCTTATACTGCACTGAGCAGTTTAAAGAAGCTAAAATGTTATCAAAGAGTTCTTTCGATTATTCCACAAAACTTTACTCAAAGAGGAGGCCATACTAATTAATTCCCAGAGTTTGAGCTGAATACCCCTCATTTTTGTCTTCAGACAAGCATCACCATGACGAGCGAGCCTAAACCAATAAATGCGCTTCAGAGATAATTAAACTCTCCAATGACTTGAAATCTCAAAAAAAAAACCCACGTTCGAATTATCATTCCAGTTTTAAGGTTCTATCTTATACTCTCACTGGTTTTTGTAAATATACATTTCCACTGCATTTTCGCAAATCTGCTCATGATTTATCGACCCTTAACACGTTTCAAGATTGAAAATAACAACAAACGTCTGCTTCAATTACTAAGGAAAACTAATGCTGAACTAATAGTCAAAGCAAACAGTTCTTGCAGTCTCGCCAACGCTTCTCAAGGTCTAGGAGAGTTCAAAACAGCCATCCAGTACCATCAACGTGATCTAAAAATTGCTAAAGAAGTGGGAGACAAGGCCGGAGAGGGAAGAAGTTATTATAATCTCGGCGTCGCTTATCACAGTCTAGGAGAGTTCAAAACAGCCATCCAGTACCATCAACGTTATCTAGAAATTGCTAAAGAAGCGGGAGACAAGGCCGGAGAGGGAAAAAGTTATTGCAATCTCGGCGTCGCTTATCACAGTCTAGGAGAGTTTTAAAAGACGCTGTGGACGTTATCACTCCTTCTCTTACGGCCTTATTCAATTTATCCCTTCAAACAAGAACATTTCCTTCGATATGGAAAACAGCAAAGGTTATACCCCTGTTTAAAAAGGGCGATAAATTGAATGCTTCTAATTACAGGCCAATTTCCATTCTCCCGACTGTAAGCAAGATTTTAGAGAAGGCGGTACATACTCAGTTTTATGCATATCTTACTGAGAATAATTTAATTTCACCCAACCAGTTTGGATTTAGATTGAAGTCATCTACTATTACTGCCACCATTCAGCTTTCTGATCAGATCCTTCACTCCATGGATAATGGTTGCCTGACCGGTGCGGTTTTTTTAGACCTCGCCAAAGCGTTTGACACTGTCAATCACTCAATACTGCTCCAGAAGCTCTCAACTTATGGTGTTGATGATGCTGGCAAAGCCTGGTTTACTTCATTCTTAACAAACAGAACACAAATGACTAGCTGTGATTATGCTTGCTCCAAAGCTGCCGCTGTATCGACTGGCGTTGCTCAAGGCTCTATATTGGGCCCACTTTTATTTATAATTTACATGAATGATCTACCTGATGTTTTGCAATCCTGTCAGGTTACTTTATATGCAGATGACACTGTTTTATACCTCGCTTCCAAATCTACTGTAGACTTACAAAGTAAGATTAACGATGACTTAAAACGTATATGTAGGTGGCTTCGGGCAAACCAACTGACTCTGAATGTTCAAAAATCCAAATTTTTGCTTATCGGTAGTAGTTCCCGCTTGAACAAAGTTGAGTCCATACTTATTTCGGCTGATGATACCCCTCTCGATAACGTAGATTCTTTTACTTACCTAGGCATTGTGATTAATAACCACTTCTCCTGGACTGACCACATTGATTATATTCGTAGTAAGGTCAGTAGAAAGTTAGGTCTTTTAAGGCGTATTAAATCTTGCCTCCCCCTCAACGCTAGAATTATGTTTTTCAATAGTTTCATTTTACCTATTTTTGACTATGGGGATATCATCTGGGGAGATCGCGGAAATGCGTCCTTAATGTCTGAGCTGCAAGTGTTGCAGAATAAGGCCGCTCGCCTCATTTTAGACTTACCTGTTTATTTTTCCGCAACTGAGGCCCTAAAGAGACTTGGCTGGAAACCATTACTGCGTCGTAGAAAAGAACACCATGCCATCTTTATGTACAAATTAATTAACAACCATTCATGTAATACTATTCCTGTCACATTTAATCGGGACTTTCATGGTTACAATACAAGATCGAGAAATGACGTTCGAAAATCCAGTGCCACAAGAAGATGGGGTCATTGGTCGTCAGTTAACTTTAGCGCAGATGTATGGAATGGTTTAGACATCTCACTAAGAAATGCAAACTCACTGCCTGCCTTCAAACGTGGCCTGTCTAAATTTAATTTTGAATTTTAATTTACCTTACTAGTATTACTCTTAGTTAATACTTTGTGATTAGTATTTTTAATTAGTTCTTAGATTTAGTTTTAGTTATTTGTTTTTTATTTGTAATTTATCTTTGTATTAGTATTTAATTTAAGAGGACCCTCCTGTAAACCACTTTTGTGACGCTGGCATCCTCATTAAAGATTATAGACTAGAAATTGCTAAAGAAGTGGGAGACAAGGCCGGAGAGGGAAAAAGTTATTGCAATCTCGGCGTCGCTTATGACAGTCTAGGAGCGTTCAAAACAGCCATCCAGTACCATCAACGTGATCTAAAAATTGCTAAAGAAGTGAGAGACAAGGCCAGAGAGGGAAAAAGTTATTGCAATCTCGGCATCACTTATCACAGTCTAGGAGAGTTCAAAACAGCCGTCCAGTACCATCAACGTGATCTAGAAATTGCTAAAGAAGTGGGAGACAAGGCCGGAGAGGGAAGAAGTTATTGCAATCTCGGCGTCGCTTATGACAGAGATATTGATGACTGTATTGACACCTGGAACAAATTATTCTCAGAGGTTGCCGCAGTACATGCTCCAATAAAAACAAGCCGGGTTAGAGGCTTTTCTATTCCTTGGATAAACTCTAGCATTATAGCTCTAATGAATAAGCGAGATCACCATCTGAAAAAAGCCAAGGGGAATAAAAATAACACTCATTGGCGCCTGTACCGTGAATTGAGGAACAAGGTAACCCACAGCATCAAGAAAGCCAAATCTGATTATTACACTAACCTAATAATTAACGGCAGTAAATCAAGCTCTAAAGACTTCTGGAAAGCTTTAAAACAAACTCTACCTTCGTCTAAAACTTCCTCCAGGATTACCAGTTTGTTAGCTGATGGTGTCCTTCTCACCTCAGCTCAATCTATTGCCTCGACTCTTAATTCATATTTCGTGAACGTGGGTAAATCCCTTGCCGAAAAAAATCGTTTCCGAACCGTACATAGCTAAAGCTACGGCCTGCCACTCGACTTTTACGTTTCAACCGATTAGTGAAGATTTTGTCTCAAGATCCATCAGTTCATTGAAAACCAATAAGGCCGTTGGTCTCGACAAAATTAGCGCGCGTCTTTTAAAAGATGCTGTGGACGTTATCACTCCTTCTCTTACGGCCTTATTCAATTTATCCCTTCAAACAAGAACATTTCCTTCGATATGGAAAACAGCAAAGGTTATACCCCTGTTTAAAAAGGGCGATAAATTGAATGCTTCTAATTACAGGCCAATTTCCATTCTCCCGACTGTAAGCAAGATTTTAGAGAAGGCGGTACATACTCAGTTTTATGCATATCTTACTGAGAATAATTTAATTTCACCCAACCAGTTTGGATTTAGATTGAAGTCATCTACTATTACTGCCACCATTCAGCTTTCTGATCAGATCCTTCACTCCATGGATAATGGTTGCCTGACCGGTGCGGTTTTTTTAGACCTCGCCAAAGCGTTTGACACTGTCAATCACTCAATACTGCTCCAGAAGCTCTCAACTTATGGTGTTGATGATGCTGGCAAAGCCTGGTTTACTTCATTCTTAACAAACAGAACACAAATGACTAGCTGTGATTATGCTTGCTCCAAAGCTGCCGCTGTATCGACTGGCGTTGCTCAAGGCTCTATATTGGGCCCACTTTTATTTATAATTTACATGAATGATCTACCTGATGTTTTGCAATCCTGTCAGGTTACTTTATATGCAGATGACACTGTTTTATACCTCGCTTCCAAATCTACTGTAGACTTACAAAGTAAGATTAACGATGACTTAAAACGTATATGTAGGTGGCTTCGGGCAAACCAACTGACTCTGAATGTTCAAAAATCCAAATTTTTGCTTATCGGTAGTAGTTCCCGCTTGAACAAAGTTGAGTCCATACTTATTTCGGCTGATGATACCCCTCTCGATAACGTAGATTCTTTTACTTACCTAGGCATTGTGATTAATAACCACTTCTCCTGGACTGACCACATTGATTATATTCGTAGTAAGGTCAGTAGAAAGTTAGGTCTTTTAAGGCGTATTAAATCTTGCCTCCCCCTCAACGCTAGAATTATGTTTTTCAATAGTTTCATTTTACCTATTTTTGACTATGGGGATATCATCTGGGGAGATCGCGGAAATGCGTCCTTAATGTCTGAGCTGCAAGTGTTGCAGAATAAGGCCGCTCGCCTCATTTTAGACTTACCTGTTTATTTTTCCGCAACTGAGGCCCTAAAGAGACTTGGCTGGAAACCATTACTGCGTCGTAGAAAAGAACACCATGCCATCTTTATGTACAAATTAATTAACAACCATTCATGTAATACTATTCCTGTCACATTTAATCGGGACTTTCATGGTTACAATACAAGATCGAGAAATGACGTTCGAAAATCCAGTGCCACAAGAAGATGGGGTCATTGGTCGTCAGTTAACTTTAGCGCAGATGTATGGAATGGTTTAGACATCTCACTAAGAAATGCAAACTCACTGCCTGCCTTCAAACGTGGCCTGTCTAAATTTAATTTTGAATTTTAATTTACCTTACTAGTATTACTCTTAGTTAATACTTTGTGATTAGTATTTTTAATTAGTTCTTAGATTTAGTTTTAGTTATTTGTTTTTTATTTGTAATTTATCTTTGTATTAGTATTTAATTTAAGAGGACCCTCCTGTAAACCACTTTTGTGACGCTGGCATCCTCATTAAAGATTATAGACTAGAAATTGCTAAAGAAGTGGGAGACAAGGCCGGAGAGGGAAAAAGTTATTGCAATCTCGGCGTCGCTTATGACAGTCTAGGAGCGTTCAAAACAGCCATCCAGTACCATCAACGTGATCTAAAAATTGCTAAAGAAGTGAGAGACAAGGCCAGAGAGGGAAAAAGTTATTGCAATCTCGGCATCACTTATCACAGTCTAGGAGAGTTCAAAACAGCCGTCCAGTACCATCAACGTGATCTAGAAATTGCTAAAGAAGTGGGAGACAAGGCCGGAGAGGGAAGAAGTTATTGCAATCTCGGCGTCGCTTATGACAGTCTAGGAGCGTTCGAAACAGCCATCCAGTACCATCAACGTGATCTAAAAATTGCTAAAGAAGTGGGAGACAAGGCCGGAGAGGGAGGAAGTTATTGCAATCTCGGCATCGCTTATTGTTGTCTAGGAGAGTTCAAAACAGCCATCCAGTACCATCAACGTCATCTAGAAATTGCTAAAGAAGCAGGAGACAAGGCTGGGGAGGGAAAAAGTTATTGCAATCTCGGCGTCACTTATCACAGTCTAGGAGAGTTCAAAACAGCCATCCAGTACCTCCAACGTCATCTAGAAATTGCTAAAGAAGTGGGAGACAAGGCCGGAGAGGGAAAAAGTTATTGCAATCTCGGCGTCGCTTATCACAGTCTAGGAGAGTTCGAAACAGCCATCCAGTACCATCAACATCATCTAGAAATTGCTAAAGAAGTGCGAGACAAGGCCGCAGAGGGAAAAAGTTATGGTGGTCTCGGAAACGCATATCATCGTCTAGGAGAGTTCAAAACAGCCATCCAGTACCATCAACGTGATCTAAAAATTTCTAAAGAAGTGGGAGACAAGGCCGGAGAGAGAAGAAGTTCTTGCAATCTCGGCGTCGCTTATCGCAGTCTAGGAGAGTTCAAAACAGCCATCCAGTACCATCAACGTCATCTAGAAATTGCTAAAGAAGCGGGAGACAAGGCCGGAGAGGGAATAAGTTATGGTGGTCTCGGCAACGCATATCACAGTCTAGGAGAGTTCAAAACAGCCATCCAGTACCATCAACGTGATCTAAAAATTGCTAAAGAAGTGGGAGACAAGGCCGGAGAGGGAAAAAGTTATGGAAATCTCGGCATCGCTTATCAAAGTCTAGGAGAGTTCGAAACAGCCATCCAGTACCATCAACGTCATCTAGAAATTGATAAAGAAGTGGGAGACAAGGCCGGAGAGGGAAGAAGTTATTGCAATCTCGGCAACGCTTATCGCAGTCTAGGAGAGTTCAAAACAGCCATCCAGTACCACCAACGTCATCTAGAAATTGCTAAAGAAGTGCGAGACAAGGCCGCAGAGGGAAAAAGTTATGGTGGTCTCGGAAACGCATATCAAGGTCTAGGAGAGTTCAAAACAGCCATCCAGTACCATCAACGTGATCTAAAAATTGCTAAAGAAGTGGGAGACAAGGCCGGAGAGGGAAGAAGTTATTGCAATCTCGGCGTCGCTTATGACAGTCTAGGAGAGTTCAAAACAGCCATCCAGTACCACCAACATCATCTAGAAATTGCTAAAGAAGCGGGAGACAAGGCTGGAGAGGGAAAAAGTTATGGTGGTCTCGGCATCGCTTATCGCAGTCTAGGAGAGTTCAAAACAGCCATCCAGTACCACCAACGTCATCTAGAAATTGCTAAAGAAGTGGGAGACAAGGCCGCAGAGGGAAAAAGTTATGGTGGTCTCGGAAACGCATATCATCGTCTAGGAGAGTTCAAAACAGCCATCCAGTACCATCAACGTGATCTAAAAATTGCTAAAGAAGTGGGAGACAAGGCTGGAGAGGGAAGAAGTTATTGCAATCTCGGCGTCGCTTATCGCCGTCTAGGAGAGTTCAAAACAGCCATCCAGTACCATCAACGTCATCTAGAAATTGCTAAAGAAGTGGGAGACAAGGCTGGAGAGGGAAAAAGTTATGGTGGTCTCGGCAACGCATATCACAGTCTAGGAGAGTTCAAAACAGCCATCCAGTACCATCAACGTGATCTAAAAATTGCTAAAGAAGTGGGAGACAAGGCCGGAGAGGGAAAAAGTTATGGCAATCTCGGCGTCGCTTATCACAGTCTAGGAGAGTTCAAAACAGCCATCCAGTACCATCAACGTTATCTAGAAATTGCTAAAGAAGTGCGAGACAAGGCCGGAGAGGGAGAAAGTTATGGTGGTCTCGGCAACGCATATCACCGTCTAGGAGAGTTCAAAACAGCCATCCAGTACCATCAACGTCATCTAGAAATTGCTAAAGAAGTGGGAGACAAGGCCGGAGAGGGAATAGGTTATAACGGTCTCGGCAACGCATATCAAGGTCTAGGAAAGTTCAAAACAGCCATCCAGTACCATCAAAGTCATCTTGAAATTGCTAAAGAAGTGGGAGACAAGGCCGGAGAGGGAATCAGTTATGGCAATCTCGGCGTCGCTTATACAAGTCTAGGACAGTTAAAAACAGCCATCTGGTACAATCAACGTGATCTAGAAGTTGCTAAAGAAGTGGGAAACAAGGCCAGAGAGGGAATCAGTTATTGCTGTCTCGGCAGGATTCATCTCCGTCAAAGAGAGTTGAAAACGGCAATCGAGTGTTATCAACGTCACCTAGAAGTATCCAAAGAAGTGGGAGATAAGACTGGAGAGGCGTGCTCACTCTGTTCCCTTGGAATCAGTTTTGAGTGCCAAGGAAATCTTACTAGGGCCTTCGACTGTTATTACTCGAGTGTTGAATTGTATGATGATATCAGGGCCAGTCTTCAATTCAACGATCAGTGGAAGATTTGTTATCGTAATCAGCACCAAGTAGCATACAAAGGTTTGTGGCGTATAAATCTCAATCGAGGTCAAGTTGTGAAGGCTCTTCTTGCCGCAGAGAAAGGACGTGCTCAAGCTCTGAGAGATCTCATGGTCACAAAATACCAGCCTGGAGATTCTTTAACGCCCAGCGCATCCCGCATTTCTCTTAGGTGGATTCCATTGAGCACAGTTTTCGTAGCTATTAGTGGACCGTGCGTTTACTTCTGGGTTTGCCTCAGTGAAAATAATATCCAGAAGAGAGAAGTACACGTGAACAATTACAAGTATGAGAATGAGTTGAAAATTTTCATCCAGCTACTGAACAAAACTGCTCTTAAGGAGATCGGCGCAAGAGATACTGTTACCATCGAGAATCCTCCGCTTGACTCGCCGACAGAAGAGGAAGTGGCCAATAATGTGACCCGAGTTGATGTGAGACACTCCCAATCAAGTGCTTTAAAGAAGCTGCATGACATCATCGTTACTCCTATTGCTGACCTGATCGAAGGCAACGACGAGATCACATTCGTTCCTGAGGGGCCATTTTGCCTTGTACCTTATACAGCGTTGCAGGACTCCAACTCATCATATCTAAGTGATTCTTTCAGAATTCGTATGCTTCCCTCCCTGACGACCTTGCAACTAATTCATGATTGTCCAGCTGACTTTCACATGAAGACTGGTGCATTGCTTGTCGGCGACCCATGTTTCAAACACATCATCTATGAGGGAACACTTTTGGTGCAACTCCCAGGAGCAAGGAAAGAAGTGGAGATGATCGGACGTATCCTAAATGTCTCCCCCCTTACTGGAGAAATGGCAACAAAACAAGAAGTGTTAAAACGAATATCATCAGTGGCGTTAGTTCATGTTGCAGCGCACGGTAAAAAGGAAACTGGAGAAGTTATCCTGGCACCAAACGCCACAAGAGAAAATCCTCAGCCGCAAGAGAAAGACTATCTACTGACGATGAAAGATGTCATAGAAGCTGGGTTGCGAGCACGCCTGGTTGTACTTAGCTGCTGTCACACTGCTCGTGGGGAGGTCATGGCCGAGGGTGTAGTCGGCATGGCGCGTGCACTTTTGGCTGCCGGTGCCAGATCTGTTGTGGTAACCTTGTGGGCGATTGGCGACGAGGGAACCCTGGAGTTCATGAGTTTCTTCTACCATGCACTGGCCAAAGGCAAGAAGGCAAGTGAAGCTCTCAATCAGGCCATGAAGTGTATGAGAGAAATTGAAAAGTTCAAGGAGGTGATTTACTGGGCACCATTTGTACTCATTGGTGACGACGTCCAGCTGGATTTCAAAGATATTTCGAAGCTGAAGTAAGTAAATATTCTGTTTACACATTCTATTCAATACAGAGTTACATAAAATCATAATTATGGCTTATATGTTTCAGTTGGGTTACGAATTTATGTTTTGCTCCGGCAAATTGAGATGCAGTACAATCAAGAGGACACGTTTACGTTGATAACATTCTTTTTAGGAAACCTGATAGGGGTAAAAAAGCATTTTTTTTAAAACAACTGTTGTGCAATGTATCGTTTCATGTGCTAAGAAATATTTCATGGCAACTTAACTATCCTCCCTAAACTTAGATTCTTTTATTTTTCAGTTAAGGAAGTGAGCATTGGAATCCCAGGGAGTTTTAGGATACCTGCACACGCTGATATTTGGACCAGAAACCAGTAAGCTATCGATGAAATATTTGTCAAGAGTCTTCTTTACAAAGCAGGAAGAACCAAAAGACGGCCAAAGTCAAGTCTAACAAGAGAACGGATTTCCATTGATTCAAAAGTTGACATTTTGCTTGTCTGAACTGCTCTTACGAGCTTCATCTTTGATATCCTGCCGGAACAAACTTTTTTTTTTATTTGATGTCTAGGAATTATCATGACAAGCTATGTAAAAAGGTTTTTTTTAAATCTAAGTATTAGCTACTATGAGGATTAAGGCTTGCGTTTACGTCGAAGTTGAAACGTCTTGAAAACGTTTTCCACAGTTTTTTTACAGATTTTTCTTAATCGGTTTTTGTCTCATGAGTGATGTAAAGCTAATTTAATAGTTAATTTTCGGAGATTTTTCCTTTAATTTTGAAGGCGATGAATTTTGTTACTTTTTACAAGCAGAACGATGCATTTTAAGTATTTTGTTTAAACTAATCGTCTAGAGGCAAAACGTGAAGTTTTATATTAATTTTAGTTACTGGCGAACAAAGCTTTAAAAGAAGTTCAGAACGAGCTAGAAAGTTGGAGCCAAATGATTTCATTTAGTTTCTCCGATTAGATTGTTTACCTATTATCTAAGTACAATAAACTAACATTTGAATGTCAAACAATGAAACAAGTCGCTTGGCATTTTGTTAGAATGGAAGAGGAAATCAGTAACAAAGGGAAGAAACATTTCTGCATCAACCTGCATAAGACATTTCTTGTCGTTTGAAGTAGTGAGCGCGCCTAAGTCTTATTCCCTTAATAACTTTTGCCCACTCCTTTGATTAGGTTTATTGAATGAGAGATGAATTTCGATATTTTCTGACTCTATAACTGCTAGTATCGATCATAGGCAGCCGTTCCCGATGATGTCACGCACGCACTTCTTTAGCGCGTCATGCGACAGATGTGGTGTTTTGTCACATCTTGTCGTTTGAAGTAGTGAGCGCACCGATGTCTCATTCGTTCAACTTTGCCCATTGCCTTGGATAGAGTTATTAAATGAGATATAAACCTCGATATTTTCAGATCTTATAACTGCAAGTTTCATCGGTAGCCGTTCCTTAGGATGTCACGCAATGCGCTTCTTTTGCATGTAATGAGACAGATATGATGTTTTGTCAAAAATCGTTGGAGGCAAGAAAAGAGAAATTACCTTTCACTTTAGGAGATAGTGCTCTAATCTGTTTATCGAAAGCGTCCTTATCATAGGAGATACCGTAGGTCGGTACGGTTCCACGAGTATAGAAAATATTGATGACTTTTTTTCCACGATTGCAAACTTAAGTGCCGCTCTCGCTAAGAGCGGTCCTCTCGACTTCCCGTCCAAGAAAACGTTTTCCTAATTTTTTGCCCATGAAAAGGGTATAGAGCACATATTTAAAAAATAGTTTGGTTGTTCTCTTATTCTCTCTTTTCGCGTCGCCACAAGTCAAAATGATTTTTTGCTAGACCCCCCTGTGTAAACCACGATCGAAAGTGTAATTTTCACAACTTTTGTCGAGGGTGCTACGACTGCAATAATGTAGTTCACGGAATTCTCTCTTGGTACAAGTTGCAAGATATATTTAGTCAGTTCACAGACAAAATATGAAAACTTCACTTGAAATCCTATTCATACCAGCGTGATCAGAAGAGAACCTTCCCATCGACCTTAATTTGCATATGAAAAACTCATCAATTTATAGGAAATAATTCTCGAAATGCGGGTGTAAATCGGGCTCAAAAGGCATATCAGTGGATAGTTTATACACCAATGAGGTCACTGCTTGCCTCAAACCCACGGGTGTCGCTCAGGTTTTCATCCTCTAACATCTCTAAAACAACCCAAATCCACGTGATTATGCGGGTATCAGCGGCCATCCCGAGGGGTCGACCCCCGGGCACCCAGGGGCATTTGTCACAGCTGCCGTGACAAATACATGCTAAAGCCCCTCGGGTAGGGCAAAAAATTGGGACAAATACCCCCACCCCTGGAGCAACCTGGGCAACATATAGTCGGTGTTACCTGTTCCTCGATGCAAAAGTACGAGTGATCATGGTTTACTGAGGCCACATCAGCACTAAAATCCACGCAAGTCTCTATGGAGTCCTCAAATTCGAGCTTTCTGGGGCAAACTTTCTTGGCTTGCGGTTGTTCATCACACTGTCTCTTCCTATCGGCAAGACGCTTCGAATGGGAACTAACCGTATGAAATTGAAATCTCGATGTCGCTTTCCTTAAAATGCAATGAACGGATTCTTGGATCGCCGAGTGTCTTGAATTTTTTATTCGCTCGCTTACAGAAAACCTCCCACTTCTTACGCTCATTGGGCCTTGTAGGAAAGCAAAAATAACTGAGATCAGGTCGTTTCTTACTCCCATTACGGCACAGAGCAACAGCACAATACTTGACCATGGTACACAGGAAAATAAACTGCAAAGGACAAATAAAAGACGCCAAGATTTCCCGATTTGTCAAACGCACATAGCTTTCCTTGCAGTGTTTGTTTTTATTATTCGCGCCGTATTCCCCGAGCCTCGCTTTGGTGTTAAAGTTTCGCCACCAGTCTCTCACGCTGAAAGATATCAAAATTGGGCTATTTCTGCGACGTTAACGTTATTTTCCCCCGAAATCATTGACACGCTTCAGACATTTTTGACACAGCCAAACATTTAATTTTATTTGCTCACATCAATCTTTCACCTGTATGGTAGATCGCTTTACTGTATTTTTCCCAAATTCTCTTTGTTTTCCGTCAGAATAATAGTTCTCAACATCAGCCTAGAGTTTAAATAAGCCGTTTTGGTGTAGCTGACTTTAATTTCCTTTATTTAGAAAATTTCCCCCTTCTTTCGCGTTAATTTCCATTATTTGGAAGCAAATTTACCGCTGAACGTTGAGACAGCAGATTACGTGCAAATCCCGTGGGTATGGCCCCGGGGTATTTTGCCAAAAACGCAAAAGCGCTCTAATGCCCCGCGTGCGGGGCATGCCTTTGCTACAAATCCCCTGCTAAGCCCGTGGGTTGCCCTTGGGTTGCCCGGGGGTCGACCCCTCGGGATGGCCGCTGATACCCGCATTACTCAATTACGCAAATGTCAAAGCTTATTCGCATAATTATGAAAATTGACCATAATATCTCTTTGACCGTTCAAACTTCGTTTGTTTATCTTCTACGTAAATTATTTTAGGTTTTTATAACAACTAGATGGAAAATTAATCCCAAGTTGTCTTAAAACGCTGCATAAACGAGATCAGTCGTAACGCTAGCAGGACCAACAAAGTAAACAAAAGCGATCGAAAGACGTTTCCCTTGGATCAGGTCATGAACCACGCACAGAGTGGAGAAGATCAAAATTAAAGAACACAACTTGACACTCTGGTCATTGCGTATATACTGCGTAGCTTAAAGGTACATGGAAACAATTGAAATACAAGTACGTTTCGATGTTATTTGCAAAACAATACGTGTACACTCTGCAAAAATTCTTGCAGTTTCGACCAAGGTTTAGCACACGGAATGCAATCATCGGGCGTTCCTTTCTGAAAATTTGCTGCCATCATTCAATATTTTATGCTGTTACAGACCACAACGTTCTTGAGGGACGACTCTATCTTTTCCTGTGGCCATCCAAACCAGTGAGGCAAACTCGGATTGGTGTATTGCGTGACGCGTTATGCTAAATAGTTCACGTGATATGTGACTCGTTTCGCGGGTATGAAAATTGAACCTAAAAAGTAGTTTATGTAACGAATTAGAATGGACTGAAGTAAAGGAAATGGGGATGGTATTTGAGCTTGCAATGTTTTACCCCCCCCCCCCTCCTTCCCTGTCCCACTTTTATATTCATGAGGGGGGCTAAGGTCCCAGCATACCTCGATCCAACCCCCTCGCTTAAGCTAAGGTCGTGCCCCACGTCTTTCCTTGGCGGAGAGGAGAGTTACTTCAGTTATTCATATGTTTTGAGAAATTTATCCAAGAAAAATGTCTACATGTTTCTTGGAAAGCAGAGATTGTAGTGGCTGCGGGCATTTCAGCGGAGTTTCAGCCCCGATATCTCTCCTGGAATGCCAGGACGACGTATCAAGTCATTTAAAGTATTACCACCTATCCAGCAAAATCTTAGAGTACGAGTTGATTTTGTTTCGTTCCGGTCATTTTGGCCTCGAAATGGGAAAATTAAAACAGATGTTTGTTTGTTCTAAACATCGGAACGCTTTGGGAAAACATTGGAAATGTGGTAAAAGTACTTGTCAGCATCCAGAGCACAAAGGAAAATGAGAGAGAAAGGAGACCAAGTGTTCAACGCCAGACTGGCTAGAGATGTTTTCGAAGTTTACGGAATTACAGTTGCAGTCGGATCACGTGAGTAATATATTTTAATTTCTCGATTGTGAGAAGGCTAGTATCTTTCTAATAATTTATTCGCAAGGGCCTATCTAAGTTAGAATCGTCTCCATAAAATCATAGGACAACTCTTTGCCATGAAAAATGTCTCTGTCTTTGAATCGGCTTAAAAATTTCAAAGCTGTCAAATTTCGTCAGCGCTTGATCTGCTCATATGACTGGCCGGCATGGTTTGCCAATGGATTCAAACTTCAATTCCCAGGATTCATCTTAAGTCTTTTCAAAGTTTTAAAAATCCACGAGTTTCGCAAGAAAAGACTACTACTGTCTACTCTGGTGGCACCTTTTGTAACAAATGATCGACAAGTTCAACACGGCTTTGTTTATTTAGTCGCTTTAGTCCAGTTTTGACCCGTGGGAAATTTTGTCGGCGGTGTACTTAAAGATTTTCCTGCTTCAGCCAATATTTGTCAAGTCGCGACAAACCATCCATATTTTTAAAAGGTGTTTTTGAAGACAGAAAATGTTTCGAGATAAACAATTTTTTTTGCTGGTGTGGATCCAGATAGGCCCTAGGCCCTCTTGAGCATATATGCACCGCGCTATTCATCGAGATTCTTAAAAAAAATTCACGAGCCCTTTAAAAAACTGAGCGATCGACAAATGAAGAAGGCAAGGGCTCATGCCAAAAATGTCGGAGCTGGCTTTAACCTCAACAAAATGCCACACCACAGAGTCCGAATAGACTTGGTGAAACTTGATAATTTTCTGTCTTTTGTAGACCAACCATATTTTTATCAAGATGTGGGCTACGGAACAAGGACTTGACTCTGGGGATCATCTCGTCGTGCCAAATGTCATCAGAATTGTCGGACGATCAACGATGATTGAACAGTATCGTGAACACTGTTGCGAGGAAGATTTCGACCCCCTTGGAAAACCAACGCTTTACAGAATTTTACAAGTAAGAGAGGCCTCTCAAAGGCGGTCCCTTCTAGGGCTAGACAACACTGCTGTAAGTGGAACGGAAGGGTTCGAAGCAATGCACAAGATAGTAGAGGAATTGGAAGAGGGAGGGGCAACTGAAAAGTGGTGTGAAGAAGTTCGAAGAGCACCGGAAGGATGCAAAGCGATATCTGAAGACAGAGCATGGGATGCACTGTCAGGAAGATGGTAGTCCTTTGCCCTGACCATTGTATGTGTTTTTCTTTAAGTGATCCTCAAAACCCCGAGTTTCAAGGAAGTTGTTCCCATGAACATCACGCTAGCTGTGATAGTTGCGAAAGTTTGAAATCCGTGATTCAGGCAATTGGAAAAGAAATTGAATCTCCTTCGATAACTTTTGACAACATAGAAAAGAAAGAGGACCTGAAACACGACCATGATGAAGTCAGAGAGACGATTTCTCAGTGGAAGGCGCATCTCATCAGGACTAAGAACCAGGCGAGAGCAAAACAGAATCTACTCACGTCCCTCCAAAAGAATGCCTCCCTTATTGTCACGGACTGGGCCATGAAGTTCATCCAACTGAAATACAGAGAAAAGCAGTCTGAGTGGTTCGGAAAGAGAGGAATGAATTGGCATGTTAGTTCAGTTATTACCAGGAATGCAGAGGACAAAGGCCTTGAGATTATGTCATATGTTCATCTATTCTAAAGCTCTGCCCAAGACTGGTATACGGTTTGCGCAATTCTGGGAAACCTTCTCGGCAACATCAGACAGATCAAGCCTACCGTAAACGAGGTATTTTTGCGATCAGATGGCGCGGGCTGTTACCACAACAATAATCTAATTGCAGCTGCCTCTAACGTTGGTACAAGCGTTGGAATCAAGGTGATGAGGTAAGTTGAAAATGCTTTTCAGATTACAACACGAACACATTCTTCAAAGTTGCATGAGCCTTCCAAAAGCATGCGAACTCTTGGCTTGATCGACTTCAGAACTAAACTTCCATGCTGTTTCTGTTCATTATAGTAAGCAGTATTTCAGAGCCGACGCAAAAAAAAATAGATCAAAATTTTTTGATAATATACTGCAGGAATGTAATTATCCTCTGGACCCTTGAAACATCGCATACCGTCGAACCCCGGCTTAAAAGCAAATTAAAACGCATTTTTGTTAAACCGCAGTAGTTTACATATAATTGCTCTATGCAAAGTACAAGTAGCGAATGAATGCTTACCTTTCTCAAAGGACATCCTATATTTACCGTGTTGCCCTTTTGTTGCCTCTTCTTTAGAACCGTTATAAGTATAATTTGTTCATGATGAGCAGAATGTGCTGGTAGAGGCAGGAACATACACTGAGCTTACCTAGCAACATCTATATTAGTATGACAGGTATTGATAGATCAGTTATTCTAACTGAGACACTTCCTTTTTCATTCTAAAGGTATGATTTTTCTGAACCTCAATCTGGCAAGGATGTTTGCGATCGCATCATCAGTCCAATGAAAGGGGCAATTCGTAGATACTGCAATGAAGGCCATAACATTTTGACAGCAGATGACATGCATGAGGCATTGAAAGTGAGATAAGTGAAGGGATCATCAGCTGCTGTTGGCGAGATTGATAGCGACAGAAAAGAAGTAAAAATGAAGCGCATCAATAATTTCAGCTTTTTTCACAATTTTGCTTATGAAAAGGATATAGTCTTCGTCTCTCAAAAGCCTATGGGGTCGGCTAGGGCAAATTAATACCATGGTCAGAGCTCATCCTTGAGAAGCATGGCCCTGTTGTGTTAGGGGAAGTTGGGAATCATGATTTCTTTGCCATAGCACCACGAGCCATAAAACAGAATCGCAATCACAGCCAAATTTCCAGCGATAATAAAGACATGCTGTTTCACTGCCCAGAAAAAGGATGCTGCTCTGAGTTCACTTCAGAAGAAGAACTCCAAGATTATGTGCACCTCGGGGAGCACAGCAAGATAGAAACTTCAGAGAGCCTTTACGACAGCCTCCGACGTGACTGGGCCATGAAATTTTCCTCCTTAACGCTTGAATCAAAGTTAGCAACACTCGTAGTAACGGGCAAAATTAAAAGTGAGGTGTGCAAGATGGACTGGGCTCTTCAGAAAACGCGAGGCAGTGGAACAAGGTTCACGGAGATAGTGAAAGAGTATCTTTCAAGCAGGTTTCAAACCAGTGAAAGAACAGGCAGAAAAGCCGATCCCGACCTGATTCAAGGGAAACGTCTTTCGATCGCTTTTGTATACATTGTTGGTCCTGCTAGCGTTACGACTGATCTCGTTTATGCAACGTTTTAACACAACTTGGGATTCATTTTCCATCTAGTTGTTACAAAAACCTAAAATAATTTACGTAGAAGATAAACAAACGAAGTTTGAACGGTCAAAGAGATATTATGGTCAATTTTCATAATTATGCAATTGAGCTTTGACATTTGCGTAATTGAGTAATCACATGGATTTGCGTTGTCTTCGAGTTGTTGGTGGATGAAAACTAGAGAGACACCCTCGGGTTTGAGGCAAGCAGTGACCTCATTGGTGTATAAACTATCCCCTGATATGCTTTTTGAGCCAGATTTACACCTGCATTTCGAGAATTATTTCTTATAAATTGATGAATTTTCATATGCAAATTAAGGTCGAAGGAAAGGTTCTCTTCTGATCACGCTGGTATGAATAGGATTTCAAGTGAAGTTTTCATATTTTGTCTGTGGACTGACTGAATATATCTTGCAACTTTTAGCAAGAGAGAATTCCGTGAGCTACATTATTGCAGTCGAAGCACCCTCGACAAAAGTTGTGAAAATGACACTTTCGATCGCTGTCTACCCAGGGGGTCTAGCCAAAAATCACTTTTGGCTTGTGGCGACGCGAAAAAAGAGAATTAGAGAACAACCAAACTACTCTTCAAATGAGTCCTAAACCCTTTTCATGGGCAAAAAATAAAGGAAAACTTTTTTTGGACGGGAAGTCGAGAGGACCGCTCTGAGTGAGAGTGGCACTTAAGACTTTTGGATAGAATAATACGAAATTCATGATTATGACTTTTATTTTCAGCTCGATATAAATATTGAAATAAATCCATGGTTCTTTTTTTATCTTTATGCTATATTGGTTTAAAGCAGCCTTTTTTTCTATTTTTTTCAGATGCAAACTAGAACGTTATATTCGAGTATGTTTTTTAAAGATGTGATTTGTCATTTAACGGACTATTGTATGGCTTGGTTTCCATTAGTTGATTTAAGTTCATGCGAAGTTATGGGAGATTTCAATTACAGACACATCCCCCCCGTACATATCATGTTGTACATTTACGCCACGAAATCAGATTACGTCGATTACAATATTTGTTACAAAGAAACGCCGAGTTCCATGATAAACACTTTTTTAATAAGATGGGTGACACCGTATGATGAAGAAGTACGTGTAATTATTGGCAATATTTTTCTTCAAAGAATGATGAGATATTCATAATTTTTTCTCTATCTTTTTCAGAGAAAGTACTTCGAATTAAAATCGTTGCTTTCATTTCACTTTACATTGATTCAATTAAAACAGCTCAAAGAACGTTTGTATCCTCATATGATTCTTGTGAAATGTGCTGTGACAGGAAGAGAAGTGTATAAAAAAAATCTGTAGTAAGTTAATTTCACGTGAAAACATAACGTTTTAAAGTAGACCGTGGTGCACTTTCTTTTCGCGGTGGAGTTATGATGACAACTTGTTTTGAACTTATCATCCTCATATTCATGCTTATTACACACCTTGGAAACCTGATGTTAACAGTAATGTTGAAACTATCACGCATGATTTTTATTTTTTTGAAATTTTTGAAACTAAGTTTTTTATTTTTAGTGTGATGAGAGAGATCACAGAAGTTTGTTATCATTTTATAACCGTGGTTTCACTTACTAATATGAGTCATTTTTTAATTATAATTATCGGTAATAAAAATTTTTTAGACATTGCCGAACATTTTATCTATTTCTTTGATCAAAATACATGGTTTTCGTTGTATGAATCTCAATCACCTAGTTACTTTATTTGCTACAATACAACAAGTCCTCTTTCTCTCGGTACAGTCTTACAAATTGACTTTGATCAACTAAATTCTTTTCTTTGATTTTTTCATTTCAATTTCAGACTTGAAGCAAGAGATTTACGTACTATTTTACAACAAATTCTTGATCATCTCGATATGCGAACATCGCTTACAATTCATTTGTATTTGAATAGACCTCCATATGATCTTCAATTAGATTTAGGTACCGTAGAAAGAAACATTAAAAGACTTTTATATCATTTTCTTCCAATCCCTTTGTATAATTTATTTCAATTTTTTCCATTTAAGTTCATTTTAATGCATGTAATCCATATCATCTAAAAAAGAGTTGAAATCACTGAGTACACGTAGTTATCTAGTTTTTTGTTTTTTCAGTTCGATTTTAGAACCAATTTGGAAGAAATACGTGACTTTCTCGTAACAATCCAGATTTACCTTCAGTTACCAGATTATGAAGATAACATATGTGGTACTCAATTATGCAACTCTGTAAGATTACTTATATACGAGCAAGGTCCTCATATTTCATGGCAAAAGATGGCTTCCATTAGAGATAATTATCAAAAGGTTGTAGAGTTTTTATTACTTACAGGATTTTACGATTTGTTCCGACAAATTAAAATTCAACTTTACTATAATGAACCTCGCTTTAATCCTTTTTTTTACATCTATTTTTCATGTTGTAAAAGTTGAAGCGGAAGGTTTCATGTTCTACGACTCTGCTGAAGAATATTATAGGGCATATGGCCTTTTGTAACTTGTAAACAAACAACCAAAACACGTCTTTATCATTGAATAAACTTTTTTTTATTGAGATAACAACTGTGTCAGTGATACTTTAGCAAAATTCATTTTAGAAATCAGACTATTCAAAGTCGTCTTTTTACTCAAAAAAGTCCTTCTTTGGCCTTTGTCTTGCGTTGTTTTGGTCCCTTCTTCACTTTGATCGACTTCTTCTTGGGATGTTTACCTTTCGTTTTTATCACTCTCTTCTTTAGAGATGCTTTTCGAGCCTTTTTTTTTTAATCGGTTCTTCAATTCTTTCACCTTCTTCATAAATGCTTGAGAACCTTCTGAAGCACCCCCTTCAAATGGAAGAATATCAGTATTGGTTTTACCCAAATCAGCCACTCTATCCATCGGTGAATATGTCAATACCTTCTTGACAGGTGAAAACGACACGCGATTTGCCATTGTTATAACTACTAAAAATGACACGATGACAACATCTTTATATATTTTTTCCTATAAATTCACCAATCACACCATTTTTTCCAGTCATTTTCTACAAAAAGGATTAGAACAAAAAAACAACCTTCCAGAAATTCGACTCTCTCGTTGAAGTAACAAGACAAATCATACAAGATACCATGATTCTCTTTGAACGCGTGGAAAATAGTGCACAACTTGTAAATGAAATAAAGAAAAACATTACAAAATGGACGAACTCATTCAATAAACTCAACAAAAAGATGGTAAACTACACCAACATCCTACAACAAAGAGCAAATCAAGTGCAAGAGCAACTAAACTGTAACAAACTTGTAAAGGAATAAAGTCATTTACCCGCAAGAAACAATATTTTTTTCATGTAAAAACAGCAAGATTTTATCAGAAATAAAACAAAATGTTATTAAAAATTCATTTTTATTACGTTAACGTCGTCTATTGTATCCTTTTACATCGTCCGAAACACCTTTAAATGCTTGTTTCTCCCAAAAGTCGTCCCAAAGCAGCAAAAGAAGGTTCAGGTCCGGATAAAAACATGCTTGCACCCTCTGCTATTTTATCACGTAAAGATGGTCCTTTATGCATTATTCTACGAACGGTACTCAAAGAAGCTCCGCCCTTTTGTGTTCGCTTTCTTCTTTGTCTTCTTCTTCGTCTACCGGGCATTCTTATTATCCAATGAAAAGGATTTTTCCCATTACCCCCTTTTTTATACACTTTTTCACTCAAACTAGTGCACAGGCGCCTCCGCGGTTTTAAAGATGTCGGATAGAATGGAATGTGGAAATCCGACAATCTGATTGGTTAATCCAAGTCACGTGTGCTAGATACTTCATTCTGATTGGCTCTCCGCTATACTGGCCCGTTATACCACAAAGGATACTGGCATTTACGAACCCGAAGGTCTGAATATCACAGCAAGTTGTGCACGATATTTGAGGCATATCTTGAAATCGCAGCCTTCGTCATCTCCAAATAAGCCAATATAAGCATCTTCTGGGAAGAAACGCATCTTTGGGATACATTGACGTCTCCCAAATGTTTTTTTTTTATGCTTTACACCCACGAATTTAGAGGTATTAGCTATTGCCGTCCCTGGCCAGCGCGAGAAAAACAACATTTGGTTCTGCAGTTAGTTTCAAATGAACAAGACAGCTGCGCCATCTTGAATCTAACAATTCGAGTGGTAGGTTGAATTGAGGGCTTTTTAGACACTCGATTTCTTATATGGCATCACTATGAAGACGTAATACAACTGATACACCTACAGTACATAGTCCGTTACGCGGGAGGAAGGAAAATATTCCCGGAAGTGTAAACTCTTTAAGAGTTTCAGAGATTTTATTTTTGGCTGTCACAAAAAATTTACTCCCTCTTAAATTTACTGGGAAATATGAACTTACAAACTCCTTGTTGAAAAAATTGGAATTCATTTGACCGAAATGCCGGTTGTTTCAATTTTTCTTTTTCCTCGGGCTGTTATAAAACAATTTTTATAAATTGACCAATGAACAAAATATTTTGAAATACCGTTCGGAATTTGCCTTTTTTTTTTTTCTTTTTTTCCGAGAATTTCATGGGGTTCACCCTGAGAATTTTCGTCGGCCATAGTCAAGACGCGCCAAGCTAAGTGACATCGCCCTACAGTAGAATAATTTTCCAATTAACAATGTTTGGCGGGCGCGAGGAAACGCGCATTTTTTTCATTATTGTGATCAAAGCCCAATGATGTACCTAAATTGGTACTTACGGTATCAAACCATTGATTATGACAGGGTGAGCTTAATTTTCTGTCGAGGTCGACGTGACTTAACATTAAAAGCGTTTTTGACGGAACAAACTAGTGAGCATCACTGCTCGAACTGAGAAAGTTAAAACTTGCATTTATCTCCCACGCGTTTTGTCTGACAATAGTAGACTTCATCAAGGAGTTTAACAAGCAGGGTAAATAAGCTTGCTCATATACAAATAGTAAATAAGTTGTCTCTTTACTATTGAAGCCAATGGATAGAATTCGCCCAAGTGCACCTACGGTGTTATACATGCGTGACATTTTTCGGACGTTAAATGTACGAGTACGTGATCCGTTTGAGGGTCACAGATTTAGTGTAAATATTTGACCCGCGGTCTGGAAAAGCCTAAGTTGTTACACACGGGAACGAGCACGCGACATGCGACTTTAAAATCTACTCTCCTGTCGCAGTTTCCTTATTGTGAACTGTGCGATAATGATAAACAATAAAATTATAGCCTATTGAATGTTATGTTTTGTTCTGTACAAGAGCCCTATTTCCTGATTTTCGTATGTCTTCAAGTACTAAACGACAGAAGAGAGAAACGCTACGATTTTCCCATCGATTTTTTGCCTACATGCACCTCTTTAAACGTGAAATTTTCTATTCCTACAAAAATCTCGAAAGTTTTTCACATTTTTTACCTTTCTTGATCAATCCTCTTGTATAAAAGCTAAAAAATGTAGGTCTATTTGGTCAAGTGACCACCTAGAGCAAGAACTGCGTGACAGGTGTAGTTGAGAGAAACTCTTCCCAGTCGCAGATTTTAAAAGGCATCCAAGACAAAAATACGGTAGTGCCCAAAGATCCCACGAGGGAGTTACCCAATACATTCACATAATGGTTTCCCACATATCCCATGGTTTTTCCAAATGTACCAAGTAGTAAAAACATTTACAGGGCAAGGGGTTGAAAGGATCATTGATGTTGCAGGGTCCACTGTTTTCTGGAAATTCAACAATTGGGACTATGTTGGAGATGTTCTTTGTCAAGAGTCCTGCTAATGGTACTTAAGAAAAAGGGAACGGGAACCCAGATCCTACCAGAAACACAAAATAGAGTACTGGGAGGAGAATATATTCCAAAAGAGAAAAGAATGTACCCCCTGAAATTACTACTCCACCTTTATCTAATCTGCAGATTGGTTAAAGTGCTGTTGCATCTCAAACTCACTCTGCTGTGCCTTTGAGCTCAGCTGACTTTACAAAAATGACAGTTCCTCAGCTTAAAGAAGAATTAAAGGAAAGAGGAAACAAAGGCATTGCTAAGAAAACAAAACATTAGCTTGTAAGATTATTGAAGAGCATAACTGACAAAGAAAACCAGTCAACCTCTATTTAAAAATAAATGACATTGTCATTAGATGCAGACTGTAAAAGTGGCATAGCATATAGCATTTGGCCAACTAGTGGTTAATAGCTGTACCTGTTGTAATGATGGCCTGTTAATTAATACCCAGATAAGTGCAGATAAACTCAACAGGTTTATTTAATCTACACCAGCGCCATGTTACAGTACCATGATTCTTTTTGCACCGATAACTCTATATAACAGTAATGAAATGTCTAAACACTACACCTGTCCCACTTTATAAGATAGTCAATCTGAGAAATCAAAATCATTCATTTTACTACAAAACTCAAACGTTCTTTAAATATCAGATCACAATTTCTCTTCTACTGTAAGCTTATTAAGTTCCTGAGCTCCGGAAATGTGACAGGAGTTTTATGTACTTTGTGATCCAGTGATCGCCTTGAAATGACTTGTTGGACTCTAACCCTTTAACTCCCAAGATCTCATTAGTAATTCTCCTTACTGTCTGCCATATAGTTCTTGAGATGTTAGTTTTAAGAATTTGGTATTGGATCAATTAATAATCATCTAACAAATATTTTTCTTTATTCTCATCACTTGTGTGCTTTATATTGTATTGATATTGTAAGGAGAAATTCTGTCTTGGTCACTTATGGGAGTTAAAGGGTTAAAACATACTCCCCAACTGTTAGCTTTTCATCTCCTTTCCATCAGCTTTAAAAAGTCACTTGTGACTTGTGACAATTGTTTGAAATAACTGCTCAGGGGCCCTTTTTCTCTGTTGCTCTGCCATTTAAGAGCTAGCAAAAATACATGCCCGTCTTGTTAACCACTGATAAAATCCATGCCTGTAATGGTGATCACTGACAACACATGCATCAGCAATATGAACTGCTGACTTATGAAATTGTTTGTCATGCCAATTGCTGGCAGGTGCCCAAACATGAAAATTTTGATTTAAGTCAGCACATGTAGAAAGAAGCGCATCAACAACAAGTCCTTTAAAATAGCTTCATGCAACTGACACATAAAATCTTCTCCTGACCATTTTTTTTTTTAGTACTTGGTTATGAGGGTAGCCACATTGTTACACTGTGCGTGTTTGAATCCTAATGGGAACATTCAATTTCATGTTATTTTTTTGCTTCATCTCATTCTTGTGACAAAATGAAAATACCTATCTGTCTAATCTTGTACACATATTATTTGATTTGAGGAAAAAAGTGAGCACTAAATATATGGAAGGAATTTCAGCAGACTTTCAGCTGTGCCTCAATTTTTAACAGTGTGCTGGGCTGAACTAATTAGCCAAAAGCAAAACTCACAACAATCAAACGCTTTCTTCAAATTAGAGCTTTAACATCAAGCTACTTCAAAAAGAAATACTTTTTTGTTTCTGCTGCTCTGTTTTTTTTACCATAGATCTCCTCTAACATGTAACAAGCTTACTCTTGTCATTGACGTGTACTTCCAAAATCCGCCATCATTTCAATAATTGCTATATGTGAATGACCCAACACCAAGTTTAGTTACAATCCACTGAATTTCGTGAAGGGGAAAATGGAAAACTTTGCCTTTTTCACCAAAATATAGCTTCAATCTAACCTAAAGAGAGTGTATTGGCAAAACTTTATATCTATACTGCATCTGCTTCCCTATTGTGTTCATTTCATGTATTTTTTTGGTAATCTTAAATAAGATAGACTTACATGTATCAACAATAAAATCAAGGCAACCCCATGTGTTCCTCATAATGGTTAACAAGCTGGGAAGCACTGCTCAGTCCCTCCTGGCAAATCCAGCAAGTAAATGATTCATCATAATCTGAAGAATATGACTGCTGTCCAGAGTGCAATTTTTCATGTCTTTGTAGTGTTCCCTTATGAGTAAACCACTTATCACAAGCTTTGCACTGGTATGGCTTCTCTCCAGTGTGGGATCTTTCATGTCTCTGCAGATCTTGTTTCCTAGTAAACCGCTTGTCACAAGTTTTGCACTGGTATGGCTTCTCTCCAGTGTGGGATCTTACATGCACTTGTAGATTTCCTTTACGAGTAAACCGCTTATTACATATTTTGCATTGGTATGGCTTTTCTCCAGTGTGGGATCTTTCATGTCTTTGCAGATCTTGTTTCCTAGTAAACCGCTTGTCACAGCTTTTGCACTGGTATGGCTTCTCTCCAGTGTGAGATCTTTCATGTACTTGTAGATCTCCTTTACAAGTAAACCACTTATTACATGTTTTGCACTGGTATGGCTTCTCTCCAGTGTGGGATCTTTCATGTACTGTTAGATGACCCTTTTGTGCAAACCACTTGTCACAAGTTTTGCAATGGTATGGCTTCTCTCCAGTGTGAGACCTAATATGAAGTTCAAGATTGCTTTTCTGAGTAAAGCACTTATCACAAGTTTTGCACTGGAAGGGCTTCTCTCCAGTGTGGGATCTTCCATGTATTTGCAGATTTTGTTTCCTAGAAAACTGCTTGTCACAGGCTTTGCAATGGTATGGCTTCTCTCCAGTGTGAGACCTAATATGAAGTTTAAGACTGCTTTTCTGTGCAAAGCATTTATCGCAAGTTTTGCACTGGAAGGGCTTCTCTCCATTGTGGGATCTTTCATGTCTTTGCAGATCTTGTTTCCTAGTAAACTGCTTGTCACAAGTTTTGCAATAGTATGGCTTCTCTCCATCGTGAGACCTATTATGAGCTTGTAGATTTCTTTTCTGAGTAAACCACTTGTCACAAGTTTTACAATGGTATGGCTTATCTCCAGTGTGGAATCTTTCATGACTTTGCAGATCTTGTTTCCTTGTAAACCGCTTGTCACAAGTTTTGCAATGGTATGGCTTCTCTCCAGTGTGAGACCTACTATGAACCTGTAGACTTCTTTCCTGAGTAAACCGCTTGTTACAAGTTTTGCAATGGTATGGCTTCTCTCCAGTGTGAGACCTATTATGAGCTTGTAGATTTCTTTTCTGAATAAACCACTTGTCACAAGTTTTGCAATGGTATGGCTTCTCTCCAGTGTGGGATCTCTTGTGGACTTCTAGATCTCTTTTTTTATCAAAGCACTTGTCACAGGTTTTGCACTGGTATGGCTTTCCTCTAGTGTGTGATCTCTCATGTCTTTTTAGATTTCCTTTTCTCGCAAAACACT
This sequence comes from Pocillopora verrucosa, assembly GCF_036669915.1. Taxonomy (NCBI): domain Eukaryota; kingdom Metazoa; phylum Cnidaria; class Anthozoa; order Scleractinia; family Pocilloporidae; genus Pocillopora; species Pocillopora verrucosa. Next base: position 14,094,049 of record NC_089321.1, on the reverse strand, counting down.
GGTCACAATTTTTGCACTGATATGGCTTTGCTCCAGTAGTGCATGTTTTTCTTTTGGCCATGGAAGCATAAATTAGAAACAGTCCTTGAAAGAAAAAGTGTTAGAAAATGTTAAAAGCAAAAAAAAAGAAAAAAAGAAGATTCACTAAACCAATTAGGCATATTGACAGGGTTTCAGAAGGAATGTATTAAGTTTGAATAAACAAAGAAATTGGATGGTGAGTTGGGTAAAAATGTTTCAAACAGTAATACTCTTCCAGGAAAGGAAGTTTTATGAATGACAATCGCCACTAATAACAGAATTCACAGACAGTGCAGTTGTTGGCCAGAGCCCTGAAAGAAAAACCTTCACATGAGTATAAGGACATGCAAAGAGAAGTGCATTTCCAACAAGTCCCTTTACATAGCTTCACACAACCAGTTCACACAATCTACATGTTGTCCCTGTGATTTTAAACTTTAATCTATTGTTGTCATTGTGTGAACAATTTGTTCAATGAACTTGTCTAACTGGAAAAGTCACTCCACCTGTCACCATCAAGTGGAGCAACCCAAAGTAACAAAAGTAGACAACAGAATTTTCTAATGGACACCACAAAAGAGATTCCCAATAGACTTTAATAGAAAGAATCTGGTTAAAAGGTAAAAACAATGATAAAAATTAAAAAAAGGAGTTTAACACTACATGTGTAGCACAATTTGTATAAAGTATGGAAAAGAATTCAAGATTGTATGATACTAGAAGGTAGTGTTGCAGAAGATTTGTCTCAGATGCAGAAAGCCAACTGCATCCCACATATTTACAAGTACCCTGTTCCATAAGAGAAAGATGATTCAAGAATATACTGATTATTTGACACTCAACCGATAATTGAATGGTAACAATAATATTAACAATATTAAATATAATAATGATAACAATAGGAACAGTTATGATAATTCATATCTGCTAGCTCAAAAAGCTCACTGTTCCTCTATCAGTCTATCCTGTAGGCTCAAATAATGATTAAACTATGCTCCTTTTGATTTTGCTTATTGATCAAAATTCATTTTCTCATTTCACCACAATTTGTCTTTGTTTAGCACAACAAGACATTCCCCATTGTAGGATATTCCACCATCTCACCCTTCCACTGGTCACATGTTAAACTCAAGGTATCTTATTTCACACCTCGCTCCCTTCTCAAATTTGGCAGCTCATTTGGTTATAAGTTGTTGATTGAAATGGTAAAATGCCCCCTCTTCAAATAAATAAAATTAGTCTTTAGAGCTTGTATGACAAACAGATCACCTATCTAGATATTTATGCAATGAAAAGTCTTGTTGTCAGTTACGTGCCAGAGACACCAGTGTAAAACTATTTTGAGAGATGTTATCATCTGTTGTAGTGTCACCGCAAGGACTAAAAAAAAAACTTTATTTTCCAATCTACCGGGCATAATTCCCTAATTCAAGCATTAAAAGGCTTATTCTTGAGACAAAAAAATTCCTCTATGTCCTCAATGACACTTTTTAAGATATTTCTATAAGGAAAAGCTTTGTTTTTTCAAGCACCATACTGAGATAAATTTATGTTTATCGTCTTCTTTTGTGCTCTGAAATAAAATATCATTAGCACCAGGAAACATTGGGTCAAATTTGGGTCAAGATACAAATTCTATTGTTACCATTAATCACTCACTGACTCATTTCAACGACATACATGGCTTCGCCTCCTATTTTAGGTAATAGCCATAAAAATAGAAAAATTACTTTCTTTCATCAACACTCCTACATCAAATCCTCTCAATGAGTATAAACGTTTCCTAACTGTATAATTGCACCTGTCTCTAATCTTCAGGTTTTTGGTCTTTCACTTGTGGAAAAAATCCTAACTTTTCAGGGTTCAAAATAATTTTTCAGCTTTTAGCGTGAATTTGTAGGCTTTTATCAAGGCTCATGTTTTTTCCTAGCTGTTATTAGTAAATGAGCAGTCAACGTCTTCAACACTCAACATGATTTCTTAATAGTATAGAAAGGATTACCTTAAATTGCTTAAAATAATTTCAGCATCAGAATCTTTATTTGATCAACATGTTTTGTGGCGGCAATTCCTTTTCTAAGAAAATGTAGCGAACGGCTAAATTTTTCTGTGTTTGTTCAAGCGTGAAATATACAACTTCGTCGAGACAAACTGTCGCGCTTCTCCATGGGAAATCCGTACTGTACAGTACCGACTTTAATTTGAACGCGTAAGAAGGCTTTGCAAACGACATTGAACAGGATTTGGCAGAAAATAAATCTTGATTAAAGGTAGTATGTAAGTGCAGAAACATAAACACGATAATGTGAGGGTGTGCACCCAAACTTGCATGTTTCACGCTTGAAAAAATACGTAGAAAGCTGAAGACTGTAAACAAAAATACTCCCTGTAGCACGCTTCAAATTTCGAAACTTTATACTCGTTTACGTTTCCGAAAACCTTTTAAAACATTTTTTGGCTGCTTAATTGCCTAATATGAAATCTTTACCATAGCATGACGGCGACTTTTACTTCAGTTGGACGATCAGTAAGCGTAATATTTTGTTATGAAATTCTAGTTCTTCGGTGAAAAATCGCTGATAAGTGTCCTAAAAGTTGCGGCTGCCCCCGACAGCCGGCTGTTATTTTGAACCTTGCTTTCATCAAAATACATTCATCTGTTTTATTCCAAATTATCTGTAGCCTAAATAACTTATTAAGTGTACATTTTTTTAGTAAGGAAACTCTCTCATATGCTTTTGGGTGACAAAGGGACAGCCATCTCAAAAGGAGAAGGATTTGCTAACTATTCATCAATCCAAACTTTCCATGGTGCATTCACGAAAAAAGATAGGTGTGTGCTCTTCACAGTTCACTTGGTAGTACCTGGGAGGCACAGGTTTGAACGAAGTCAAAACCTACATTTTTGGCCTTCCTTTTCTGCAATTGCGTAAATTGCAGTTTACCTGTGAGCATCACTGCTGAAACATTGGTTTCATTGAGAGATCCATTTGGTTCAAGATATGCTAAATGGCAGTGGAAACACTTAAACAGTTGAAAGTAAATTTAAAATGAAAACAAACTACTTCAGTTCTTTTAATTGATTGCGGCAACTCCATCGCATTTGAAAAAGAAACCCAGATGAATGAAACTCTTGAACCTGGGCCACTGAATACAACCAAGGTTCCTCAGGGTACTCTACCAGCATGTACTGCAAGCATAACTATGAAATTGTTAATGATAGCAACACCATCGAACCATTTCATAACAACAAGAGAAAAACCTCTGCGATTTGTCTAGAAGACTGGAAAAATATATCCAATTTTACTGAGTACCGGTAGATATGAATCGACAAGAGATAATAAATGAAGCCAGCTCCATTGCAAGCTTTCACACAGGATCGCAGTCACCGAAACGAAAAATTAAGTGACAACTTTTTGATAAACAGACGATGAAACATGTACTTTCTACTTAAACCCAGACACGCACTCATAGTTAGTCTCCACACAAAACCTGTTTACTCTTGACTAATGCCTTATCTTGGTTAAGTAAAGTGAAGCCTCCTGACTTAATTCATAGCTCAGCTGTCAAAAAAATTCAACTTGAAAACTATGGCCCTCGAAATACAAAATAAGGCAGTTGGAAAATGAATTCCTTATTCAATATTAGACGCTTTTGGTGAGTAGTAACGCTAAGTAATTTTACGAGCGTTGTTGGCACAACTCGTAAAATTACTGACTGTTACTTCACACCAAAATTTAACATTCTACTCATACCTTACAAGTTTACGTTTCCAAATTCGCCTCAAGACTACAAAGTCACCTCAATGCCGCCTCACCAACAGGTTCCTCTGTGTTGCTCATTTGAACAGGGAAGAAAGGACACTGGGAACGAGATTGAGCATTTGGACAAGGACCTTTCTTGCGCATTATACCTTAACGTCGATCTTTGCCCGTATCATTTTATTTTAAGAACAGTCTTAGTTTTCAAAATTCCCGCGAAATACTCTGTTCTCGCCATGTCCGCGAGAGTATCACAATCATTAGTTTGAGAGTCTTTACTGAATGAACGTTCCACGTCATCGCGATTCAATGAGAGAAAAATTTGTGACACTAATTTATTTTGTCATTGTTCAATGCCCGAGTGTTGGGATGACATGGTACAGTGCGAGTTGTGCGAGGAATGGTTACACATGAGCTGCGAGGGATCTAAGACCATTTAAGACTGTCCCGGAAGGCGAGTGGCTCTGCATTGTCTGCAGATGGCTAGACTCTAGACGTCTTCGTAATTGTTAAGGTGTTATTTCGGATCCCTCAGCAATTAATAATCGTTAAAATTAGAAAATAAGATTGAGTTCGATGTAATAGTCTCCACTTTTGTTAAGACGTAGACATTAATGTTGATTTGCATCTGAAAATAAGCTGAGAGTTCCAATAGTTCAGAATAGAAACATTTTTACTTATCATAGGCTTTACGAACGACTTGTAGTAGGAGTAGTTTCTTCGTTTTTGTTCAGAAACTGTTTAATGTTATTATTTAAGAAAATCAGACTGAGTTATTTTTGTGAAAGGACGCAATAGTCTCCACTATTGTTATGAAGTTTCGTATCAATGTTGATTCGCATCAGAAGAGGCAAAGATTTATTGTCAAAATTTCAATAGTTCAAATGCAGTAGTTTGTTCACATCTAATTCAAATAGAATTAGTTGGCAAATATGATACAAAGGATGCTTAAATGGAAAGTCTGGTAGGAGGGTCCAAATCTGCGAAAGGGGGTCCATATCCGCTAGCCGGTCCGAATCCGCGGGGGGTCCAAATCCGCTGTGACACCGGCATTCCAGGAGAGAAATCGGGGCTTAAATACCCAAAGCCACTCCAATCTTTGCTTTCCATGAATCTAGTAAACCTTTTTAAAAGTTAAAATTCTCATTAAAATGTAATTCAGTTCATTTTAATAACTTTCGATTCTAATTCGTTACACTAACTAATTTTGGTTTCAGTTTGTAGAACCCGCGAAACAGGCCACATGGCAAAGGAGAAAAATTTGCTATATCACGCTGGGTTTGTTCAGTTGATTTTGATGGTCGCAAGGAAATTTCGAGTTTGTCGTTCAAAACCGTTGTGGTCCATAAGAGCATAACATCATTAATGACGGAAAGAAATTTGCAGAAAGGAGGGCTAGTTCATCGGGTTCCGTATACTAAATCTCGGGAGAAACTGCAAAAACTATTTCAGAGTGTAAGCGTGTTGTTTTGTGTATATATAAACACTGTTGAAGAAATATAAAATGGTTTCCGTGTTTACATAGCCTGATGTAAACACGCAGGAGGTTGGGAGAGCACGAGATAAGCGTAGGAAACCAAGACGCGAAGCGGAGTGGTTTCCAGCTTATCGAGTGTTCTCCCAACCTCCCGCGTGTTTACATCAGGCTATGTAAACACGGAAACCATTTTACATTTCTTTTATAAAATAACTAATGAAAGAGGAACGAAAACCGTGTTTACATACGCTCATGTAAAATGGTTTTATGGCCAATCAGAGCGCGCGTACTATTTGAATTATTTTATAAAACCTATTTTAACTTGTTTTTGTGTCCTTTTAAGCAACGCGATATGTCTGTTGTGACCAGAGTGCCAAATTTTATTCTTTAATTTTGATCTTCTCCACACTGTGCGTAGTTCATGACCTGATATTTCAACATAAATTATCGAGAAGGCGCCTTGACCCTTGTCTACCTTGTAAGTCACGCAAGCGCGCAAGCGTTACGACCGATCACGTTTACGCAGCGTTTTAGGACAACTCGGCATCTAATCTCCATTCAGTTGCTGTGAAAACCTAAAATCCTCAACGTAGAAGGTAAACGAACGAAGTTGGAACGGTCACAAGGAGATCTTGGTCAATTCTAAGAATCATGCAAATAATCTTTGACACGAGCGCAATAGAGCAAACACATGGATTTGCGTTGTTTTTAAGAAGTTGGTAGATGGAAGCTAGAGATATACCCGCGGGTTTGAGGTAATCCGTGACCTCATTGGTGTATAAACTACGCATTGATATGCTTTTTCAGCCCGATTAACGCCTGCGTTTTGAGAATTCTATCGTACGAAGTAGTGAATTTTTGATATGCAAATTAAGGTCGTAGAGAAGGGTTTCCTCTGATCACGCTGGTATGAAAAATACTTCAGCCGAGGTTTCCATATTTCGTCTGTGAACTAACTGAACACATCTTGGAACTTCTAGCAAGATAGAATTCCGTGAGCTACATTGTTGCAGTCGGTGCGCGCTGGACAAAATCTTTGAAATTTACAATTTCGATCGCTGTCCATAGGGGTGGTCTGGCCAAATATCATTTTTGACTTGTGGCAACGCAAAAAAAGAGAATTGTAGAACAACTAAATTATTTTTGAAACGTGCGTCCTAAACCCTTTTCATGGGCAAAAAATAAAAGAAAACTTTCTTTCGACGGGAAGTCGAGAGGACCGCTCTTAGCGAGAGCGGCACTTAAACAGTTACATGTAGCGACATTTTTTCTTCTCAAAGTACCACACAAGTATGCAAAGTTATGAAGAAGTTTCAGAGCCTTCTATTAAATTTTTCTCCCAATCTACTGATAACATAGTGTCCTTCACAGCTTTCATTTGAGCTCGTCACAAGGAAAGCACATTTACTACAACCATGAATTAGAATATGATTTTCATTTGTCCTCACTCCTCCGATTATCAAAAGCAATACGTAGAACAACCAAAAATCAGTCTCACTTAAATTAATTTTCCTCAGCAATCATTTTCAATCCTTTAACCCCTTAAGGTGAGTAGCAAGTACTTCCTCCTGCAATATCAAGGTAAAGATGCCAATAAAAAAAAAATTTGTCCATTAAGTTTGCATTTTCAGTAACAAAAGAAATGTAAATTCAGGTCATTTTTTCACCATCCAGAGATTATTCTAATGAAGATAATTATTCCAATATTAATGTCTACAATATTCTTTTTGGCCAAAATTAAACTTGTCTTTAAACAAACACGTCAAAGAGCTCTCCAGTCAAATCATTCCTCAAGCTGGCCGCTTATTATTAATTTGAAAGAAAACGGCTGAAACTTGTAGCCTGTTCCTTGATAAAACTTGCTCTGGAACTCGACCCTACAAAGACAAAAAAAAAACAAATCAATACTGGGACTTGAATTATTTACAAAAATGCTTTTAAAAAGTCATGCTAACAATTAGCTCACATTTTTCTGTTAACCATCACACTGACTTATTTAGTACAGGAAATCAAGTTAGAGTACAAAAGTACACACTACAGTAGGTTTTGTGGTGGACATGTATTAATCTGAGTTGGTTGCTGAGCAATGAAATTTAACAACCTAATAATTTGGGGCTGCTAAATAACAAGTGCAAATTAGTTGAGAACTTTCAAATGGGTTTTGGTTGAACCCATCACAGTGCTAGTGGGGCACTGTGATGGAGCCACTTAACCCTTTACACCCTAACATCAGAATGCATATTCTCCATACTGTTCTCTATACATTTCTTAAGGTTCTGATGAGGAGAATTTGTCTAACAGTCATGAGTTCTTTAGTCGTTGATCATGTCCCTTATTCTCATGACCTTTGTGTTTGATTCAGGGGTGACATTTTAAGGAGAAATTAGATGCTAGTCATTCTTAGGGGCTTAAGGGTCAACTTCAGTATACCCATTATACAAGATTACTGGGCATAGTAAGCCTAAGGTACCACACTCATTTTCAAATTCAACTTATAACAATGTTTGGGATTGATTGACAAGATCTGGGCCAACAGACATGATGAAAGTTTTGCTTGCCTTGAAATTTAAAAACTTACCAGTGGAGACGTAGAGCGTGTAAGAAGGCTGATAACCCCTCCATAATCAAAAGAATGGCAACAGTGAGTACTGGAGGCAAAAAAATTCAGATAACATCAGAAACTTCAACTAACACATACTCAGGGTTGTAGTCTGCTGGTGAAGATTAAACTAAGTCAGCATAATTAGAGATCAAGCAAAACATTTTGTTCCATTCTTCCCAACCCCCTCAAAGCAATGTAAAGATGGAAATGCAAGACAGAAAAAGAGGCCATGATGAAAAAATTGCTCAAACGACCACTGCGAACACTCACCTGCCCAAAACGAAAACAAAGCAAAGGAAGCAACCACTCCAAGTCCTCCCTTAAATGACAGAGCCAAATGCAACACCATGCTCCATAACACTTCAGACAGCTCTAAAAAGACAGAGGTACAGTAAGTAAACTATTTTAAAACATCAGCAGTTGGTATGGTTTAAGCATTAGCTTCTCAAGATGGGGAGGTTTTGGACATCAAAAGTGAAATTATTCAAATCATAATTACCACGAGAGAACTAAATTATGTGCATAAGACATGGTGTAAGGTACTTTAGAAATACTACTGTGTTCAAGATTTTATGTTTGAGCAAACAGGTCTCCACTCTATCATCTTTCTTGAAACTTGACAAATTTGAACAGAAACCTAATGCAATAACTTACCTGCATGTGCCAAACTAAGGGCCCACAGTCGCAAGTAAGAGGCTGTATTTGAGATACAACCCAGGCAGTATTCAATGGTATGAATGGCCTGATGTACAAATACTTCCCCAAAATCAAACTAAATGGAAAACAAAGATGAAAAAGAAAGACTAAGAATTATTATTATTATTATTAAAAAGAGAAGTTATTCCAGGTACTATTTTGATTGGTTGGCTCAAAGCTCAACAGCATACCATTAGTATAATCAGACACATGGTTACATGGAAACCTTGACAAATCCTCTTGCTCATGTAACCTTTTACACATTTCAGCATTTCAGTGTTTCAAACTAGTAGGAGTAGACCCCAAAGGAAACTAACAACAGCCTTACCTCCTCATGAACATCATCATGAGGTTCATTCTGTCCCTGGCCTCCATGATGGACTATTTCAGAGTCCCCTTCTGTCCCTTGAATCTGTACTGTCGATGAGGCAGGGCTGCTGGACCTCAGCCTCTGGAAACCCTAAGAGCACATTTGTGTTAAGACTATAAGGCTCTTTAACGTCAGAATCTCATTATAATTTTTATACTCACTGGTGAACCATACTTGTAGATGGCAACTGTATCTAATTAATGTCTCAGTTCAGTAAGAGATCAAAGAACACATTGAAATATGATAAGAGAAAAAAAATGGCATGCAGAGCAGAGGCGATTGTGTCATTAATGACCTTACCACATTTTGATGTCTACTATGATCTATCACTGAAAACACCCAGAGCAACAAGGAACCTATTTGTTTTTCATGGTAACAGAGCAAAATCTTGTTGAAGGTAATGTCATCTATACATCTTTCCTCCAAAAATTTAGCAGTAAGAACCATACAAAATGCATGTGATTGACAATTCAGACTCCTGCTTTGTGATCATCCAATTTTTGTTTATCACACATATGATTGCAGAGCAAATTGGACTCCACTTGGTCCTATTACCATTATAAACTGGAATAAATGAGGTACTTCAAACTAACTTAAGTGAAGCAACACCTGACGTCAAACATTAGTATAAAACAAAGCTGATAAAGGGCAATTGATCCAGGTTTTTTTTTGTGCTTGTATGTGGAATTACATGCAACCTACAAAATCTTAGACTTACTTGTGCTTCAGCAACTTTGTGCTGATGTCGAAGATAAAAAGGCTTGACCAAGAGCATCCAAGGTACACACAGTACAGCTATGATAACTAGTATAGGCTGGATAACATCCTGTAGTGAAAACAAAGAACAATGAGATAAGAATACAGAACAAATACAAATTAGATTAGACACAGTTAGTGATACTTTGCTTTTTCAGTGTTGAAGGAACTAAGAAATATTCCCATTTTTGTGGCAGTTCTTTAGTTATGTGGTCAGGATTCCACCCACCTTACTATATAATTCAAAATATTTTCCTTTCTTCTTTGTAGGGATGGGCAAAGCTCAAATACCAAGAGGCAGAAATGCCTAATGCCCAAAAGCATAATGGTAACAGCTGTATGAAATAAAGATACTATCCCAGAGGCAGCCAAAAATGTTTGATTGTAGAAGGTGCCAATCCAGCACAAGTTAGTACAGGGCCAGGTTGTTCAAAGCTGGGTTAAGATAACCCAGGATTAGTGTGAAATCTGATTTCAGATCTGAAAGCTTTTTTTAAAGAAAAGTCAGCATAATTATTTTTGTCTACAATTTGATGATTAGATGCTCCAAAGAAAAAAAAAAAAAGAGAAAATTTTTCTGAAAAGCCTTTTGAACAAAGAGTTAGTTTGTTAGTTAGTTTTTAGTTAGGGCTAATCAGCCTTCATACAACCTAGATTTATGCAAGGAAAAGTAGCCAAATAAATCTGGAAAGTAGGTAGAAATTCTCCAATATTCCATGCCCTACAAACACACTGTCCCTAGATCACAAAGCATGGTTGGAAAAAATGATCCCTTGCCCTGTTTGGCTTCATCTCAAACAGGGATAGATGGTTTAACAGGAATCCTGTGAACTACCTGTCCTGGGAAGAGAAGCTCAGAACTGTGGATAGATCCTCCAAATTTAAGAAACATGTTGATGAGTGCCAACAGCAAACTTGGATACTACAAGAAATGTAAAAAACAAATGATCAAAAATATTTTTTTAGCCATAATCAATCCCTTATTTAGATTGTTTAAAATGGATTCAAATGTAACTGATATCAATGTCCTGTTTAAAAACTGAGTTACAATGCCACTTCAGCCTAATTTGCATCTGTAGAAGAACATGGCTAACTCTAAATTTATGCTAATTCAAAGTTAAAACTATTTAACTCAAAGTATATTCAGTCACTTACAATCAGCAAACTTAAACTTAATTTCCTTTGATGAGGTACGGAAATTTTCAAACAGATAGAGCAATCCTTTCACATGCTGAATTTTGAAGATATCCAAGCAATTTTAGGCAGTATTAAGAAGTACTTTGGGTGCTAAAATCTGCTCATTACTGCCTGAAAAGGAGAACATTGCACTGAAAGTTTCTCCGCAAAATTACACTCTCTTCATTCCTTATAAACACCTCTTAACCCTTCATTCAAATCATTCAGAGGCTGGAAATCCTAACACATGCATGTGTTTATCAAAAATTCTTTCCAGACAGAGGTAAAAACTAAGGCAAACAGTAGATCACCTCTGAACACACCTGAATTAAGTTCACTGATTTGGCTATGAGAGATTTACAAAACTTACACCCTTTGAAGTAACACTGATGGCAATCCACTTGTAGAAGATCAAAATGACCAGGTAACCAAAGATGCAAAACAAAAACAGAACCTGGAAAAAGAAAATGGATATCATGGAAAAAATTACAAGGAAATTATGTGTATCACAAAAAAGGGTAACTTAATTAAATCAAGTTTCATTAAATAAAAAAACATGGTCAAAAGAAAAATAAAAAGTACCACAAGGAAACCATGAGAAATTCCCATTAGAAATTCAACTTACAACAAACAAATTGCCTAAAACATCAGAAAATGCAAGCTCCCTGGTCCCTATTTTTTTTCTCTTTTTGGTTGATTGGTACACTCCCAAGATCTCATTAGCAATTCTTCTCACAGTTCCATGTACCATACGATTATTATTTTTGTTCTGTCAATTTGGTATTGGATCAACTAATAATCCTCTTAATGATAATTCTCCCTATTCTCACCAATTTTCTGCTTAATATTGTACTGAAATTGTGAGGAGACATTACTTCTTGATCACTCATAAGAGTTAAGGGTTAAGTTTTTGAAATGTAACACTATCAAAGGAACAAAATGTTGACTTACATGTCTTAAACAATGGTAATTTTATTTGTCAAAAAAACAAAAAAAACCTAAGGTAAGCTAAGGTAATTTGTAAGCATTGTGGAATGATATTGTCTCCTGCATTAACAGAAAACGTGCTAGAAACTACTTTTCTGGAAACAAAAAGAAGTGAATCTTAGTAATGTGTTATTCACACAGAACAAACTACCTGTGGTATAAACTCTGTGAAGATATTCAGAGGTTTATTGAAGTGCCTGCAGAAACAAATAAGACAACGTTAGCCAAAAGTCAAGAAATGTAAAGTGTTACACCACACCTGAGTTCTACAACTGTACTTTGTGTTTAACAACTTAACCCTTGGCATCCTAACATCAGTATGCATATTCTCCATACTGTTCTCTATACATTTCCTGAGAATTTGACATGCAGAATTTGTTTAACAATCCAGACCTTCTTTAGTTGGTGATCATTTCCTTTATTCTCATGACCTAAATGTGTGACTCAGAGGTGATGTTGTAAGGAGAAATTGCATGCTAATCACCCTTGAGATTTAAAGGGTTAAGGTCGATAAGGTCAATGTCTACCTATGATTGAAGAAACTCAGACAAACACCAAACATCATATGTGTCACACCAAACACAATGGACAGCTTCATTTTGAATGAATTGGTGAAAGTCAGTTTGTTGGTAGCTATTTGCCAGATCTGAAAATTAAATAAAGGAAATCAAATTAAAAAATTAAATAAACAAATAAATAAATGGATTTTAAATTTGCAGTTCACACAATCAACCTGCTCTGGCCTGTGTATTTTAAAGTACAGTCAATCCTGTATTGGGTGATCATCCATGGGGAATGACAAGATGACTGCTTAACACAAGTTGAGTGCTTAATACAGGTTCCAAAAATCAGGGTAACATAGAAAAAGATAAAAAACAAAAAAAAACCATTATATGCAATAATTGAGCACTTATAATAGAAAACTTGCTCAAAAATACTACTAACATTGATTAAGGGAGAAAGATAAGGATAATATTATATTTGGAAGATTTTTCTAAGTTTTATTCAAACAGTCCTACTTAAATACAGGTGGAAGACAATACAAACAGGTTGTTGGGACTCACTCAAAGGTGACCATGTCTGTTTAACCCTTAAACTCCCATGGGTAACCAAGACAGAATTTTTCCTTACAATATCAATACAATATCAACCAGATAATGATAAGAAGAAAAATATCAATTTGGGGATAATAATTGATTCAATTCTAAATTCTCTGAACCAACCCTATAAGAATTGTATGGTGGACAGTGAGGAGAATTACAAATTTGATCTGAGAGTTAAAGGGTTTCTAGAAGTGACTGCTTAATATAGGTGAAAATTAAGGTGATTAAGCCAAAACATTTCCAGATTTTGATAACCAACCACTTAATACAGGTTAACCACTTAATACAGTGCCCCTTAACCCTTTACCTCCCAAGACCTGATTGTTAATTCTCCCCTGTAGCTGCTACACATTTCTTAGTAAATTAGTTATGAGAACTTGGTGCTAGATCAAGAGAGCAGCTTCTACCTGATAAGTTTGAATATTCTCATTACCTGTTTGCTGAAGAATGTATGGATATTGTTGGGAGAAGTTTTACGTTAATCACTTGTGGGAGTTAAAGGGTTAAGACAGGTTCAACTTTTTGTACAGTTTGTCTTCATTACATAAACAGTCACAACTGCCATGGACAGTTGCAGGTGTTACATTATGAAGTGATATAAATCCAATTTTTCTCTTCCTGTTCCCCTCCCTCTATCAAGCAATGTTGAATTTACTGCAGGATATCAAGTTACATGATGCACAAACACCCTGACCATGCACCTTGGTATGGAGTGAGTAATGTAGCTCACATTTATTTATTTTAATCCATAATATGGAGATTCTCCATGCTTAACACTCAAGTGACCGAGGCAAAAGAGGCAAATTGTGTCCAGAGCAAACATTTTGAGGGTTTCTTAGAACTGTCTAAAGTATTTTTGATAACCAAAGGACCCAAAATAACGTGTGTATAAATTTCCTTGATCAGCTCGTTAAAGTTTGTGGTAATTTTCCCTAGTTTCATTCTCATACATGTTCATGAAGACAAACACTAGAGAGTGGAATAATTGGATAGAATAATAAAAAAAAAAAAAACCAGCATAAACAACACATGACTGGAATACTTACTGGGTCAATACCAAAGTAGTATGGTATCCCACGGTATGTCTCCTGTGGCTCAACCATAATATCTTGGTTCTCTGCATAAGAGTCCAATGCCTTTTTGCTAAAGAAACATTCAGCAATCAGACATGTAAAGAAATCACAAGGTATAATAAAAAAAACCTAAAATAAAATATATAACTGCAAGAAGGGACAATTAATAGTTCAATCTTGCATGAGTAGTATTCTGAGGGTAAATAAAAACATTCTGTACATACTTGATTGGACCATAATCTACACTAAGATCCCAGGCTGTGCCAAAGATGTTAAAGGACTTGGAAAAGCAGTCATTATAAATAAGACCAGTGTAGACTGCAAACAATCCCATCAGCATAATGATGTAGCGTCCTTCGAAAACTGTATCAAACATCTGAGGACAGAAACAATGTCAATTTATGAGAGGAAATTCTAGATCTGTCAACTTACTTGGTACTGCATTTCTGAGGAAATGTTTAAAAGCACCAAGCTGATATCTTTCTACTGCTTGAAAGCACAACAAATGATAAGAACTTTAACAGCTGAAAAACTCCTTTAACATCCTGAGATGCTCCTTTGTAGAATTTGGTATTGGATCTTCTAATACTCTCCATATTGACATTTTCCTTTGAACTCATCACTTGTTTGTTTGACACTGTATTGATAACGTAAGGAGAAAGTTTTTTCCTTGTTGCTCATAAGAGTTCAAGGGTTAAGTTAAACTCATATCAGCCCTAGAGCTGGGCAGTCTGTGCAGCCAGACCTTATTCTAGTTTCTCTGGCAGAAGCCAAAAATGAATGCTGCTGTTCTTCCTGAATGAGATACTAGTTCATCCAAAGTTACCCCCCTACCCTCCCCCCACCCCTCCATTTTATCTGGCTTTCCTGAAAATTCTCTGGGATCCATTTAAACTTTAAGTGGGAAGAAACACTGTGAGAGTAAGAGGTCTGGACCAAACACACAATACAATGACCTGGCCAAATCTTCAATAAGGACCATTTGATCCAAAGTCCAGTACCCTACCTGTTACACCACAATATCTGTTTAATAACACATCACACCAGAAAATTCTAAAATGTTTTCTTTAACTGAAATTAAGTCTACCTCTCCTCCTTCTTTATAGCCTGCCAGTTTCCTTTCATTCACAACCAACCACAGGGCAAACAGAAACATGATCAAACCATGACCACAGTCTCCGAACATGACCGCAAACAAGAATGGAAATGTGATGACTGTAAACAAGGCTGGAAAGAAAAAATTAAAATACATCTTAATGCTAGAACTACCTCTCTAAATGGAAATTACATGACCACATATACACCACAATAAAAAGGAATATTGATCTCTAAGTTAAAATTTTTTTAAGTAAAGTACCTGGATTTACTTCCTGATAGTTTGCTACTCCATAGGCATCTACAATGGCTTGAAACCCCTGGGTAAACTTGTTAGTCCTGTTGAAAGTTGGAGGCTCCTGACGAGTGGTCATGCGATTCAGAATAGATGGTATAGCAGCACCACTGCGCTCTGTGCCTCGCCGCAGTGCTTGCTGAATTCTATCCAAGTCGCTAACTGGACACCAACACTCAGCAATAAGACATTTCTGAGTAACATCCAGGTTGAACATGTTCATGGTGTGATAAATAGCCTTGATCTTTTTGACCTAGCAATGTGAAATCAAATCATAGAATAATAGTGTAAATATCTTACAAAACTTTTGGTTCTCATAATACCTACTTTACTGCTAAACAAATTCTCCTTATCAGTGCATTAGGAAATGTGTGAAGAACAGTACAGAGAATATGCATACCAATGCTAGGGTTTGAAATCCTATGCAATTATAACTTTAATTACCTTAATAAACCACTGATTTATATTCTTTTCCACAGTCATCAACAATCGATGGCGATGGTCACGTGTTTCATTCAACACCTTGATAAAATGCGAAGAAAAACATAAGAAAGTTACCTCAAATCAAAGTTAACTTAACCCTAACATCAATAAATTGTCCCTTGATTAGTAGACCAGTATATGTTACTCACTGTTTGAAGATCTTCAATTCTAGTGGTTACTCCAATGGCCATTTCTCGCCTCTCCGCTGCAGTATCTGGGCAAGGATACAACGTAGCACGGAATCTAAAAGGAAAAAGCCAAAATTTTTGGGTCATCATTTATCTCATATTATAAATTTAAAGACTTTAACCAAACCAATGGCCAAGTTAATCCATTTTGTGGATGAAAATCACCAAAGAAGCTCTAAATTCCACAGTATGACATAATAAACCCAGGATTAAGGCTCATAAGGACTCCAACAACAGTGTTTGAGAGTACAATAAAGTAAGCATACACATCTATAATACTACAGGAAAGATTACACAGTATAAGCAAATAATAAAAGACTTTCTCACCCCTCACAAATCTTCTTCACCCTGCTTTTGAGCTGATCTCCTTGAAAGAATATAATAAAGACACATTTGTTGACTTGGTCTCCAGTGCTTGGATCTTCCAGAGGAGTCTCTATTTCTGCCTGTTTGAAGAAAACGTTTCCACGACACGCCACAGAAGACACTCAAAGGAAGGTACTCGCTCTCTTGCTATAACACCAGTCACAAAACTAGACAAGTGATAGATCAAATGTGCAACAATGTAGGTCATGAGCAAAAATGATAGACACACAGTTAAAGGTAACTGCTGAGACAAAATTATACATCTTCAATTCCCTTACATCTAACATGAACATGTTAACTTCTCACCTTTAAGACTGACTATAATACACATTGATTCTGATGGAATAATCTTCATGGAGTCATTTTTGCAATGTGGGCAGCATGGAGGGACAACCTTGCAAGGCACAAAATGGCCTTTAAAAATATAAGTCAAGAATTGTATATTTATTTTGAAGGTTAAAATAAAACTCAGGTCAAAATGATTTTAAACTAGTTTGATTTGTTTTTTTTTTCTTTTTGAACCAGAACAAGTACGATAAATTTCATAAACAATGAAAATACATTTCAAACTAAATAAGATGACATGACCTCAAAAAAGCTAGAGTTGCTCTTACACGTTTTTCATGCTCTCCAAACTTTTCGCATGCATCGATAACTCAATATATGCACACTAAGCATGAACAAATTCTCAACTACTAACAGTGATTTCAATATTTCTCATAAAAAATTCAGTCATTTTAATCAAGTCAAGTATACATTATGGTACACTGTACTTACTTAATGGAAACAGTTTACCCTGAGAGTCAATTGCTTCAGTAGGTAGTAATGACTGAAAGAATTCTCCATTCCAAAACTCCTGATCATGCATGGGATGGCTGTTGTGAATATTCATGTCACACTTTGAACAGACAAAAAAGCAAGGTCCACAATCCATACATCGAACAGACTGCTGAAGGTCAGAATTGCACATAGAGCACTTTACTGATGGTGGTAAAGCTTCTTTGGACAAAGCATCACTAAACAAAGTTTCTCTGAAGCCTTCCCAGTTTGTCTCTAGGCATGTCTGCCTAGTTTGCCAGGTTATCCTTTTCAGTTTGACATCTTGTCTGACAATATCTTCAGCCATTCTAAAGGCCTCTGATAAAAGATTTTCTATCATAAAAGAGAAACAATTATTATCCTTGTAAATGGTTCATTTGGTTTCCTTTTTCTGTTCTCAAATATTATATACTTTTTACATTTTTCTAACAACATAGTTTAATAAGAACATGTAAATAAGTACATGTATAGCTAATCTTGATCCTATTGACTGTTTTATCAGTGGACATGTATGCAACTTTACTTTATATTTTGAAAGTGGTTAGTGCATTGCCTAAAACCAGCTCGTAACGACCTAATAAAGATGATAATAATGACAACAGTGATATTTTCACTGCTTAAATATGCTCCTGGAGAATACAGCACATGATACAGCCAATCAAGAAACTTTGGCTAATAAATAAAAATGTCAATTTTTACAACACTTAATATTTGGTACTGTAAAGCACATAATTTTACAAAATCTATAACTTTCTTTTTAAGTCATTATTACTTAGGCTTGTAGCCTGTTTTCATCATGATATCACAGAGCAAATACAACTACAAAAAATTAAACTCAGAAACAAAAGTAACACACTGTTGAATCTTGCAGGTCTGCTATCATTTACCTTAGTAATCATAGTTTACTACATGTTACTTGATTGGCTGACACTATGGATGTGTCCAAAGTAAATTATAGAAAACAACTGAAAAATTGAAATGATCTCGTAATTACATGTATGCATCTGAGCTTAATTCTAGAGATGAAAAGGTCAAAAGCTATATAACGTAATAATACTAATTGAGCAAGCTCTATATGACATTAGGTATCCTTGTAAACCCACAGAGCAAGAAATTATAACCCTCTGATATGATCTGGTGTTTTTATGACTTCTTTTTGGTTGGGGAATTCCACAAATCAATAACATTGAGGAAGTGGGTTGTGCAAAAGTTAAATATGCACTTCTGATTTTAATTTAAGCTTAATTTGCAAGTTAAATTTAATCATTACTGCTTTCAAAGGGGAAGTAAATGAAATCAGTGGAAATACAAATTCTTGAACTTACCATTATCTTCAATGTGCTTAGAAGGAACATCACAGATATTTGAATCATCATGATCTGCTAATAAGCTTTCGTCAACGTTATCACTTGCCGGGTTTTGTATAGACACTACACAATTAATAAGGGAACAAACGAGCTTTAGAAATCTGAAGACAGTAACTTTATGAGGCAAAAAATGCTTAAAATACTTCACCATTTTTAATAACAACAATTCAGGGCTTTGAATTCGTAAATCATCAAAATCTACTCACCTCCAGTTGATGTACTCTGCACTGAGGAGCTTGATCGGGAAGGTCTCCTGGGAGCTTTAACAATTCTCTCACCGGAGGAATTATACGTGATGTCAGTAACATGACGTTTCCTCACCTTTTTGTCCCCTTTCAACTTATTTTGAAGACTGGAAATAGCTCTTTCTGCTTCTTCCGCGATTTCCTTCAACTTTCTCTCACGACGGGAATCCGCCATTTTCAGAGGATTCCTTCTCGAAGGATTTGCTACCAGTCCTTTTGGCGCGTGCTTACCCGTTAAATGTAGACTGTACACATTTACTACGCTTACCTCGCATCTATTGTAGCCTTATACATTCTTTTGCAGGAGGTTGGGTTGTCATATCCGCTAGCGGATTTGGACCGCGGGGGGTCCAAATCCGCTGTGACACCGGCATTCCAGGAGAGAAATCAGCGCTTAAATACCCAAAGCCAGTCCAATCTTTGCTTTCGAGTTTGATGTCGAGTTTGTCGCTGAAAACCGTTGTGGTCCATAAGAGCGTAACATCATTAGTGATGGAAACAAATCTGCGGAAAGAAGGGTTTGTTCATCGGGTTCCGTTTACTAAATCTCGGGAGAAACTGCAAGAATTATTTTAGAGTGTATACGTGTTGTTTTGTAAATATAAACACTGTAACCTATTTAAACTTGTTTTTGTGTCCTTTTAAGCAACGCCATATGTCTCTTATGACCAGAGCGCCAAATTTTATTCTTTCATTTTGATCTTCTCCACACTGTGCATAGTTCATGACCTGATATTTGAACGTAAATTATCGAGAAGGCGCCTTCCGATCACCTTTGTCTACTTTGTAAGTCACGCAAGCGCGCAAGCGTTACGACCGATCGCGTTTACGCAACGTTTTAGGACAACTCGGCATCTAATCTCCATTCAGTTGCTGTGAAAACCTAAAATCTTCAACGTAGAAGATAAACGAACGAAGTTTGAACTGTCTAAAGGAGATCTTGGTCAATTCTAAGAATCATGCAAATGATCTTTGAGACGAGCGCAATTGAGCAAACACATGGATTTGCGTTGTTTTTAAGAAGTTGGTGGATGGAAGCTAGAGATATACCCGCGGGTTTGAGGCAATCCGTGACCTCATTGGTGTATGAACTATGCACTGATATGCTTTTTCAGCCCGATTAACGCCTGCATTTTGAGAATTCTTTCGTACAAAGTAGTGAATTTTGGATATGCAAATCAAGGTTGGAGAGAAGGGTCTCCTCTGATCACGCTGGTATGAAATATATTTAGCTGAAGTTTCCATATTTTGTCGGTGAACTGAATACACCTTGTAACTTGTAGCAAGACAGAATTCCATGAGCTACACTGTTGCAGTCGCTGCACGCTGGACAAAATCAAGTATTTTTATTGCAATATATGCATATCCAGCGCACGCTGTAAATGTACCATTTATATTTTCACATATAAAAGTATCAAGGTCGTCATTAGAACCGTATTTATCAACATGACAGTTTTACTTTCCATGCAGCCGATCAAAGCACAGGTTTTCTTGCTCGCTCGCGGATCCTACCAAAATGTCTAAAAAGCAGAGAAATTGGGAAAACCTGTCAACAAAAGTTAAAAATTCAACACCAGAATCACGATGACTACGATTTCTTGATCACGTATAAAAGGGAACCTCGTCAACGACACGATTGATTAATAACCTCGGCAGGTAGTGGTTTAACGACTCTTACATCAGCAAAATAAAAAATAAAAAGTAGGACGTTCATGTCATTGTGCTATACTCGGGATTAAAGAAAATGAAAACCTAAAAGATCCTGTATGAGGCCCAGTCTCAACTTGGCGTATAAATAGTGAAACAGCATAGCTACAAAATAGAATCAGAGATCACGGAATAAACAATGATACAACATTTTCTGTTTCGAGCTCGATGAGCTCATATTCAGCTTCTTCAATACTGCTGGTGTTACCGAGAGTACCGTTTGTTACACACTTGTGGGGCAAATCACATTTTCACGGGAGTTAAGGTAAGGACAAAATCAGTCAATAAGGACCCATTGCAGTGAATGAGATAAACGGGTATTGACTATAGATACAAATAGAAATAATTTGAGACATGAGACAAAAGAATGAAAGAAATATCGATCTTATTTACTCGTCACGAACGCAGGATCGAATCTTAGACCATCGGATTTTACGATCAGAAGTTCTCACATATAGCTATAGATTTCTCGTTAACGAGCCATGACATACAGTAGATACATAAAGGATCATCCTGCATAATGCTTAGATCATCGATGCCGAAAGTTTTATGTCTTAAAATACATAAAGATAGAAAGGAAATTTTAAGCTCTTTCGTGACAAGGAAAAAAATCATTTTTAACCGACGACCGAAAAAAAAAAACCCTATCCGTCAGATCAGGCTAAACGACAGGTTAAATAACAATGCTGACATTTAGATAAACATACCAGACCTTGAGGTAGCTTATTTATCTTCCCATGAGGGATTTACGAAGCTGCGGCATTTCTGATTCCAGTATCAAGTGCGTCACTTGTCTGTATGAACTATTATACATTTATTTATGGCATCCAAACTCAGCAGACAATTCTGGAGCTCAAAGAGACAAAGAGCTAAGGTCCTAGATTTCTCCTCCAACTTTAAGACAACTGTTTCAGTAACAGTTTATTCATAAAATTCCTGCAAGATACCCCGAGGGTTTCTGTACACAAAGATGCATGGAGTACATATATTTAACAAATTTTGAATATTTTTCTCGGTTTTTTCTCTAAGAAGAGTACTTATGGTATTCGCTTTAATTCTTTCTAAGACGCGAAACGATTTAAATATGCTTTTCTCTAGATACAACGAGAAGTCAAGTATTTTTCTTGGAAAAGAACTTTATTGGCGTTAAATTTATTGCAAGTGTTTTTGAGGTGAGGAAAGAAATACGTAGCATATTATAATCGAAAGACGAGAAAATTGGGGAAAAAAAAATACATAAAGAATACATCTTATTGATGTGATTTCTTTAGCTTTGTATCTCCCTCTAATGATTTCGCTGGATTATAACAAGTAATAATCATAAAAAGAATTGAAAAAACAAACAAACAAAAGATCAAGCACAATAATTTTCTTAAAGAAGAACAGCAATTTTGATCACGTAACTGGGCATTGGAGGAGGTTAAATCTTTCAAACTCGTGAATATGTTACCTTCATTTTTTTATCGAAATTGTTGTAAAGCAAAATATTTTTACTGATATTTTCAGGCATGTAGAATTGACAAATGATATTCATTTGGAGAATAGAGGGATTCAGAGGATGACAGTTTAACAGGTACAAATCAATCTTCATTCTGCAACTGATTAGAGCTGTTTAGAGCTCATTTTATCTATAAATAAAGGTCGTAATCTTAATTTTCGTGCAGCTAACAACAGTTGAGTTTAATTTCAGTCGAATTTAAATTTAGACATGCACTTTGTAGAGGAACAGGGTCGATAAACGAGTTTCTTTACGCAATAGGCTCGCGGGATGTTGGTAGAATTCGTGACGGTAACGCAAACCCTCGTAACTGTTTCGGTTTCGAATGGGTCTCGCGAATTTTCCCAGCCCCACACGCGATAAAATGAAGGAATGAGTGGAGAGTCTTTTATTGCATTATTTTTTGATCGATGCTAATCCATGCCTGCCAGGTACAACTAGGTTGTTTATTGCAACTCACGCATTTTGTTAAGGAACAGCCTTGAACGACGTTTCAACAGATGAGACTACGAAAACAAACAAACAATTGAAAAAACAAATATGACACAACCCGCGGAACTCGACTAGGGCTGTCACGTAACCACAAGCTTTGAGATTCTCATTCTTTCTCTATGATTAAGTATACAACGTTTTCTTTAGATTACTTTCATCTGAGTCTCCTCTTTTTGATTTTTAACAATGTAGCGCAGTACAATCGATTCAATTTTATTTCTAGCTATGGCAGAAAGCAACCTCCCAACAACGGGAGAAGAACTGGAGGTGAAAAATGAGTTTTCAGCTACAGGTGAGAAAAAGCAACAGGGAGGGACTTGGTCATGGTGATTTTGTGCTGTTTGGTAATTAAGTATGCTTTAATTCTGGTGCTCAATTTTTTGGACCACTTCGACTTGAATGTTTTGAGGAATCTACTAAACAGGCCAGTATTAGAACGCTTGTTGTAATTGCACACGGTTGTGATCACTAACAAAGTTGAAATATCTTCTCGGTAATTTCAGCGACAGAGAAAAGTCAAGTTACGTCTAGTGACGCTGAACTGGATGTAGACAATGACCCTTTAAGAGGTAAGAACACCGGGTGAAACAAGATTTTTGAAAGACGCCCCGGTGAAGTTTTTGTCACATTTACATAAAAATTTGCGTATGTTGTGTGGATAAGTTTTTGAAACAGCAAAAGATTTTTTTTTAATTTTAAACTTTATCGCCAGAAAAATTTAAAAAAAGCAAAGGAAAAAACAATTTATTGCTCGATCCGATTAAGCAGAATGCGTAGACATCATTAATTTTTTCCTTAGCAATAAAGCGGCAAATTTGAACGCGACTACGCTTCGAAGAGGCCTTAAATAAAGAAAAATGAGCCAAAACTGGCCTAGAAAGCTTCGTAAAACTCAGATTTCTGAGTTTTTAGAAGTGCTTATCTGTAAATCAACGCACAATGTTTTGGAGATTGAAGATTTATCTACAATTTGCACCTAAAATGAACGATATTTGTGCAGTAAAAAGTATTTTCCTTTTGCGCTTGAAAATATTTTAAATTTGGTCATTTATAGTATGAAAGTCATTTTCGGTAAGAGAGAGAGCTGTTGGTACCCGTAGACCTGTCAAAGTCCAGTATTGAAACATTTGCAAACGGGTAACTTCTTTTAGGCCGCCAAAAGGAAAGTATTTACGCGTACACCTTTTGTCCCTTATTGTGTAATACTTGTTCGGAGGAACTTTGACGCAATTTGAGAATTCTACAGAGAAGAGGAGGCATTTTGTCTCGGCCGTATCGCCTGTTTTGATCTTCTTAACATTTTACACCTTTTCGGACAGTTATGTCAACACCAGGCTCACGCTGTAAACCACCAGCCAACAGAACCAGAACCCCTGACTTTCACAACAGACAAAATAGAAATTCGCGGGAAAGTAGTACTTTCCCAATAAAATTTTTTCCAGTGAGCCTCTACGAGCATGTTCTCAATAGACAACTACATGTAAGTAATAAACCAAAAAGAACAAAAGAAAAAAGCATGTCTTTCCGACGCACTTGTCTGAAGGATGGGCAAACGACGAACCCTTGTCACTCTTAGCAAGATGTTTCTGTAGTTATCCGAACATTCACAAGTTTTAACCTTTTTCAGTCCTGGCTTTGCTTTGCTTTATACATTTTTTTCTCAATAACTCATGGGGTTTTATATTCCAATTTGACATTTTGGAAAACCCAGGTGTAAAAAGAATTTTGGAAAGTCTTTCGACCTCAATGTAAACCAAATAAACTTGATCTGGTTATAGCCAAGCTACAGCTAAAACTCTTGATAGCTTGCATATTTTAAATCAAACGAAATACACAGATAAAGTCTCCTGAAGTGCGATTGTAAACGAAGTTGAGTTGAAATAGGATCTCCCGGTGAAATTTGGGATACTTTGGGAAACGTAAACCAGGTGTAAAAGGGTTTTTGGAGAGTCTCTTGACCCAGATGTAAACCGAGAAACTTGAACTGGTAATAGTCAATGCACAGCCCAGACTCCCAACACCTTAAACATTTTACTTAAACAAAATGTACAAATACTAAACTTTTCTGATTTTTTTTCATAGCTCTAAGCTCCTTTAACCTAACAGTTCGTTTGGAAGTAAAAAGTTGGCATCATTCGCCAAGGGTCGTGTAACTCACTACTAAATCATTAACACTAACATGGTGTGTTTTCAGGGATTGCGAAAGTATGTCTCGAGGAAGGTAACAAAGAATACACACGAGGAGAAGCTAATAACGCGATAAACTCCTACACGGAAGGACTCCAAGTCAACTGCAAAGATAAACGACTGAACGCCAAGCTTTACAGCAACAGGGCAACAGCTAATTTCCGTTTGGGTAACAATTTCATTTCTAAATATATAAATCTCTCATGCAGCGTTACAAGATAACGGAATACACAATCTGCATCAAGAAAATTATCGTTATTAGACTGCAATTTAAGAAATTGTAATTTTTCAGGCTTCTTTGCTCTAATTTCCTTGGATGACCACATTTTTAAACCTCATTTCCTGAATCTCACAGCAAACTACGTGGAATGTCTGGATGATGCAACAGTTGCAGTTCAATTGGAACCCACTTTAATCAAAGCTATTAAGAAAGGTGGGTTTTCCAGACATAAGCCATCAACATTCTATTTTCTGATTTCGTCAAAGAGGATTGTGTGGTTTGTGGCAGTTGACTGCACCCCAAGTGTCAATTGTATCTGGTGTGTCAATGTCTGCGATGTGGGTAAAAAGCATAAGAAAGTGTCAATAAGCTCTCAAATACCGCTGCCTGGTTAGTTCACGTTGCAGAGCGCCGGAGGTCGAGGGCTCACGCGCTAGACCAGAACAACACTCAGAGTCGTAAAATATCTGAGGAGAATGTGCTGCCGCCTAAGCTATGACATCTGAAAATGATTTGATGTTCTTGTGTCGGATATGGACGGAAAACCGTTACCCCCGTTTCCTGCATCTTCTCTGTAACTCTTAGGAGGGGGACGTTAAAAAACCCAGCCAGGAGGCACCTGAAAAATTCTCTTTCAAAAGTTGTAAACTGTTCAATGCAGTCTGCCTGAAAACTTCCCCGAAAAGTTCTGAAAAGCGCATAACAGCACATTAAAGTGAAGAATACGCTAGATAAATTCATCGTTATCATCATCGATTAAAGCTTAATTGGTAGCCGCTTTGTATTAGCTCCTTATTGTTCATTTTCAGTTCTTCCACAATTTCAAATTTCCTTCATTATTACAATTTTTGTTCCCAGCTAAATGACAAATTACAGTCCATTTAATCAATACGTTTATACCTTAACAGTGATAAATTACCTCGCACCACCAATTATTTTCTCCTTTTCAGGAGCCAGAGCTTGTGTCGAACTTTGCTGGTATAAAGAAGCAAGGAGCTGGTTGTATATGGGATTGGCCGTATCCTTTAACGAATTTTTGAAACGTGATACGAGATGCAATGCGAATAATATTTCAAGAAAAATCAATACATTCCAGGAAGATTCTTCTACACATAATGCAAGCGATGTTCTCTCATACTGCACTGAGCAGTTTAAAGAAGCTAAAATGTTATCAGAGTTCTTTCGATTATTCCACAAAACTTTACTCAAAGAGGAGGCCATACTAATTAATTCCCAGAGTTTGAGCTGAATACCCCTCATTTTTGTCTTCAGACAAGCATGACCATGACGACCGAACCTAAACCAATAAATGCGCTTCAGATCTAGTTAAAACTCTCCGATTACTTGAAATCAAATCTCTAAAAAAACCCACGTTCGAATTATCATTCCAGTTTTAAGGTTCTATCTAATACTCACACTGTTTTTTTTAAATACACATTTCCACTGCATTTTCGCAAATCTGCTCATGATTTATCGACCCTTGACACGTTTCAAGATTGAAAATAGCAACAAACGTCTGCTTCAATTACTAAGGAAAACTAATGCTGAACTTATAGTCATAGCAAACAGTTCTTCAAATCTCGGCAACGCTTATAAAGGTCTAGGACAGTTCAAAACAGCCATCCAGTACCATCAACGTCATCTAGAAATTGCTAAAAAAGTGGGAGACAAGGCCGGAGAGGGGAAAAGTTATGGTAATCTCGGCATCGCTTATCAAGGTCTAGGAGAGTTCAAAACAGCCATCCAGTACCATCAACGTCAATCGAAAATTGCTAAAGAAGTAGGAGACAAGGCCCTAGAGGGAAAAGGTTATGGCGGTCTTGGCAACGCATATCAAGGTCTAGGAGAGTTCAAAACGGCCATCCAGTACCATCAACGTCATCTAGAAATTGCTAAAGAAAAGGGAGACAAGGTCGGAGAGGGAAAAAGTTATGGCAATCTCGGCATCGCTTATCAAAGTCTAGGAGAGTTCAAAACAGCCATCCAGTACCATCAACGTCAACTAAAAATTGCTAAAGAAGTGGGAGACCAAGCCCTAGAGGGAAAAGGTTATGGCGGTCTCGGCAACGCATATCAAGGTCTAGGAAAGTTGAAAACAGCCATCCAGTACCATCAACGTCATCTAGAAATTGCTAAAGAAGTGGGAGACAAGGCCGGAGATGGAAGAAGTTATGGCAGTCTTGGCATCGCTTATCAAGGTCTAGGAGAATTCAAAACAGCCATCCAGTACCATCAACGTCAACTAAACATTGCTAAAGAAGTGGGAGACAAAGCCCTAGAGGGAAAAGGTTACGGCGGTCTCGGCAACGCATATGAAGGTCTAGGAGAGTTCAAAACAGCCATCCAGTACCATCAACGTGATCTAGAAATTGCTAAAGAAGTAGGAGACAAGGCCGGAGAGGGAAAAAGTTATGGCAATCTCGGCACCGCTTATCACAGTCTAGGAGAGTTCAAAATAGCCATTCAGTACCATCAACGTCAACTAAAAGTTGCTAAAGACGTGGGAGACCAAGCCCTAGAGGGAAAAGGTTATGGCGGTCTCGGCAACGCATATGAAGGTCTAGGAGAGTTCAAAACAGCCATCCAGTACCATCAACGTCATCTAGAAATTGCTAAAGAAGTGGGAGACAAGGCGGGAGAGGGGAAAAGTTATGGCAATCTCGGCATCGTTTATCAAGGTCTAGGAGAGTTCAAAACAGCCATCCAGTACCATCAACGTCAACTAGAAATTGCTAAAGAAGTGGGAGACAAGGCCCTAGAGGGAAAAGGTTATGGCGGTCTCGGCAACGCATATGAAGGTCTAGGAGAGTTCAAAACAGCCATCCAGTATCATCAACGTCATCTAGAAATTGCTAAAGAAGTGGGAGACAAGGCCGGAGAGGGAAAAAGTTATGGCAATCTCGGCATCGCTTATCAAAGTCTAAGAGAGTCCAAAACAGCCATCCAGTACCATCAACGTGATCTAGAAATTGCTAAAGAAGTGGGAGACAAGGCCGGAGAGGGAAAAATTTATTGCAATCTCGGCACCGCTTATCAAAGTCTAGGGGAATTCGAAACAGCCATCCAGTACCATCAACGTCAACTAAAAGTTGCTAAAGAAGTGGGAGACAAGGCCCTAGAGGGAAAAGGTTATGGCAGTCTTGGTAACGCAAATCAAGGTCTAAGAGAGTTCAAAACAGCCATTCAGTACCATCAACGTCATCTAGAAATTGCTAAAGAAGTGGGAGATAAGGCCGGAGATGGAAAAAGTTATGGCAATCTCGGCATCGCTTATCAAAGTCTAGGAGAGTTCAAAACAGCCGTCCAGTACCATCAACGCCAACTAGAAATTGCTAAAGAAGTAGGAGACAAGGCCCTAGAGGGAAAAGGTTATGGCGGTCTCGGCAACGCATATCGAGGTCTAGGAGAGTTCAAAACAGCCATCCAGTACCATCAACGTCAACTAGAAATTGCTAAAGAAGTGGGAGACAAGGCCCTAGAGGGAATAGGTTATGGCGATCTCGGCAACGCATATGAAAGTCTAGGAGAGTTCAAAACAGCCATCCAGTACCATCAACGTCATCTAGAAATTGCTAAAGAAGTGGGAGACAAGGCCGGAGAGGGAAGAAGTTATGGCAATCTCGGCATCGCTTATAACAGTCTAGGAGAGTTCAAAACAGCCATCCAGTACCATCAACGTCATCTAGAAATTGCTAAAGAAGTGGGAGACAAGGCCGGAGAGGGATATACTTATGGCAATCTCGGCGCCGCTTATCAAAGTCTAGGAGTGTTCAAAACAGCCATCCAGTACCATCAACGTCAACTAAAAATTGCTAAAGAAGTGGGAGACAAGGCCCTAGAGGGAAAAGGTTATGGCGGTCTCGGCAACGCATATCAAGGTCTAGGACAGTTCAAAACAGCCATCCAGTACCATCAACGTGATCTAGAAATTGCTAAAGAAGTGGGAGACAAGGCCGGAGAGGGAATCAGTTATGGCAATCTCGGCATCGCTTATAACAGTCTACGAAAATTCAAAACAGCCATCCAGTACCATCAACGTCATCTAGAAATTGCTAAAGAAGTGGGAGACAAGGCAGGAGAGGGAATCAGTTTTTGCCTTCTCGGCAGAATTCATTTACGTCAAAGAAAGTTGAAAATGGCAATCGAGTGTTATCAACGTCACCTAGAAGTATCCAAAGAAGTGGGAGATAAGAATGGAGAGGCGTGCTCACTCTGTTCTCTTGGAAGCAGTTTTGAGTGCCAAGGAAATCTTACGAGGGCCTTTGACTGTTATTACTCGAGTGTAGAATTGTATGATGATATCAGGGCCAGTCTTCAACTCAACGATCACTGGAAGATTTGTTATCGTAATCAGCACCAAGTAGCATACAGAGGTTTGTGGCGTATAAATTGCAATCGAGGTCAAGTTGTGAAGGCTCTTCTTGCCGCAGAGAAAGGACGTGCTCAAGCTCTGAGAGATCTCATCGTCACAAAATACCAGCCTGGAGATTCTTTAACACCCAGCGCATCCCGCATTTCTCTTAAGTGGGTTCCATTGAGCACAGTTTTCGTAGGTATTAATGGACCGTGCGTTTACCTCTGGGTTTGCCTCAGTGAACATAATATCCTGATGAGAGAAGTACACGTGAACAATTACAAGTATGAGGATGAGTTGGAATTTTTCATCCAGCTACTGAACAAAACTGCTCTTGAGGAGATCAGTAAAAGAGATACCGCTACAATCGAAAATCCTCCGCTTGACTCGCCAACAGAAGAGGAAGTGGCCAATGATGTGATCCGAGTTGATGTGAGACAATCCCAATCAAGTGCTTTAAAGAAGCTGCATGACATCATCGTTACTCCTATTGCTGACCTGATCGAAGGTAACGACGAGATCACATTCGTTCCTGAGGGGCCATTTTGCCTTGTACCTTATACAGCGTTGCAGGACTCCAACTCATCATATCTAAGTGATTCTTTCAGAATTCGTGTGATTCCCTCCCTGACGACCTTGCAACTAATTCATGATTGTCCAGCTGACTTTCACATGAAGACTGGTGCATTACTTGTCGGCGACCCATGTTTCAAACACCTCATCTATGAGGGAATACTTTTGGTGCAACTTCCAGGAGCAAGGAAAGAAGTGGAGATGATCGGACGTATCCTAAATGTTTCCCCCATCACTGGAGAAATGGCAACAAAACAGGAAGTGTTAAAACGAATATCATCAGTGGCGTTAGTTCATATTGCAGCGCACGGTAAAAAGGAAACTGGAGAAGTTATCCTGGCACCAAACGCCACAAGAGAAAACCCTCAGCCGCAAGAGAAAGACTATCTACTGACGATGAAAGATGTCATAGAAGCTGGGTTGCGAGCACGTCTGGTTGTACTTAGCTGCTGTCACACTGCTCGTGGGGAGGTCATGGCCGAGGGTGTAGTCGGCATGGCGCGTGCACTTTTGGCTGCCGGTGCCAGATCTGTTGTGGTAACCTTGTGGGCGATTGACGACGAGGGAACCCTGGAGTTCATGAGTTTCTTCTACGATGCACTTGGCAAAGGCAAGAAGGCAAGTGAAGCTCTCAATCAGGCCATGAAGTGTATGAGAAAAATTGAAAAGTTCAAGGAGGTGATTTACTGGGCACCATTTGTACTCATTGGTGACGACGTCCAGCTGGATTTCAAAGATATTTCGAAGCTGAAGTAAGTAAATATTCTGTTTACACATTCTATTCAATACAAAGTTACATAAAATCATAATTATCGCTTATATGTTTCAGTTGGGTTACGAATTTATGTTTTGCTCCGGCAAATTGAGATGCACTACAATCAAGAGGACACGTTTACGATGATAACATTCTTTTTAGGAAAACTGATAGGAGTAAAAAAGCATTTTTTTAAAAACAATCCTGTTGTGCAATGTATCGTTTCATGTGCTAAGAAATATTTCATTGCAACTTAACTATCCTCCCTAAACTTAGATTCTTTTATTTTTCAGTTAAGTCAGTGAGCATTGGAATCCCAGGGAGTTTTAGGATACCTGCAAACGCTGATATTTGGACCATAAACCAGTAAGCTACCGATAAAATATTTGTCAAGAGTCTTCTTTTCATAGCAGGAAGAACCGAAAGACGGCCAAAGTCAAGTCTAACAAGAGAACGGATTTCCATTGATTCAAAGTTGACTTTTTGCTTGTCTGAACTGCTCTTACGAGCTTCATCTTTGATATCCTGCCGGAACAACCTTTTTTTTATTTGATGTCTAGGAATTATCATGACAAGCTATGTAAAAAGGTTTTTTTAAAATCTAAGTATTAGCTACTATGAGGATTAAGGCTTGCGTTTACGTCGAAGTTGAAACGTCTTGAAAACGTTTTCCACAGTTTTTTTACAGATTTTTCTTAATCGGTTTTTGTCTCATGAGTGATGTAAAGCTAATTTAATAGTTAATTCTAGGAGATTTTTCCTTTAATTTTGAAGGCGATAAATTGTGTTACTTTTTACAAGCAGAACGATGCATTTTAAGTATTTTGTTTAAACTAATCGTCTAGAGGCAAAACGTGAAGTTTTATATTAATTTTAGTTACTGGCGAACAAAGCTTTAAAAGAAGCTCAGAACGAGCTAGAAAGTTGGAGCTAAATGATTTCATTTAGTTTCTCCTATTAGATTGTTTACCTATTATCTAAGTACAATAAACTAACATTTGAATGTCAAACAATGAAACAAGTCGCTTGGCATTTTGTTTGAATGGAAGAGGAAATCAGTAACAAAGGGAAGAAAAATTTCTGCATTAACCTGCATAAGACATTTCTTGGCGTTTGAAGTAGTGAGCGCGCCTAAGTCTTATTCCCTTAATAACTTTTGCCCACCCCTTTGATTAGGTTTATTGAATGAGAGATGAATTTCGATGTTTTCTGACTCTATAACTGCTAGTATCGATCATAGGCAGCCGTTCCCGAGGATGTCACGCACGCACTTCTTTAGCGCGTCATGCGACAGATGTGGTGTTTTGTCACATCTTGTCGTTTGAAGTAGTGAGCGTACCGATGTCTCATTCGTTCAACTTTGCCCATTTCCTTGGATAGAGGTATTAAATGAGATATAAACCTCGATATTTTCAGATCTTATAACTGCAAGTTTCATCGGTAGCCGTTCCTTAGGATGTCACGCAATGCGCTTCTTTTGCATGTAATGAGACAGATATGAGGTTTTGTCAAAAATCATAGGAGGAAAAGAGAAATTACCTTTCACTTTGGGAGATGGTGCTTTAATCTGTTTATCGAAAGCGTCCTTATAATAGGAGGTACCCTAGGTCGGTACGGTTCCACGAGTATAGAAAATATTGATGATTTTTTTTCCACGATTGCAAACTTAAGTGCCGCTCTCGCTAAGAGCAGTCCTCTCGACTTCCCGTCCAAGAAAAAGTTTTCCTAATTTTTTGCCCACGAAAAGGGTTTAGAGCACATATTTAAAAACTAGTTTGGTTTTTCTCTAATTCTCTCTTTTCGCGTCGCCACAAGTCAAAATGATTTTTTGCTAGACCCCCCTGTGTAAACCGCGATCGAAAGTGTAATTTTCACAACTTTTGTCGAGGGTGCTACGACTGCAATAATGTGGTTCACGGAATTCTCTCTTAGTACAAGTTGCAAGATATATTTAGTCAGTTCACAGACAAAATATGAAAACTTCACTTGAAATCCTATTCATACCAGCGTGATCAGAAGAGAACCTTCCCATCGACCTTAATTTGCATATGAAAAACTCATCAATTTATAGGAAATAATTCTCGAAATGCAGGTGTAAATCGGGCTCAAAAGGCATATCAGTGGATAGTTTATACACCAATGAGGTCACTGCTTGTCTCAAACCCACGGGTGTCGCTCAGGTTTTCATCCTCCAACATCTTTAAAACAACCCAAATCCACATGATTATGCGGGTATCAGCGGCCATCCCGAGGGGTCGACCCCCGGGCACCCAGGGGCATTTGTCACAGCTGCCGTGACAAATACATGCTAAAGCCCCTCGGGTAGGGCAAAAAATTGGGACAAATAGCCCCACCCCTAGAGCAACCTGGGCAACATATAGTCGGTGTTGCCTGTTCCTCGATGCAAAAGTACGAGTGATCATGGTTTACTGAAGCCACATCAGCACTAAAATCCACACAAGTCTCTATGGAGTCCTCAAATTCGAGCTTTCTGGGGCAAACTTTCTTGGCTTGCGGTTGTTCATCACACTGTCTCTTCCTATCGGCAAGACGCTTCGAATGCGAACTAACCGTATGAAATTGAAATCTCTATGTCGCTTTCCTTAAAATGCAATGAACAGATTCTTGGATCGCCGAGTGTCTTGAATTTTTTATCCGCTCGCTTACAGAAAACCTCCCACTTCTTACGCTCATTGGGCCTTGTAGGAAAGCAAAAATAACTGAGATCAGGTCGTTTCTTACTCCCATTACGGCACAGAGCAACAGCACAATACTTGACCATGGTACACAGGAAAATAAACTGCAAAGGACAAATAAAAGACGCCAAGATTTCCCGATTTGTCAAACGCACATAGCTTTCCTTGCAGTGTTTGTTTTTATTATTCGCGCCGTATTCCCCGAGCCTCGCTTTGGTGTTAAAGTTTCGCCACCAGTCTCTCACGCTGAAAGATATCGAAATTGGGCTATTTCTGCGACGTTAACGTTATTTTCCCCCGAAATCATTGACACGCTTCAGACATTTTTGACACAGCCAAACATTTAATTTTATTTGCTCACATCAATCTTTCACCTGTATGGTAGATCGCTTTACTGTATTTTTCCCAAATTCTCTTTGTTTTCCGTCAGAATAATAGTTCTCAACATCAGCCTAGAGTTTAAATAAGCCGTTTTGGTGTAGCTGACTTTAATTTCCTTCATTTAGAAAATTTCCCCCTTCTTTCGCGTTAATTTCCATTATTTGGAAGCAAATTTACCGCTGAACGTTGAGACAGCAGATTACGTGCAAATCCCGTGGGTATGGCCCCGGGGTATTTTGCCAAAAACGCAAAAGCGCTCTAATGCCCCGCGTGCGGGGCATGCCTTTGCTACAAATCCCCTGCTAAGCCCGTGGGTTGCCCTTGGGTTGCCCGGGGGTCGACCCCTCGGGATGGCCGCTGATACCCGCATTACTCAATTACGCAAATGTCAAAGCTTATTCGCATAATTATGAAAATTGACCATAATATCTCTTTGACCGTTCAAACTTCGTTTGTTTATCTTCTACGTAAATTATTTTAGGTTTTTATAACAACTAGATGGAAAATTAATCCCAAGTTGTCTTAAAACGCTGCATAAACGAGATCAGTCGTAACGCTAGCAGGACCAACAAAGTAAACAAAAGCGATCGAAAGACGTTTCCCTTGGATCAGGTCATGAACCACGCACAGAGTGGAGAAGATCAAAATTAAAGAACACAACTTGACACTCTGGTCATTGCGTATATACTGCGTAGCTTAAAGGTACATGGAAACAATTGAAATACAAGTACGTTTCGATGTTATTTGCAAAACAATACGTGTACACTTGCAGTTTCGACCAAGGTTTAGCACACGGAATGCAATCATCGGGCGTTCCTTTCTGAAAATTTGCTGCCATCATTCAATATTTTATGCTGTTACAGACCACAACGTTCTTGAGGGGACTCTATCTTTTCCTGTGGCCATCCAAACCAGTGAGGCAAACTCGGATTGGTGTATTGCGTGACGCGATTATGCTAAATAGTTCACGTGATATGTGACTCGTTTCGCGGGTATGAAAATTGAACCTAAAAAGTAGTTAATGTAACGACTAAGAATGGACTGAAGTAAAGGAAATGGGGATGGTATTTGAGCTTGCAATGTTTTACCCCCCCCCTCCCCCTTCCCTGTCCCACTTTTATATTCATGAGGGGGGCTAAGGTCCCAGCATACCTCGATCCAACCCCCTCGCTTAAGCTAAGGTCGTGCCCCACGTCTTTCCTTGGCGGAGAGGAGAGTTACTTCAGTTATTCATATGTTTTGAGAAATTTATCCAAGAAAAATGTCTACATGTTACTTGGAAAGCAGAGATTGTAGTGGCTGCGGGCATTTCAGCGGAGTTTCAGCCCCGATAAAGTATTACTTATTATTTAAAGTATTACTACCTATCTAGCAAAATCTTAGAGTGCGAGTTGATTTTGTTTCGTTCCGGTCATTTTGGCCTCGAAATGGGAAAATTAAAACAGATGTTTGTTTGTTCTTAACATCGGAACGCTTTGGGAAAACATTGGAAATGTGGCAAAAGTACTTGCCAGCATCCAGAACACAAAGGAAAATGTGAGGCAGTGAAAGGAGACCGAGTGTTCAACGCCAGACTGGCTAGAGATGTTTTCGAAGTTTACGGAATTACAGTTGCAGTCGGATCACGTGAGTAATATTTTTTAATTTCTCGATTGTGAGAAGGCTAGTATCTTTCTAATAATTTATTCGCAAGGGCCTATCTGAGTTAGAATCGTCTCCATAAAATCATAGCACAACTCTTTGCCATGAAAAATGTCTCTGTCTTTGCATCGGCTTAAAAATTTCAAAGCTGTCAAATTTCGTCAGCGCTTGATCTGCTCATATGACTGGCCGGCATGGTTTGCCAATGGATTCAAACTTCAATTCCCAGGATTCATCTTAAGTCTTTTCAAAGTTTTAAAACTCCACGAGTTTCGTAAGAAAAGACTACTACTGTCTACTCTGGTGGCACCTTTTGTAACAAATGATCGACAAGTTCAACACGGCTTTGTTTATTTAGTCGCTTTAGTCCAGTTTTCACCCGTGGGAAATTTTGTCGGCGGTGTACTTGGAGATTTTCCTGCTTCTGCCAATATTTGTCAAGTCGCGACAAACCATCCATATTTTTAAAAGGTGTTTTTGAAGACAGAAAATGTTTCGAGATAAACAATTTTTTTGCTGGTGTGGATCCAGATAGGCCCTATAAATTTCAATGGTTAAATTTTGGGTTGAAATTTTGCGCTGTTTGCAATGAAATTGCTCCACGAGGCAGCGAAGAGTTATTGCAAGCCTTTAAGACCCCGGCAGTAAATGAAGTTTGCATGAATGACTTGACCACACTGATAACCGCATACAAACAGGCACCTTCGAAGAACCTGAAAACCCAGATCTTGAGCATATATGCACCGCGCTATTCAGCGAGATCCTTAAAAAAATTCACGAGACCCTTGAAAAACTGAGCGATCGACAAATGAAGAAGGCAAGGGCTCATGGCAAAAATGTCGGAGCTGGCTTTAACCTCAACAAAATGCCACACCGCAGAGTCCGAATAGACTTGGTGAAAGTTGATAATTTTCTGTCTTTTGTAGACCAACCATTTTTTTATCAAGATGTGGGCTATGGAACAAGGACTTGACTCTGGGGATCATCTCGTCATGCCAAATGTCATCAGAATTGGTGGACGATCAACAATGATTGAACAGTATCTTAAACACTGTTGCGAGGAAGATTTCGACCCCCTTAGAAAACCAACGCTTTACAGAACTTTACAAGTAAGAGAGGCCTCTCAAAGGCGGTCCCTTCAAGGGCTAGACAACACTGCTGTAAGCGGAGCGTAAGGGTTCGAAGCAATGCACAAGATAGTAGAGGAATTGGAGGAGGGTTGGGCAACTGAAAAGTGGTGTGAAGAAGTTCGAAGAGCACTGAAGGATGCCAAGTGATACCTGAAGACAGAGTATGGGATGCACTGTCAAGAAGATGGTAGTCCTTGCCCCAACCATTGTATGTGTTTTTCTTTAAGTGATCGTCAAAACCCCGAGTTTCAAGGAAGTTGTACCTATGAACATCACGCAAGCTGTGATAGTTGCGAAAGTTTGAAATCCGTGATTCAAGCAATTGGAAAAGGAATTGAATCTCCTTCGATAACTTTTGACAACATAGAGAAGAAAGAGGACCTGAAACACGACCATGATGAAGCCAGAGAGGTGATTTTTCAGTGGAAGGCGCATATTATCAGGACTAAGAACCAGGAGAGAGCAAAACAGAATTTACTCACATCCCTCCAAAAAAAAGCCTCCCTTATTGTCAGGGACTGGGCCATGAAGTTCATCCAACTGAAATAGAGAAAAGCAGTCTGAGTGGTTCGGAAAGAGAGGAATAAATTGGCACGTTAGTCCATTTACTACCAGGAATGCAGAGGACAACGGCCTTGAGATTATGTCATATGTTCATCTATTCTAAAGCTGTGCCCAAGACTGGTATACAGTTTGCGCAATTCTGGAAAACCTTCTCGGCAACATCAGACAGATCAAGCCTTCCGTAAACGAGGTATTTTTGCGATCAGATGGCGCAGGCTGTTACCACAACAATAATCTAATTGCAGCTGCCTCTAACGTTGGTACAAGCGTTGGAATCAAGGTGATAATGTAAGTTGAAAATGCTTTTCAGATTAAAACACGAACACATTCTTCAAAGTTGCATGCGCCTTCCAAAAGCATGCGAACTCCTGGCTTGATCGACTTCAGAACTAAACTTTCATGCTGTTTCTGTTCATTATAGTAAGTGGTATTTCAGAGCCGACACAAAAAAATAGATCAAAATCTTTTGATAATATACTGCAGGAATGTAATTATCCTCTGGACCCTTGAAACATCGCATGCCGTCGAACCCCGGCTTAAAAGTAAATTAAAACGCATTTTTGTTAAACCGCAGTAGTTTACATATAATTGCTCTATGCAAAGTACAAGTAGCGAATGAATGCTTACCTTTCTCAAAGGACATCCTATATTTACCGTGTTGCCCTTTTGTTGCCTCTTCTTTAGAACCGTTATAAGTATAATTTGTTCATGATGAGCAGAATGTGCTGGTAGAGGCAGGAACATACACTGAGCTTACCTAGCAACATCTATAGGAGTATGACAGGTATTGATAGATCAGTTATTCTAACTGAGACACTTCCTTTTTTTATTCTAAAGGTATGATTTTTCTGAACCACAATCTGGCAAGGATGTTTGCGATCGGATCATCAGCCCAATGAAAGGGGCAATTCGTAGATACTGCAATGAAGGCCATAACATTTTGACAGCAGCTGACATGCATGAGGCATTGAAAATGAGATAAGTGAAGGGATCATCAGCTGCTGTTGGCGAGATTGATAGCGACAGAAAAGAAGTAAAAATTAAGCGCATCAATAATTTCAGCTTTTTTCACAATTTTGCTTATGAAAAGGATAGTATTCGTCTCTCAAAAGCCTATGGGGTCGGCTAGGGAAAATTAATACCATGGTCAGAGCTCATCCTTGAGAAGCATGGCCCTGTTGCGTTAGGGGAAGTTGGGAATCATGATTTCTTTGCCATAGCACCACGAGCCATAAAACAGAATCGCAATCACAGCCAAATTTCCAGCGATAATAAAGACATGCTGTTTCACTTCCCAGAACAAGGATGCTGCTCTGAGTTCACTTCTTCAGAAGAACTCCAAGATTATGTGTACCTCGGGGAGCACAGCAAGATAGAAGCTTCAGAGAGCCTTTACGACAGCCTCAGACGTGACTGGGCCATGAAATTTTCCTCCTTAACTCTTGAATCAAAGATAGCAACACTCGAAGTAACGGGCAAAGTTAAAAGTGAAGTGTGCAAGATGGGCTGGGCTCTTCAGAAAACGCGAGGCAGTGGAACAAGGTTCACGGAGAAAGTGAAAGAGTATCTTTCAAGCAGGTTTCAAACCGGTGAAAGAACAGGCAGAAAAGCCGATCCCGCGCAAGTTGCATCAGAAATGAGAGAGGCCAGATGGCGCAAGAAAATTCTTCAGAAGTGGGTAGCTAACGAAGAACCGGGTTCAAAACTACTTTTCGAGGCTTTCTGCTATGAAACGAAGAATAGCCGCAAAAGATTAAGAGCAGGATACAAACGACGAAGACGACGACGAAAGTCTCATCGAAGAAGAAAGCGGTTACCTTAAACACAGAGCAAGGACAAAAGAGATATTATTTACGAAAAATATTTGCGATTATGTTAACCACGACACGTTAAGGAAGTTTAAAGTCACCACGCTGAGGGAAATGTGAGCTTTTTTTAAAATCGCTTTCAAAGCCAGAGATTTAAAAGCCACCTTACTCAAGAAACTAAATGACATGGTGACAGAATGCACATGTTTCCAGGAAATTTAGGAAGGCTATTCCTGCAAGAATTCTTGCAGGGTGAAAACGTGTTGTTTTGTAAATAACTCCGAAACGAACATGTATTTTAACTTGTTTGTGTGTCCCTTTAAGTTACGCAGTACATCTACTATGACCAGAATGTCAAATTGTATTCTTTAATTTGATCTTCTCCACTCTGTCCGTGGTTTATGACCTGATTCAAGGGAAACGTCTTTCGATCGCTTTTGTATAATAAATAATTTACGTAGAAGATAAACAAGCGAAGTTTGAACGGTCAAAGACATATTATGGTCAATTTTCATAATTATGCAAATAAGCTTTGACATTTGCGTAATTGAGTAAACACATGGATTTGCGTTGTCTTCGAGTTGTTGGTGGATGAAAACTAGAGAGACACCCGCGGGTTTGAGGCAAGCAGTGACCTCATTGGTGTATAAACTATCCACTGATATGCTTTTTGAGCCCGATTTACAACTACATTTCGAGAATTATTTCCTATAAATTGATGAATTTTTCATATGCAAATTAAGGTCGAAGGGAAGGTTCTCTTCTGATCATGCTGGTATGAATAGGATTTCAAGTGAAGTTTTCATATTTTGTCTGTGGACTGACTGAATATATCTTGCAATTTTTAGCAAGAGAGAATTCCGTGAGCTACATT
Organism: Pocillopora verrucosa; assembly: GCF_036669915.1. NCBI lineage: Eukaryota > Metazoa > Cnidaria > Anthozoa > Scleractinia > Pocilloporidae > Pocillopora > Pocillopora verrucosa. The sequence goes on along the minus strand of NC_089321.1, from coordinate 14,054,290 downwards.
ATTGTAGTCGCAGCACCCTCGACAAAAGTTGTGAAAATGACACTTTCGATCGCGGTCTACACAGGGGGTCTAGCCAAAAATCACTTTTGGCTTGTGGCGACGCGAAAAAAGAGAATTAGAGAACAACCAAACTATTTTCGAAATATGTGTCCTAAACCCTTTTCATGGGCAAAAAAATAAAGGAAAACTTTTCTTGGACGGGAAGTCGAGAGGACCGCTCTTAGCGAGAGCGGCACTTAAGACTTTTGGATGGAATAATACGAAATTCATGATTATGACTTTTATTTTCAGCTCGATATAATTATTGAAATAAGTCCATGGTTCCTTTTTTATCTTTATGCTATATTGGTCTAAAGAAGCCTTTTTTTCTATTTTTTTCAGATGCAAACTAGAACGTTATATTCGAGTATGTTTTTTAAAGATGTGATTTGTCATTTAACGGACTATTGTATGGCTTGGTTTCCATTAGTTGATTTAAGTTCATGCGAAGTTATGGGAGATTTCAATTACAGACACATCCCCCCCGTACATATCATGTTGTACATTTACGCTACGAAATCAGATTACGTCGATTACAATCTTTGATACAAAGAAACGCCGAGTTCCATGATAAACACTTTTTTAATAAGATGGGTGACACCGTATGATGAAGAAATACGTGTAATTACTGGCAATATTTTTCTTCAAAGAATGATGAGATATTCATAATTTTTTTTCTCTATCTTTTTCAGAGAAAGTACTTCGAATTAAAATCGTTATCCTCATATGATTCTTGTGAAATGTGCTGTGACAGGAAGAGAAGTGTATAAAAAAATCTGTAGTAAGTAATTTCACGTGAAAACATAACGTTTGAAAGTAGACCATAGTGCACTTTCTTTTCGCGGTGGAGTTATGATGACAACGTGTTTTGGACTTATCATCCTCATATTTATATCTATTACATACCTTGGAAACCTGATGTTAACAGTAATGTTGAAACTATCACGCATGACTTTTATTTTTTTAAAATTTTTGAAACTTAGTTTTTTACTTTTCAGTGTAATGAGAGAGATCACAGAAGTCTGTTATCATTTTTTTATAACCTCTTGGTTTCACTTACAAATATGAGTCATTTTTTAATTATAATTACAGGTAATAAAATTTTTTGGATATTGCCGAACATTTTATCTATTTCTTTGATCCAAATGCATGGTTTTCGTTGTATGAATCTCAATCACCTACTTACTTTATTTGCTACAATACAACCAGTCCTCTTTCTCTCGGTACAGTCTTAGGAATTGAATTTGATTAACTAAATTCTTCTCTTTGATTTTTTTCAGTTCAATTTCAGATTTGAAGCAAGAGGTTTACGTACTATTTTACAACAAATTCTTGATCATCTCGATACGCTATTCGATATTCAGGATATGCGAACATCGCTCACAATTCATTTGTATTTGAATAGACCTCCATATGATCTTCAATTAGATTTAGGTATCGTAGAAAGAAACATCAAAAGACTTTTATATCATTTTCTTCCAATCCCTTTGTATGATTTATTTGAATTTTTTTTTCCATTCAAGTTCATTTTAATGCATGTAATCCATATCATGTAGAAAGAGTTGAAATCATTGAGTACACGTAGTTATCTAATTTTTGTTTTTTCAGTTCGATTTCAGAACCAATTTGGAAGAAATACGTGATTTTCTCGTAACAATCCGGATTTACTTTCAGTTACCAGATTATGAAAACAACATATATGATACTCAATTATGCAACTCTGTAAGATTACTTATATACGAGCAAGGTCCTCGTATTTCATGGCAAAAGATGGCTTCCATTAGAGATAATTATCAAAAGGTTGTAGAGTTTTTATTACTTACAGGATTTTACGATTTGTTCCGACAAATGAAAATTCAACTTTACTATAATGAACCTCGCTTCAATCCATTTTTTACATTTATTTTTCATGTTGTAAAAGTTGAAGCGGAAGGTTTCATGTTTTACGACTCTGCTGAAGAATGTTATAGGGCATATGGCCTTTTGTAACTTGTAAAAAAAACAACCAAAACACGTCTTTATCATTGAATAAACTTTTTTATTGAGATAACAATTGTGTCAGTGGTACTTAAGCAAAATTCATTTTAGAAATCAAACTATTCAAAGTCGTCTTTTTACTCAAAAAAGTCCTTCTTTGGCCTTTGTATTGCGTTTTTTTGGTCCCTTCTTCATTTTGAACGACTTCTTCGTGGGATTTTTACCTTCCGTTTTCATCACTCTCTTCTTTCGAGATGCTTTTCGAGCCTTTTTTTTTTAATCGGTTCTTCAATTCTTTCACCTTCTTCACAAATGCTTAAGAACTTTCTGAAGCACCCCCTTCAAATGGAAGAATATCAGTATTGGTTTTACCCAATCAGCCACTCTATCCATCGGTGAATATGTCAATACCTTCTTGACAGGTGAAAACGACACGCGATTTGCCATTGTTATAACTACTAAAAATGACACGATGACAATATCTTTTATATATTTCTTCCTATAAATTCACCAATCACACCATTTTTCCCATTCATTTTCTAAAAAAATGGACCAGAACAAAAAAACAACCTTCCAGAAACTCGACTCTCTCGTTGAAGAAACAAGACAAATCATACAAGATACCATGATTCTCTTTGAACGCGTGGAAAATAGTGCACAACTTGTAAATGAAATGAAGAAAAACATTACAAAATGGACGACCTCATTTAATCAACTCAACAAAATGATGGTAAACTACACCAACATCCTACAACAAAGAGCAAATCAAGTGCAAGAGCAACTAAACTGTAACAAACATGTAAAGGAATAATGTCATTTACCCGCAAGAAACAAGATTTTTTTATGTAAAAACAGCAAGATTTTATCAGAAAGCAAACAAATGTTATTAAAAATTCATTTTTGTTATATTAACGTCTTCTATTGTATCCTTTTACAACGTCCGAAACACCTTTAAATGCTTGTTTCACCCAAATTCGTCCCAAAGCAGCAAAAGAAGGTTCAGGTCCGGATAAAAACATGCTTGCGCCCTCTGCTATTTTATCCCGTAAAGATGGTCCTTTATGCATTATTCTACGAACGGTACTCAAAGAAGCTCCGCCCTTTTGTGTTCGCTTTCTTCTTCGTCTTCTTCTTCGTCTACCAGGCATTCTTATTATCCAATGAAAATAATTTACCTTTTACCTCCTTTTTTATACACTTTTTCACTCAAACTAGTGCTCAGGCGCCTTCGCGGTTTTAAAGATGGCGGATAGAATGGAATGTGGAAATCTGGATATCTGATTGGTTAATCCGAATCACGTGTGCTAGATACTTCATTCTGATTGGCTCTCCGCTTTACCGGCCCGTTATACCACTGAGGATACTGGCATTTATTATATACTCAACAAAATATCGCGTTTCTGATTGGTCAATGAGGAATGCATAAATAGGTTATAGAGTGCAATAGAGGTTATAGAGTGCAATACGGAGAAGTTGCCATGGAAACACCGGGGAAGCGCCAAATTTGAACACCAAATTATTTTCTGAAAAAACTTTCAATAACTTCACGCTTGATTTACCTGTCACAACATTACATTTTTGATTGGTTCAAATAAAACATGTTAGCATTTTGGAACCCATTGAAGTGTTTTTTGTAGTACGTAAGGCGTGCAGAGTAGCGCGATGGAGTAATTTTGTCGAGAATATAATAAATAAAAAATCGTATGAACCTGCTCGTGCATTTCGTGATGTTTTGAAAGTTCTCAAATTGCACTCGCCTACGGCTCGTGCAATTTTGAGAACTTTCAAAACATCACTCGTGCCCATAAATCACGAAATGCACTCGCGTTCATACGATTTCCTATACTTACGAACCCGAAGGTCTGAATCTCACAGCAAGTTGTGCACGATATTTGAGGCATATCGTGAAATCGCGGCCTTCGTAATAAGCCAATACACGCTAGAATAAGCTTCTTCTCGGACGAAACGCATCTTTGGGATACATTGACGTCTCTCAAATGTTTTTTTTTATGTTGTACACCCACGAATTTAGAGGTATCAGCTGTTGCCATCCCTGGCCAGCGCGAGAAAAACAACATTTGGTTCTGCAGTTAGTTGCAAATGAACAAGACAGCTGTGCCATCTTGAATCTATCAATTCGAGTGGTAGGTTGAATTGAAGGCTTTTTAGACACTCGATTTCTTATATGGCATCACTATGAAGACGTAATACAACTGATACACATACACTACATAGGATTAACGATGTCTGTTAAGCTGTTGCGGGAGGAAGGAAAATATTAACGGAAGTGTCAACTCTTTAAGAGTTTCAGAGATCTTATCTTCGGCTGTCACAAAAAATTGACCCCCTCTTAAATTTGTATAGGTAATCACATGATTTCGAGTGCAATTTGGACATCGCCCTACAGTAGAATAATTTTCCAATTAACAATGTGTGGCGAGCGCGAGGAACGCGCATTTTTTTCATTATTGTGATCAAAGCCCAATGATGTACCTAAATTGGTACTTACGGTATCAAACCATTGATTATGACAGGGTGAGCTTAATTTTTCTGTCGAGGTCGACGTGACTTAACATTAAAAGCGTTTTTGAAGGAACAAACTAGTGAGCATCACTGCTCGAACTGAGAAAGTAAAAACTTGTATTTATCTCCCACGCGTTTTGTCTGACAATAGTAGACTTCATCAAGGAGTTTAACAAGCAGGGTAAATAAGCTTGCTCATATACAAATGGTAAATAAGTTGTCTCTTTACTATTGAAGCCAGTGGATAGAATTCGCCAAGTGCGCCTACGGTGGTATACATGCGTGACACTTTTCGGACGTTACATGTACGAGTACGTGACCCATTTGACGGTCACAGATTTAGTGTAAATATTTGCCCCGTCAACATCACGTAACGTCTCTAGTTGACAGAGGTTTTAGAACGCTTCATTACATGGATTTGTCTTCTGCGGGTAGAAGGCTTAAAGCGAATTTCTCGGGCGTAATTTCCTTTGATTTCTCAATTGATGGTGTCGCAAACGCAGTTTTTGGGAGTCACGAAACAAAAAAACTTCTCAAGACCTAGTTTCATGTTCTAATGGAAATAGATAGCAAATAAAAACACATTATCTTGAGAAATAAAGTTATAAATAACAGGGGTTCTCTGAAACAAATAGTGATAGAAGAGGTTTCAGTTCTGCTCAATATTGACATTTCATAGCCTACTTCCAAATCTGAGGGAACGCACTGAGGGAGCAAAATAAACATACATGTGTGATAATGCAAGGAAGAGAATAAATATACAAATAAAGAAAAAAGAGAAAACATAGGAAGCCGTGTTGCAGCGTGCAGATATCTTTTGAGCCAAACCTACTCAGCCTAAGCCCGATATCATGCAAAGAAACTCGAAAGAGTGCTGTATATGAACTGGCTCGCACGTGCACGCAGGAAAAGCCATAACAATCAGCGAAAATAATAGCAAATGCAGATGATATTTGCAGTCAAAAGACAGGCAAATAAGATAACAGAAGGATTAAGAACTTTCCAGAAGTGTCTTCTTGAAAAAAAAAAAAGATACACAATTTTTACTTCTCATGAAAGGTCACGCAGTCACGCTACAAATACTATTTCTACGTGGAAAGTGGAAAAAACATTTTCCAGTCTTATTTCCTGGAAACATGGCGCAGCTAATTGATTTTGTGGGGCTATTCATACTTCCTATCAAATTAGGGGGGCAGAGTTTCCCCGTCATCCGCGGTCTGGAAAAGCCGAAGTTGTTACACACGGGAACGAGCACGCGACATGCGACTTTAAAATCTACTCTCCTGTCACAGTTTCCTTATTGTGAACTGTGCGATAATGATAAACATTAAAATTATAGCCTAATGAATGTTATGTTTTGTTCTGTACAAGAGCCCTATTTCCTGATTTTCGGATGTCTTCAAGTACTAAACGACAGAAGAGAGAAACGCTACGATTTTCCCATCGATTTTTCGCCTAATGCACCTCTCTAAACGTGAAATTTTCCATTCCTACAAAAAATCTCGAAAGTTTTTCACATTTTTTACCTTTCTTGATCAATCCTCTTGTATAAAGAGCTAAAAAATGTAGGTTTATTTGGTCAAGCGCCACCTAGAGCAAGAACTGCGTGACAGGTGTAGTTGAGAGAAACTTGTCACAGTCGCAGATTTTACTGAAGGCATCCAAGACAAAAATACGGTAGTGCCCAAAGATCCCAAGAGGGAGTTACCCAATACATTCACATAATGGTTTCCCACATATCCCATGGTTTTTCCAAATGTACCAAGTAGTAAAAACATTTACAGGGCAAGGGGTTGAAAGGATCATTGATGTTGCAGGGTCCACTGTTTTCTGGAAATTCAACAATTGGGACTCTGTTGGAGATGTTCTTTGTCAAGAGTCATGCTAATGGCACTTAAGAAAAAGGGAACGGGAGCTCAGATCCTATCAGAAACACAAAATAGAGTACTGGGCGGAGAATATATTCCAAAAGAGAAAAGAATGTACCCCCTGAAATTACTACTCCACCTCTATCTAATCTGCAGAGTGGTTAAAGTGCTGTTGCATCTCAAACTCATTCTGTTGTGCCTTTGAGCTCAATTGACTTTACAAAAATGACAGTTCCTCAGCTTAAAGAAGAATTAAAGGAAAGAGGAATCAAAGGCATTGCTAGGAAAACAAAACATTAGCTTGTAAGATTATTGAAGAGCATTACAAACAAAGAAAACCAGTCAACCTCTATTTAAAAAGAAATAACATTGTCATTAGATGCAAATTGTAAAAGTGGTATAGCATATAGCATTTGGCCTGCTGCAGTTGTAATAGCTGTACCTGTTGTAATGATGGCCTGTTAATTAATACCCAGATAAGTGCAGATAAACTCAACAGGTTTATTTAATCTACACCAGCGCCATGTTACAGTACCATGATTCTTTTCGCACCGATAACTCTATATAAAAGTGATGAAATGTCTAAACACTACACCCGTCCCACTTTATAAGATAGTCAATCTGAGAAATCAAAATTATTCATTTTACTACAAAACTCAAACGTTCTTTAAATATCAGATCACAATTTCTCTTCTGATGTAAGCTTATTAAGCTCCTTGAGCTCCGGAAATATAACAGAAGTTTTATGAACTTTGAGATCCAGTGATCGCCTCGAAATAACTCATTCAACTCTAACCCTTTAACTCCCAAGATCTTATTAGTAATTCTCCTTACTGTCTGCCATACAGTTCTTGAGATGTTAGTTTTGAGAATTTGGTATTGGATCAATTAATAATCTTCTAACTGATATTTTTCTTTATTCTCGTCACTTGTGTGCTTTATATTGTATTGATATTGTAAGGAGAAATTCTGTCTTGGTCACTTATGGGAGTTAAAGGTTTAAAACATACTCCCCGACTGTTAGCTTTTCATCTCCTTTCCATCAGCTTTAAAAAGTCACTTGTGACTTGTGACAATTGCTTGAAATAACCACTTAGGGGCCTTTTTTCTCTGTTGCTCTGCCATTTAAGAGCTAGCAAAAATACATGCCCGTCTTGTTAACCACTGATAAAATCCATGCCTGTTATGGTGATCACTGACAACACATGCATCAGCAATATTAACTGCTGACTTATGAAATTGTTTGTCATGCCAATTGCTGGCAGGTGCCCAAAAATGAAAATTTTGATTTAAGTCAGCACATGTAGAAAGAAGTGCATCAACAACAAGTCCTTTAAAATAGCTTCATGCAACTCACACATAAAATCTTCTCCTGACCATTTTTTTTTTGAGTACTTGGTTATGAGGGTAGCCACATTGTTACACTGTGCGTGTTTGAATCCTAATGGGAACATTCAATTTCATGTTATTTTTTTGCTTCATCTCATTCTTGTGACAAAATGAAAATACCTATCTGTCTAATCTTGTATACATATCATTTGATTTGAGGAAAAAAGTGAGCACTAAATATATGGAAGGAATTTCAGCAGACTTTCAGCTGTGCCTCAATTTTTAACAGTGTGCTGGGCTGAACTAATTAGTCACAAGCAAAACTCACAACAATCAAACGCTTTCTTCAAATTAGAGCTTTAACATCAAGCTACTTCAAAAAGAAATACTTTTTTGTTTCTGCTGCTCTGTTTTTTTTACCATGGATCTCCTCTAACATGTAACAAGCTTTAACTCTTGTCATTGACGTGTACTTCCAAAATCTGCCATCATTTCAATAATTGCTATATGTGAATGACCCAACACCAAGTTTAGTTACAATCCACTGAATTTCGTGAAGGGGAAAATGGAAAACTTTGCTTTTTTCACCAAAATATAGCTTCAATCTAACCTAAAGAGAGTGTATTGGCAAAACTTTATATCTATACTGCATCTGCTTCCCTATTGTGTTCATTTCATGTATTTTTTTGGTAATCTTAAATAAGATAGACTTACATGTATCAACAATAAAATCAAGGCAACCCCATGTGTTCCTCATAATGGTTAACAAGCTGGGAAGCACTGCTCAGTCCCTCCTGGCAAATCCAGCAAGTAAATGATTCATCATAATCTGAAGAATATGACTGCTGTCCAGAGTGCAATTTTTCATGTCTTTGTAGTGTTCCCTTATGAGTAAACCACTTATCACAAGCTTTGCACTGGAATGGCTTTTCTCCAGTGTGGGATCTTTCATGTCTCTGCTGATCTTGTTTCCTAGTAAACCGCTTGTCACAAGTTTTGCACTGGTATGGTTTCTCTCCAGTGTGGGATCTTACATGCACTTGTAGATCTCCTTTACGAGTAAACTGCTTATTACATGTTTTGCATTAGTATGGCTTTTCTTCAGTGTGGGATGTTTCATGTCTTTGCAGATCTTGTTTCCTAGTAAACCGCTTGTCACAGCTTTTGCACTGGTATGGCTTCTCTCCAGTGTGAGATCTTTCATGTACTTGTAGATTTCCTTTACGAGTAAACCACTTATTACATGTTTTGCACTGGTATGGCTTCTCTCCAGTGTGGGATCTTTCATGTACTGTTACATGACCCTTTTGTGCAAACCACTTATCACAAGTTTTGCACTGGAAGGGCTTCTCTCCAGAGTGGGATCTTCCATGTCTTTGCAGATCTTGTTTCCTAGCAAACTGCTTGTCACAGGCTTTGCAATGGTATAGCTTCTCTCCAGTGTGAGACCTAATATGAAGTTTAAGACTGCTTTTCTGTGCAAAGCATTTATCGCAAGTTTTGCACTGGAAGGGCTTCTCTCCATTGTGGGATCTTTCATGTCTTTGCAGATCTTGTTTCCTAGTAAACTGCTTGTCACAAGTTTTGCAATAGTATGGCTTCTCTCCAGCATGAGACCTGTTATGAGCTTGTAGATTTCTTTTCTGAGTAAACCACTTGTCACAAGTTTTACAATGGTATGGCTTATCTCCAGTGTGGAATCTTTCATGACTTTGCAGATCTTGTTTCCTTGTAAACCGCTTGTCACAAGTTTTGCAATGGTATGGCTTCTCTCCAGTGTGAGACCTACTATGAACCTGTAGACTTCTTTCCTGAGTAAACCGCTTGTTACAAGTTTTGCAATGGTATGGCTTCTCTCCAGTGTGGGATCTCTCGTGGACTTCTAGATCTCTTTTTTTATCAAAGCACTTGTCACAGGTTTTGCACTGGTATGGCTTTCCTCTAGTGTGTGATCTCTCATGTCTTTTTAGATTTCCTTTTCTCGCAAAACACTGGTCACAATTTTTGCACTGATATGGCTTTTCTCCAGTAGTGGATGTTTTTCTTTTGGCCATGGAAGCATAAATTAGAAACAGTCCTTGAAAGAAAAAGTGTTAGAAAATGTTAAAAGCAAAAAAAAGAAAAAAAAAAGATTCACTAAACCAATTAGGCATATTGACAGGGTTTCAGAAGGAATATATTAAGTTTGAATAAACAAAGAAATTGGATGGTGAGTTGGGTAAAAATATTTCAAACAGTAATACTCTTCCAGGAAAAGAAGTTTTATGAATGACAATTGCCACTAATAACAGAATTCACAGACAGTGCAGTTGTTGGCCAAAGCCCTGAAAGAAAAACCTTCACACGAGTAAGGACCTACAAAGAGAAGTGCATTTCCAACAAGTCCCTTTACATAGCTTCACACAACCAGTTCACACAATCTACATGTTGTCCCTGTGATTTTAAACTTTAATCTATTGTTGTCACTGTATGAACAATTTTTTCAATGAACTTGTCTAGTTGGAAAAGTCACTCCACCTGTCACCATCAAGTGGAGCAACCCAAAGTAACAAAAGTAGACAACAGAATTTTCTAATGGACACTACAAAAGAGATTCCCAATAGACTTTAATAGAAAGAATCTGGTTAAAAGGTAAAAACAATGATAAAAATTTAAAAAAAGGAGTTTTAAACACTACATGTGTAGCACAATTTGTATAAAGTATGGAAAGAATTCAAGATTGTATGATACTAGAAGGTAGTGTTGCAGAAGATTTGTCTCAGATGCAGAAAGCCAACTGCATCCCACATATTTACAAGTACCCTGTTCCATAAGAGAAAGATGATTCAAGAATATACTGATTATTTGACACTCAACCGATAATTGAATGGTAACAATAATATTAACAATATTAAATATAATAATGATAACAATAGGAACAGTTATGATAATTCATATCTGCTAGCTCAAAAAGCTCACTGTTCCTCTATCAGTCTATCCTGTAGGCTCAAATAATGATTAAACTATGCTCCTTTTGATTTTGCTTATTGATCAAAATTCATTTTCTCATTTCACCACAATTTGTCTTTGTTTAGCACAACAAGACATTCCCCATTGTAGGATATTCCACCATCTCACCCTTCCACTGGTCACATGTTAAACTCAAGGTATCTTATTTCACACCTCGCTCCCTTCTCAAATTTGGCAGCTCTTTTGGTTATAAGTTGTTGATTGAAATGGTAAAATGCCCCCTCTTCAAATAAATAAAATTAGTCTTTAGAGCTTGTATGACAAACAGATCACCTATCTAGATATTTATGCAATGAAAAGTCTTGTTGTCAGTTACGTGCCAGAGACACCAGTGTAAAACTATTTTGAGAGATGTTATCATCTGTTGTAGTGTCACCGCAAGGACTAAAAAAAAAACTTTATTTTCCAATCTACCGGGCATAATTCCCTAATTCAAGCATTAAAAGGCTTATTCTTGAGACAAAAAAATTCCTCTATGTTCTCAATGACACTTTTTAAGATATTTTTATAAGGAAAAGCTTTGTTTTTTCAAGCACCATACTGAGATAAATTTATGTTTATCGTCTTCTTTTGTGCTCTGAAATAAACTATCATTAGCACCAGGAAACATCGGGTCAAATTTGGGTCAAGATACAAATTCCATTGTTACCATTAATCACTCACTGACTCATTTCAACGACATACATGGCTTCGCCTCCTATATTAGGTAATAGCCATAAAAATAGAAAAATTACTTTCTTTCATCAACACTCCTACATCAAATCCTCTCAATGAGTATAAACGTTTCCTAACTGTATAATTGCACCTGTCTTTAAACTTCAGGTTTTTGGTCTTTCACTTGAGGAAAAAATCCTGACTTTTCAGGGTTCAAAATAATTTTTCAGCTTTTAGCGTGAATTTGTAGGCTTTTATCAAGGCTCATGTTTTTTCCTGGCTGTTATTAGTAAATGAGCAGTCAACGTCTTCAACACTCAACATGATTTCTTAATAGTATAGAAAGGATTACCTTAAATTGCTTAAAATAATTTCAGCATCAGAATCTTTATTTGATCAACATGTTTTGTGGCGGCAATTCCTTTTCTAAGAAAATGTAGCGAACGGCTAAATTTTTCGGTGTTTGTTCAAGCGTGAAATATACAACTTTGTCGAGACAAACTGTCGCGCTTCTCCATGGGAAATCCGTACTGTACAGTACCGACTTTAATTTGAACGCGTAAGAAGGCTTTGCAAACGACATTGAACAGGATTTGGCAGAAAATAAATCTTGATTAAAGGTAGTATGTAAGTGCAGAAACATAAACACGGTAATGTGAGGGTGTGCACCCAAACTTGCATGTTTCACGCTTGAAAAAATACGTAGAAAGCTGAAGACTGTAAACAAAAATACTCCCTGTAGCACGCTTCAAATTTCCAAACTTTATACTCGTTTACGTTTCCGAAAACCTTTTAAAACATTTCTTGGCTGCTTAATTGCCTAATATGAAATCTTTACCATAGCATGACGGCGACTTTTACTTCAGTTGGACGATCAGTAAGCGTAATATTTTGTTATGAAATTCTAGTTCTTCGGTGAAAAATCGCTGATAAGTGTCCTAAAAGTTGCGGCTGCCGCCGACAGCCGGCTGTTATTTTGAACCTTGTTTTCATCAAAATACATTCATCTGTTTTATTCCAAATTATCTGTTGCCTAAATAACTTATTAAGTGTACATTTCTTTAGTAAGGAAACTCTCTCATATGCTTTTGGGTGAAAAAGGGACAGCCATCTCAAAAGGAGAACGATTTGCTAACTATTCATCCATCCAAACTTTCCATGGTGCATTCACGAAAAAAGATAGGTGTGTGCTCTTCACAGTTCACTTGGTAGTACCTGGGAGGCACAGGTTTGAATGAAGTCAAAACCTACATTTTTTTGGCCTTCCTTTTCTGCAATTGCGTAAATTGCAGTTTACCTGTGAGCATCACTGCTGAAACATTGGTTTCATTGAGATATCCATTTGGTTCAAGATATGCTAAATGGCAGTGGAAACACTTAAACAGTTGAAAGTGAATTTAAAATGAAAACAAACTACTTCAGTTCTTTTAATTGATTGCGGCAACTCCATCGCATTTGAAAAAGAAACCCAGATGAATGAAACTCTTGAACCTGGGCCACTGAATACAACCAAGGTTCCTCAGGGTACTCTACCAGCATGTACTGCACGCATAACTATGAAATTGTTAATGGTAGCAACACCATCGAACCATTTCATAACAACAAAAGAAAAACCTCTGCGATTTGTTTAGAAGACTGGAAAAATGTATTCAATTTTACTGAGTACCGGTAGATATGAATCAACAAGAGATAATAAATGAAGCCAGCTCCATTGCAAGCTTTCACACAGGATCACAGTCACCGAAACGAAAAATTAAGTGACAACTTTTTGATAAACAGACGATGAAACATGTACTTTCTACCTAAACCCAGACACGCACTCATAGTCTCCACACAAAACGTGTTTACTCTTGACTAGTGCCTTATCTTGGTTAAGTAAAGTGAAGCCTCCTGACTTAATTCATAGCTCAGCTGTCAAAAAAATTCAACTTGAAAACTATGGCCCTCGAAATACAAAATAAGGCAGTTGGAAAATGAATTCCTTATTCAATATTAGACGCTTTTGGTGGGTAGTAACGCTAAGTAATTTTACGAGCGTTGTTGGCACAACTCGTAAAATTACTGAGTGTTACTTCACACCAAAACGTTAGGTTATTAAATATTTAGGTATATACCCAGCCACTACTGCCCTCGTGGGCAATAAGCTAAATTTAACATTCTACTCATACCTTACAAGTTTATGTTTCCAAATTCGCCTCAAGACTACAAAGTCACCTCAATGCCGCCTCACCAACAGGTTCCTCTGTGTTGCTCATTTGAACAGGGAAGAAAGGACACTGGGAACGAGATTGAGCATTTGGACAAGGACCTTTCTTGCGCATTATACCTTAACGTCGATCTTTGCCCGTATCATTTTATTTTAAGAACAGTCTTAGTTTTCAAAATTCCCGCGAAATACTCTGTTCTCGCCATATCCGCGAGAGCATCACAATCATTAGTTTGAGAGTCTTTACTGAATGAACGTTCCACGTCATCGCGATTCAATGAGAGAAAAATTTGTGACACTAATTTATTTTGTCATTGTTCAATGCCCGAGTGTTGGGATGACATGGTACAGTGCGAGTTGTGCGAGGAAAGGTTACACATGAGCTGCGAGGGATCTAAGACCATTTAAGACTGTCCCGGAGGGCGAGTGGCTCTGCATTGTCTGCAGATCGCTAGACTCTAGACGTCTTCGTAATTGTTAAGGTGTTATTTCGGATCCCTCAGCAATTAATAATCGTTAAAATTAGAAAATAAGATTGAGCTCGATGTAATAGTCTCCACTTTTGTTAAGACGTAGACATTAATGTTGATTTGCATCTGAAAATAAGCTGAGAGTTCCAATAGTTCAGAATAGAAACATTTTTACTTATCATAGGCTTTACGAACGACTTGTATTAGGAGTAGTTTCTTCGTTCTTGTTCAGAACGAACAGAGGACGCAATAGTCTCCACTATTGTTATGAAGTTTCGTATCAATGTTGATTCGCATCAGAAGAGGCAAAGATTTATTGTCACAATTTCAATAGTTCAAATGCAGTAGTTTGTTCACATCTAATTCTTGCATTTACTGTATGACTCGCTATAATAAATGCGGTAGAATTGGAACGAAATGGCTGGTTTTTTTATTATTTTTTTATTATTTTTTTTACCTTTATTTAGGAATTTTTTGTTGTGATTGAAAAGAACATCGACGAAAAGCTAGCAAATAGAATTAGTTAGCAAATATGATACAAAGGATACTTAAATGGAAAGTCTGGTAGGAGGGTCCAAATCTGCGAAAGGGGGTCCATATCCGCTAGCCGGTCCAAATCCGCGGGGGGGCCAAATCCGCTGTGACACCGGCATTCCAGGAGAGAAATCGGGGCTTAAATACCCAAAGCCACTCCAATCTTTGCTTTCCATGAATCTAGTAAACCTTTTTAAAAGTTAAAATTCTCATTAAAATGTAATTCAGTCCATTTCAATAACTTTCGATTCTAATTCGTTACACTAACTAATTTTGGTTTCAGTTTGTAGAACCCGCGAAACAGGCCACATGGCAAAGGAGAAAAATTTGCTATATCGCGCTGGGTTTGTTCAGTTGATTTTGATGGTCGCAAGGAAATGTCGAGTTTGTCGTTCAAAACCGTTGTGGTCCATAAGAGCGTAACATCATTTATGACGGAAAGAAATTTGCAGAAAGGAGGGCTAGTTCGTCGGGTTCCGTATACTAAATCTCGGGAGAAACTGCAAAAACTATTTCAGAGTGTAAGCGTGTTGTTTTGTAAATATAAACACTGTTGAAGAAATATAAAATGGTTTCCGTGTTTACATAGCCTGATGTAAACACGCGGGAGGTTGGGAGAGCACGAGATAAGCGTAGGAAACCAAGACGCGAAGCGGAGTGGTTTCCAGCTTATCGAGTGTTCTCCCAACCTCCCGCGTGTTTACATCAGGCTATGTAAACACGGAAACCATTTTACATTTCTTTTATAAAATAACTAATGAAAGAGGAACGAAAACCGTGTTTACATACGCTCATGTAAAATGGTTTTATGGCCAATCAGAGCGCGCGTACTATTTGAATTATTTTATAAAACCTATTTTAACTTGTTTTTGTGTCCTTTTAAGCAACGCGATATGTCTGTTATGACTAGAGTGCCAAATTTTATTCTTTAATTTTGATCTTCTCCACACTGTGCGTAGTTCATGACCTGATATTTCAACTTAAATTATCGAGAAGGCGCCTTGAGATCACCCTTGTCTACCTTGTAAGTCACGCAAGCGCGCAAGCGTTACGACCGATCACGTTTACGCAACGTTTTAGGACAACTCGGCATCTAATCTCCATTCAGTTGCTGTGAAAACCTAAAATCCTCAACGTAGAAGGTAAACGAACGAAGTTGGAACGGTCAAAAGGAGATCTTGGTCAATTCTATGAATCATGCAAATGATCTTTGACATGAGCTCAATTGAGCAAACACATGGATTTGCGTTGTTTTTAAGAAGTTGGTGGATGGAAGCTAGAGATATACCCGCGGGTATGAGGCAATCCGTGACCTCATTGGTGTATAAACTACGCACTGATATGCTTTTTCAGCCCGATTAACGCCTGAGTTTTGAGAATTCTATCGTACGAAGTAGTGAATTTTTGATATGCAAATTAAGGTCGTAGAGAAGGGTCTCCTCTGATCACGCTGGTATGAAAAATACTTCAGCCGAAGTTTCCATATTTCGTCTGTGAACTAACTGAACACATCTTGGAACTTCTAGCAAGATAGAATTCCGTGAGCTACATTGTTGCAGTCGGTGCGCGCTGGACAAAATCTTTAAAATTTACAATTTCGATCGCTGTCCATAGGGGTGGTCTGGCCAAATATCATTTTTGACTTGTGGCAACGCAAAAAAAGAGAATTGTAGAACAACTAAATTATTTTTGAAACGTGCGTCCTAAACCCTTTTCATGGGCAAAAAATAAAAGAAAACTTTCTTTCGACGGGAAGTCGAGAGGACCGCTCTTAGCGAGAGCGGCACTTAAACAGTTACATGTAGCGACATTTTTTCTTCTCGAAGTACCACACAAGTATGCAAAGTTATGAAGAAGTTTCAGAGCCTTCTATTAAACTTTTCTCCCAATCTACTGATAACATAGTGTCCTTCACAGCTTTCATTTGAGCTCGTCACAAGGAAAGCACATTTACTACAACCATGAATTAGAATATGATTTTTATTTGTCCTCATTCCTCCAATTATCAAAAACAATACGTAGAACAACCAACAATCAGTCTCACTTAAATTAATTTTCCTCAGCAATCATTTTCAATCCTTTAACCTTTAACCCCTAAAGGTGAGTAGCAAGTACTTCCTCCTGCAATATCAAGGTAAAGATGCCAATAAAAAAAAAATTTGTCCATTAAGTTTGCATTTTCAGTAACAAAAGAAATGTAAATTCAGGTCATTTTTTCACCATCCAGAGATTATTCTAATGAAGATAATTATTCCCAATATTAATGTCTACAATATTCTTTTGGGCCAAAATTAAACTTGTCTTTAAACAAACACGTCAAAGAGCTCTCCAGTCAAATCATTCCTCAAGCTGGCCGCTTATTATTAATTTGAAAGAAAACGGCTGAAACTTATAGCCAGTTCCTTGATAAAACTTGCTCTGGAACTCGACCCTACAAAGACAAAAAAAAAAAACAAATCAATACTGGGACTTGAATTATTTACAAAAATGCTTTTAAAAAGTCATGCTAACAATTAGCTCACATTCTTCTGTTAACCATCACACTGACTTATTTAGTACAGGAAATCAAGTTAGAGTACAAAAGTACACACTACAGTAGGTTTTGTGTTGGACATGTATTAATCTGAGCTGGTTGCTGAGCAATGAAATTTAACAACCTAATAATTTGGGGCTGCTAAATAACAAGTGCAAATTAGTTGAGAACTTTCAAATGGATTTTGGTTGAACCCATCACAGTGCTAGTGGGGCACTGTGATGGAGCCACTTAACCCTTTACACCCTAACATCAGAATGCATATTCTCCATACTGCTCTCTATACATTTCTTAAGGTTCTGACGAGGAGAATTTGTCTAAGTCATGAGTTCTTTAGTCGTTGATCATGTCCCTTATTCTCATGACCTTTGTGTTTGATTCAGGGGTGACATTTTAAGGACAAATTAGATGCTAGTCATTCTTAGGGGTTTAAGGGTCAACTTCAGTATACCCATTATACAAGATTACTGGGCATAGTAAGCCTAAGGTACCACACTCATTTTCAAATTCAACTTATAACAATGTTTGGGATTGATTGACAAGATCTGGGCCAACAGACATGATGAAAGTTTTGCTTGCCTTGAAATTTAAAAACTTACCAGTGGAGACGTAGAGCGTGTAAGAAGGCTGATAACCCCTCCATAATCAAAAGAATGGCAACAGTGAGTACTGGAGGCAAAAAAATTCAGATAACATCAGAAACTTCAACTAACACATACTCAGGGTTGTAGTCTGCTGGTAAAGATTAAATTAAGTCAGCATAATTAGAGATCAAGCAAAACATTTTGTTCCATTCTTCCCAACCCCCTCAAAGCAATGTAAAGATGGAAATGCAAGACAGAAAAAGAGGGCATGACAAAAAAATTGCTCAAACAACCACTGCGAACACTCACCTGCCCAAAACGAAAACAAAGCAAAGGAAGCAACCACTCCAAGTCCTCCCTTAAATGACAGAGCCAAATGCAACACCATGCTCCATAACACTTCAGACAGCTCTAAAGAGACAGAGGTACAGTAAGTAAACTATTTTAAAACATCAGCAGTTCGTATGGTTTAAGCATTAGCTTCTCAAGATGGGGAGGTTTTGGACATCAAAAGTGAAATTATTCAAATCATAATTATCACAAGAGAACTAAATTATGTGCATAAGACATGGTGTAGGGTACTTTAGAAATACTACTGTGTTCAAGATTTTATGTTTGAGCAAACAGGTCTCCACTCTATCATCTTTCTTGAAACTTGACAGATTTGAACGGAAGCCTAATGCAATAACTTACCTGCATGTGCCAAACTAAGGGCCCACAGTCGCAAGTAAGAGGCTGTATTTGAGATACAACCCAGGCAGTATTCAATGGTATGAATGGCCTGATGTACAAATACTTCCCCAAAATCAAACTAAATAGAAAACAAATATGAAAAAGACAGACTAAGAATTATTATTATTATTATTATTAAAAAAAGAAGTTATTCCAGGTACTATTTGGATTGGTTGGCTCAAAGTTCCACAGCACACCATTAGTATAATCAGACACATGGTTATGTGGTAACCTTGACAAATCCTCTTGCTCATGCAACCTTCTACACATTTTAGCATTTCAGCGTTTCAAACCAGTAGGAGTAGACCCCAATGGAAACTAACAACAGCCTTACCTCCTCATGAACATCATCATGAGGTTCACCTTGTCCCTGGCCTCCATGATGGACTATTTCAGAGTCCCCTTCTGTCCCTTGAATCTGTACTGTCGATGAGGCAGGGCTGCTGGACCTCAGCCTCTGGAAACCCTAAGAGCACATTTGTGTTAAGACTATAAGGCTCTTTAACATCAGAATCCCATTATAATTTTTATACTCACTGGTGAACCATACTTGTAGATGGCAACTGCATCTAATTAATGTCTCGGTTCAGTAAGAGATCAAAGAACACATTGAAATATGATAAGAGAAAAAAATTGGCATGCGGAGCAGAGGCAATTGTGTCATTGATGATCTTACTGCATTTTGATGTCTACTATGATCTATCACTGAAAAGACCCAGAGCAACATGGAACCTATTTGTTTTTCATGGTAACAGAGCAAAATCTTGTTGAAGGTAATGTCATCTTTACATCTTTCCTCCAAAAATTTAGTAGTAAGAACCATACAAAACGCATGTGATTGACAATTCAGACTCCTGCTTTGTGATCATCCAATTTTGTTTATCATGCATATGATTGCAGAGCGAATTGGACTCCACTTGGTCCTATTACCATTATAAACTGGAATAAATGAGGTACTTCAAACTAACTTAAGTGAAGCAACACCTGACGTCAAACATTAGTATAAAACAAAGCTGATAAAGGGCAATTGATCCAGTTTTTTTTTTGTGCTTGTATGTGGAATTACGTGCAACCTACAAAATCTTAGACTTACTTGTGCTTCAGCAACTTTGTGCTGATGTCGAAGATAAAAAGGCTTGACCAAGAGCATCCAAGGTACACACAATACAGCTATGATAACTAGTATAGGCTGGATAACGTCCTGTAGTGAAAACAAAGAACAATGAGATAAGAATACAGAACAAATACAAATTAGATTAGACACAGTTAGTGATACTTTGCTTTTTCAGTGTTGAAGGAACTAAGAAATATTCCCATTTTTGTGGCAGTTCTTTAGTTATGTGGTCAGGATTCCACCCACCTTACTATATAATTCAAAATATTTTCCTTTCTTCTTTGTAGGGATGGGCAAAGCTCAAATACCAAGAGGCAGAAATGCCTAATGCCCAAAAGCATAATGGTAACAGCTGTATGAAATAAAGATACTATCCCAGAGGCAGCCAAAAATGTTTGATTGTAGAAGGCATCAATCAAGCACAAGTTAGTACAGGGCCAGGTTGTTCAAAGCTGGGTTAAGATAACCCAGGATTAGTGTGAAATCTGATTTCATATCTGAAAGCTTTTTTTAAAGAAAAGTCAGCATAATAATTTTTTTCTACAATTTGATGATTGGATGCTCTGAGAAAAAAAAAATTTTTTTTCTGAAAAGCCTTTTGAACAAAGAGTTAGTTTGTTAGTTAGTTTTGAGTTAGGGCTAATCAGCCTTCATAAACCTAGATTTATGCAAGGAAAAGTACCCAAAGAATTCTGGAAAGTAGGTAGAAATTCTCCAATATTCCATGCCCTACAAACACACTGTCCCTAGATCACAAAGCATGGTTGAGAAAAATGATCCCTTGCCCTGTTTGGCTTCATCTCATATGGAGATAGATGGTTTAACAGGATTCCTGCAAACTACCTGTCCTGGGAAGAGAAGCTCAGAACCGTGGATAGGTCCTCCAAATTTAAGAAACATGTTGATGAGTGCCAACAGCAAACTTGGATACTACAAGAAATGTAAAAAACAAATGATCAAAAATAATTTTTTAGCCATAATCAATCCCTTATTTAGATTGTTTAAAATGGATTCAAATGTACCTGATATCAATGTCCTGTTTAAAAACTGAGTTACAATGCTACTTCAGCCTAATTTGCATCTGTAGAAGAGCATGGCTAACTATACATTTATGCTAATTCAACGTTAAAACTATTTAACTCAAAGTATATTCAGTCACTTACAATCAGCAAACTTAAACTTAATTTCCTTTGATGAGGTAAGAAAATTTTCAAACAGATAGAGCAATCCTTTCACATGCTGAATTTTGAAGATATCCAAGCAATTTTAGGCAGTATTAAAAGGTACTTTGGGTGCTAAAATTTACTCATTACTTCCTGAAAAGGAGAACATTGCACTGAAAGTTTCTCCACAAAATTACATGCTCTTCATTCCTTATAAACACCTCTTAACCCTTCATTCAAATCATTCAGAGGCTGGAAATCCTAACACATGCATGTGTTTATCAAAAATTCTTTCCAGACAGAAGTAAAAACTAAGGCAAACAGTAGATCACCTCTGAATACTCCTGAATTAAGTTCACCAATTTGGCTATGAGAGTTTTACAAAACTTACACCCTTCGAAGTAACACTGATGGCAATCCACTTGTAGAAGATCAAAATGACCAGGTAACCAAAGATGCAAAACAAAAACAGAACCTGGAAAAAGAAAATGGATATCATGGAAAAAATTACAAGGAAATTATGTGTATCACAAAAAGGGGTAATTTAATTAAATCAAGTTTCATTAAATAAAAAACGAAAACAAAACAAAAATGGTAGTGGTCAAAAGAAAAATAAAAAGTACCACAAGGAAACCATGAGAAATTCCCATTAGAAATTTAACTTACAACAAACAAATTGCCTAAAACATCAGAAAATGCAAGCTCCCTGGTCCCTATTTTTCAGTTCCATGTACCATACAATTATTATTTTTGTTCTGTCAATTTGGTATTGGATCAACTAATAATCCTCTTATTGATAATTCTCCCTATTCTCACCACTTTTCTGCTTGATATTGTACCGAAATTGTTAGGAGACATTACTTCTTGATCACTCATAAGAGTTAAGGGTTAAGTTTTTGACATGTAACACTATCAAAGGAACAAAATGTTGACTTACATGTCTTAAACAATGGTAATTTTATTTGTCAAAAAAACAAAAAAAACCGAAGGTAAGCTAAGGTAATTTATAAGCATTGTGGAATGATAATGTCTCGTGTATTAACAGAAAACGTGCTAGAAACTACTTTTCTGGAAACAAAAAGGAGTGAATCTTAGTAATGTGTTATTCACACAGAACAAACTACCTGTGGTATAAACTCTGTGAAGATATTCAGAGGTTTATTGAAGTGCCTGCAGAAACAAATAAGACAACGTTAGCCAAAAGTCAAGAAATGTAAAGTGTTACACCACACCTGAGTTCTACAACTGTACTTTGTGTTTAACAACTTAACCCTTTCCATCCTAACATCAGTATGCATATTCTCCATACTGTTCTCTATACATTTCCTGAGAATTTGACAGGCAGAATTTGTTTAACAATCCAAACCATCTTCAGTTGGTGATCATTTTCTCTATTCTCATGACCTAAATGTGTGACTCAGAGGTGATATTGTAAGGAGAAATTGCATGCTAATCACCCTTAAGGTTTAAAGGGTTAAGGTCGATAAGGTCAATGTCTACCTATGATTGAAGAAACTCAGACAAACACCAAACATCATATGTGTCACACCAAACACAATGGACAGCTTCATTTTGAATGAATTGGTGAAAGTCAGTTTGTTGGTAGCTATTTGCCAGATCTGAAAATTAAATAAAGGAAATCAAATTAAAAAATTAAATAAACAAATAAATAAACAGATTTTAAATTTGCAGTTCACACAATTTTTATGTATTTTAATGTACAGTCAATCCTGTATTGGGTGATCATCCATGGGGAATGACAAGATGACCGCTTAACACAAGTTGAGTGCTTAATACAGGTTCCAAAAATCAGGGTAACATAGAAAAAGATAAAAAAAAAAAAACAAAAAACCATTATATGCAATAATTGAGCACTTATAATACAAAACTTGCTCAAAAATACTACTAACATTAATTAAGGGAGAGAGATAACGATAATATTATAATGGCATCCGTTTAAATGCTCGAGTTAGCCGTTTACTATCCCTTTACAACCATTTTTTGAGACCATTTAACGGAAAAGCGTTAGTGTCCGTTTTCCCATGGAGGGTCACATTTTTCTAAGTTTTATTCAAACAGTCCTACTTAAATACAGATGGAAGACAATACAAACAGGTTGTTGGGACTCACTCAAAGGTGACCATGACTGTTTAACTCTTAAACTCCCCTGGGTAACCAAGACAGAATTTTTCCTTACAATATCAATACAATATCAACCAGATAATGATAAGAAGAAAAATATCAATTTGGGGATAATAATTGATTCAATTCTAAATTCTCTGAACCAACCCTATAAGAATTTATGGTGGACAGTGAGGAAAACTACAAATTTGATCTGAGAGTTAAAGGGTTTCTAGAAGTGACTGCTTAATATAGGTGAAGATTAAGGTGATTAAGCCAAAAAATTTCCAGATTTTGATAACCAACCACTTAATACAGGTTAACCACTTAATACAGTGCGCCTTAACCCTTTACCTCCCAAGATGTGATTGTTAATTCTCCCCTGTAGCTGCTACACATTTCCTTGTAAATTAGTTATGAGAACTTGGTGCTAGATCAAGAGAGCAGCTTCTACCTGATAAGTTTGAATATTCTCATTACTTATTTGCTGAAGAATGTATGGATATTGTTGGGAGAAGATTTATGTTAATCACTTGTGGGAGTTAAAGGGTTAAGACAGGTTCAACTTTTTGTACAGTTTGTCTTCATTACATAAACAGTCACAACTGCCATGGACAGTTGCAGGTGTTACATTATGAAGTGATATAAATCCAATATTTCTCTTCCTGTTCCCCTCCCTCTATCAAGCAATGTTGAATTTACTGCAGGATATCAAGTTACATGATGTACAAACACCCTGACCATGCACCTTGGTATGGAGTGAGCAATGTAACTCACATTTATTTATTTTAATCCATAATATGAAGATTCTCCATGCTTAACACTCAAGTGACCAAGGCAAAAGAGGCAAATTGTGTCCAGAGAAAACATTTAGAGGGTTTCTTAGAACTGTCTAAAGTATTTTTGATAACCAAAGGACCCAAAATAACATGTATAAATTTCCTTGATCAGCTTGTTAAAGTTTGTGGTAATTTTCCCTAGTTTCATTCTCATACATGTTCATGTAGACAAACATTAGAGAGTGGAAGAATTGGATAGAATAAAAAAAAAAAAAAACCAGCATAAACAACACATGACTGGAATACTTACTGGGTCAATACCAAAGTAGTATGGTATCCCACGGTATGTCTGCTGTGGCTCAACCATAATATCTTGGTTCTCTGCATAAGAGTCCAATGCCTTTTTGCTAAAGAAACATTCAGCAATCAGACATGTAAAGAAATCACAGGGTATAATAAAAAAAACCTAAAATAAAATATATAACTGCAAGAAGGGACAATTAATAGTTCAATCTTGCACGAGTTGTATTCTGCGGGTAAATAAAAACATTCTGTACATACTTGATTGGATTCCAATCTACACTAAGATCCCAGGCTGTGCCAAAGATGTTAAAGGACTTGGAAAAGCAGTCGTTATAAATAAGACCAGTGTAGACTGCAAACAATCCCATCAGCATGATGATGTAGCGTCCCTCAAAAACTGTATCAAACATCTGAGGACAGAAACAACATCAATTTATGAGAGGAAATTCTAGATCTGTCAACTTACTTGGTACCGCATTTCTCAGGAAATGTTTAAAAGCACCAAGTTGATATCTTTCTAATGCTTGAAAGCACAAAAAATGATAAGAACTTCCACAGCTGAAAAACTCCTTTAACATCCTAAGATGCTCCTTTGTAGAATTTGGTATTGGATCTTCTAATACTCTCCATATTGACATTTTTTTTTGAACTCATCACTTGTTCGTTTGACACTGTATTGATAACGTAAGGAGAAAGTTTTTTCCTTGTTGCTCATGAGAGTTCAAGGGTTAAGTTAAACTCATATCAGCCCTAGAGCTGGGCAGTCTGTGCAGCCAGACCTTATTCTAGTTTCTCTGGCAGAAGCCAAAAATGAATGCTGCTGTTCTTCCTGAATGAGATACTAGTTCATCCAAAGTTACCCCCCTACCCTCCCCCCACCCCTCCATTTTATCTGGCTTTCCTGAAAATTCTCTGGGATCCATTTAAACTCCTTGGTGGGAAGAAACACTGTGAGAGTAAGAGGTCTGGACCAAACACACAATACATTGACCTGGACAAATCTTCAATAAGGACCATTTGATCCAAAGTCCAGTACCCTACCTGTTACACCACAATATCTGTTTAATAACACATCACACCAGACTAGACCCTGTGAGTAGGGTAACTGGGATACCTGGATGGTACTGGATCCTTGGAATCAAGTGTAGTGATACTACGGGTGTCGGATTAGTATACTGAAATAGTGAGCTCAAGTCTGGCTAAGGGCATACACCTATTTCAAAACATAGGCATGCTATGCATGCAAGAGTTGTTTTTTGTAGGGTGGGTGGATTACTTGTGGTCTACATTCTTACGAAAGGAGAGAAGAGTATTAACGTGGAAAAGAACGAAAATGTCGAATTACCTCACACACAGGTATTTTGTGGTAGATTATGTGTTATGCGAATAAATGTAACCAAAAAGAGTGGGCACAAAATGCAGACTGAGAATCTGAAGAGCTTTTACGTCTGGTAAATAATAACATGTCATCTTACAGCTTACCGAGCGTCACGCAATCGCTTTTCCTCGATCAGCCTTCACGATTATTTGCACTATTGTGGAAAATTCCTGGCCCATTTCTTGATGAAAATCGATCGTAACATAATTTCAAGCCTTCAATATACTCTTCTTACTTTGTGCGCGAGTTGGTTTGTGTGATGTCTGTACAGATTTTACCAACGTAATAAAAGTAGATGAGGTGAATAACAGTGATAGTAAAGCAAGCTTAAAACGGCAGAAATCACCAGAAACTACAACAGATACACAGTTCGCGACTCAATCCGGTCCAAAATTACCGCTCAATAACATCTTTTAGTGTGGATTGGCCGCGAACAATACGACTTGTGTATGCGTCTGTAAGTATTTCTAGCGTTTGCGCTATAATGATTGTAATCCAACACGTTGAAATACAAAACGATCCACAAAAGAGTTTTCTTAGCAAAAATCTCGTGCTCGTCATGTGACCCGGACCTGTCCGTGCATGACAACGTCAATCATCATCAAGATAACACGTGATCAGCATGTGAACACCTTCACCCTCATTGGATCACAGTTAGTTGTCATGGTGTTGAGGGCCCAATGACCACTGGGTATTATTGCGCAATTTTTCCATTTTGTGGCGGAGGAAAAAAAAAAAAAAAAGACGACAAAAAAAGAAAGGCATTTTATGACTGGGCTACCACAGGTATCCCAGTAAAAATTCTAAAATGTTTTCTTTAACTGAAATTAAGTCTACCTCTCCTCCTTCTTTATAGCCTGCCAGTTTCCTTTCATTCACAACCAACCACAGGGCAAACAGAAACATGATCAAACCATGACCACAGTCTCCAAACATGACCGCAAACAAGAATGGAAATGTGATGACTGTAAACAAGGCTGGAAAGAAAAAATTAAAATACATCTTAATGCTAGAACTACCTCTCTAAATGGAAATTACATGACCACATATACACCACAATAAAAAGGAATATTGATCTCTAAGTTAAAATTTTTTTAAGTAAAGTACCTGGAT
Source organism: Pocillopora verrucosa (assembly GCF_036669915.1). NCBI lineage: Eukaryota > Metazoa > Cnidaria > Anthozoa > Scleractinia > Pocilloporidae > Pocillopora > Pocillopora verrucosa. The sequence goes on along the minus strand of NC_089321.1, from coordinate 14,027,861 downwards.
TTACTTCCTGATAGTTTGCTACTCCATAGGCATCTACAATGGCTTGAAACCCCTGGGTAAACTTGTTAGTCCTGTTGAAAGTTGGAGGCTCCTGACGAGTGGTCATGCGATTCAGAATAGATGGTATAGCAGCACCACTGCGCTCTGTGCCTCGCCGCAGTGCTTGCTGAATTCTATCCAAGTCGCTAACTGGACACCAACACTCAGCAATAAGACACTTCTGAGTAACATCCAGGTTGAACATGTTCATGGTGTGATAAATGGCCTTGATCTTTTTGACCTAGCAATATGAAATCAAATCATAGAATAATAGTGTAAATATCTTACAAAACTTTTGGTTCTCATAATACCTACTTTACTGCTAAACAAATTCTCCTTATCAGTGCATTAGGAAATGTGTGAAGAACAGTACAGAGAATATGCATACCAATGCTAGGGTTTGAAATCCTATGCAATTATAACTTTAATTACCTTAATAAACCACTGATTTATATTCTTTTCCACAGTCATCAACAATCGATGACGATGGTCACGTGTTTCATTCAATACCTTGATAAAATGTGAAGAAAAACATAAGAAAGTTACCTCAAATCAAAGTTAACTTAACCCTAACATCAATAAATTGTCCCTTGATTGAGTTTCAGTAATTACAAACACAGCTAGTATATGTTACTCACTGTTTGAAGATCTTCAATTCTAGTGGTTACTCCAATGGCCATTTCTCGCCTCTCCGCTGCAGTATCTGGGCAAGGATACAACGTAGCACGGAATCTAAAAGGAAAAAGCCAAAATTTTTGGGTCATCATTTATCTCATATTATAAATTTAAAGACTTTAACCAAACCAATGGCCAAGTTAATCCATTTTGTGGATGAAAATCACCAAAGAAGCTCTAAATTCCACAGTATGACATAATAAACCCAGGATTAAGGCTCATAAGGACTCCAAAAACAGTGTTTGAGAGTACAATAAAGTAAGCATACACATCTATAAAACTACAGGAAAGATTACACAGTATAAGCAAATAATAAAAGACTTTCTCACCCCTCACAAATCTTCTTCACCCTGCTTTTGAGCTGATCTCCTTGAAAGAATATAATAAAGACACATTTGTTGACTTGGTCTCCAGTGCTTGGATCTTCCAGAGGAGTCTCTATTTCTGCCTGTTTGAAGAAAACGTTTCCACGACAGGCACGCCACAGAAGACGCTCAAAGGAAGGTACTCGCTCTCTTGCTATAACACCAGTCACAAAACTAGACAAGTGATAGATCAAATGTGCAACAATGTAGGTCAAGAGCAAAAATGATAGAGAAACAGTTAAAGGTAACTGCTGAGACAAAATTATACAACTTCAATTCCCTTTCGTCTAACTGGGCCATGTTTTGGTAGCAACATACACTCTTATAAATAGTCAACAATATATTACATGTGTATGCATATATATAAATATATGATCAAGCTATTAGTTACTGACAAATTATCTGAAAAATATCTGACAAAATCACACGGGATAGAGCTATTGAATGCAATCAAAACAATCAAAACACAAGACTCCAATTTCTCCTGCTCTTGGAGTCAGCCATAGAAACAACTTACTAACATACCCCAACTGGGTTGCTGTTGCTGTGGCACTACCTCCTCTTGGCTCCTCACCCAGGAGAGCTTGCATGTCATCAGTACCCTGCGGTTCATGGATCTGTTGTTGATTATGCACATGGAGTTCGGCCTAATCAAAACCATCAATACTATGTTCTAATGCTATATACCCTTAAAGTGCACTGTAAAGCCACACAAATCTAATCATCAACACTTTGATGTCCATGAAAAAAGGTCTTATGTGTGTTTTACCTTTAAGTCACTCATTGTTACAAAAGCAAATAACATCATACTGATGCCGATCGTAATAATCATGAGATTGCTATAGTTTTCCCTTGCATTTTCAGTTTAGTTTTCAAAGCGGTTATGCCAGGTCTTCTAGAAGAGTCTTTTCAAAAATTTTCCTTTTTGCCGAGGGGAGGGAGGATGGTGGGACTTTGGTGATTTTTGTAGAATTAACGGTAAAAATTTGGTGTCTATTTTAGGAAAAATACTACAGAATTAAGATTGGTTTAGTTTCCATTGCCAAGTGAAAATACAGTTAAAAAAAAAGTTGCAATCTGTGGTTAGTGCAGTTATTATTTCAGACAATGACTTTTTGGTTTTCAAGTTAGAGGAGTATTTGTATGACAACAGAAGTGGTTATCAATGAATACAAGAGAGAAATAACATTACTATTAGCCTTATGTAAATACCCAATAAAGATGAAAAACAAGAAGTACAGTACTAACGGAATGAGGCACCTTTTACCCTCTCTGGCATACAAAGAAACAAAAAAGAGTTTACAGGTATACGTATTTATGCATGTGAATGCTCTGCAACCTGTGTAAGCATCAACTTGGAGTTAGTCTTGGTTACTTTTTTGAAAAAAGAAAAAAAAAAAACTATTCACAGTGAAGACATGAAGGATATAAATAATTTCTAAAATTTTGCTTTCACTGAACTTAACTCTATCTACTAAATGCTTAGCTTGGGGGAAAAAACTTATGCCTAAATACAAAGGATATTAACCCAAAGCATGCTAAAATATTTTGTATAAGTTCTCAGGATCAATCACAGTAATAGATTTAAAGTAAATTACTTTTACATGGGGAAACTGTTCAACTGGTGGAAAGTTATTAAATGGTGGAGAGTATAAGCCACTTTAGATTCTAAGTATCAAGAAACTGCCATGCATATAAAAAGTGTTCCCGCAATTAACTGAAATATACACATTTTGGATTAGAGATTTAAGCTATAGTTGTAAGGTTTTATTGGCTGTATCCTCCAATAATTAGATTTATAAGATTCCAAGGTTCTAACTCGTCAAAAAGAAACTATCTGTTCTCATGGAAAACAACTTCTTTCGAAGGCTTAAACTCAATTCTGGTATATGAAAGCTATGCATGTGTCAATAAGGTTCTAATTAAAAAATGACAGACGTTCACAGTGTTGAGTTCTTAAGGTTTGCAAGGTTCAATTCTAAAGGTTTTCAAGGTTCAGTTCTTAAGGTTTGCAAGGTTCAATTCTTAAGGTTTGCAAAGTTCAGTTCTGAGATTCGTGTTCCATTTTTTCACAACAGGTGACTATATTCATGAACACATATGATACACACACAATGATTACATATACATATACCAACTTAATACATGTAGAAATTCACACCTCTTCAAAAAAGGTCTGCGTCTTGCGAAGGATGTGCTTGAGTTCTGTCAACTCCAGAAAGCTCTTCATGAGTGCTTCATAATTCGCATTGCTATCTTTCATTTCATTTTCCAGCTGCTCAAACTGGGCCTAAAGAAATTAAATTCCATCAGACAAGAGTTCCTTCCAAAAATGGATGAGCTATGATTAAAACTCTTCAGTAAATTTATATTTTTATATGAATATAATTTTGAAGTCTCATACTTTATATTTCCTAGAAAAAGTGCCCATCCTCACTACTAACCTCAAGATCAATCATTTCTCGAGGTTGGGGAGCTTCTGGATTTTCTCCTGTGTCCGAAACTTGGATATCAGCTTTCTCAATTTCCTTCTTCAGAAATCCTGTCAAAACAAAGCAAGACTGTTCATTTGCAGCCTTAAAAAGTACTGTGGAAGGTTAGTTTCTGTTGCAAAGTCTCAGGCTTTTCACTCCCTTGAGAGACTGAAACAGAATTCCTTCTTACAACCAATATTAATACAATATCAAACAGACAAGTGATGAGAATAAAGAAAAGTATCAACTAAGGGATTATTAGTTGATCCAAAACCAAATTCTCTGAATTAACATAATGATAATTGTATGGCAGACGGTGAGGAGAATTACAAATGAGATGCCAGGAGTGGGAAAGGCTAAGGAACTGCTTCCAAACATCAAAGATACATTTAACCCTTTAACTCCCAAGATCTCATCAGTAACTCTCTCTACTGTCTGCCATACAATTCTTATGATGTTACTTTGGAGAATTTGGTATTGGATCAACAAATAATCCCCTAAATTGTCTTTTTCTATATTCTCATCAATTGTGTCTTTGATATTGTTAGGATATTGTAAGGAGAAATTCTGTCTTGGTCACTCACAGAAGTTAAAGGACTAAGAAGTAATCAATACTATCTCGATCTGCAGGACAGTGTTGTACTGTCAAAATACGCGAAAAACTAAAATTCTTCTAGTCTCTACTTTGAATAACAGTTTCACTTACGAAGTTTCCTTTCCATCTCCTCGCAGCGTCTGACTTCATTGACGAATTTACGTTGAAAGGCATTCACATCTGGATTTAACTGATAGATGAGAACATTTAAACACACAATTAAACAAATGCTGGATTTATTTTATTATTTTAACTACCAGTTTTCGTAGGTCATGGAAAGAGATTCTTTAAACCCTTCTAAAACACACTGCGCAAAAGTGTTTTCGAGAAGGAAACATGAGGATTCAAAGATCTGTCCGCAATGATCAAAATATCAATAAAAATTCCATAGTTTGGCCATGCATTCGTTGAATACTTTATCATTAAACTTGAGTTTCACTACTACAAGCAGCACACGAACAGAAATATGTCTACTGGTTGATAATTTAAGATCAAAGTGTAATGATGGTACTCACATCTCGGAACTGCACAAGGCCCTAAGATAGAAAGGATAGAAATAAAGCAAGACCATGAGAGTGAGATAACAAAATAAGCCATGTTTGAGACAAACCACCGGTTCTGGTGAGCAAGCAAAGGTAACAAATTCAAGATGGCGCCGAGTTTAGTGCTTCGACTTACCAGCTCTCCAAGTTCGCTGACACAAGAATAAGCCGCTTCAGCCTGTAGAAAAAGTTGGGCCAGTGTCATTTCCTCCGATCTGAAGAGGGAAGACATCTTGGCAGTGAAGAATACGTATATTTTGGGTTCAGCTAGACAAAATGAACCTGAAAAGTACACAAGTTACAACGGTGATCTCACCGCCTTCCGATACTGATCACGTGAGTAGCTTTTCTTGTCCCATGATTCATACTAATCCTCGGCAACTTGCTGTGACTTCCGAAACTTTCCGAAAATGTCCGAAATGAAAACGATGAAGAATTCTTCTAAAAAATTTAGATACTTGCTTCGTAAAATTCTATGCTGAAAAAATTCCAGGGGTATAACAGGTTGAAGTAAGGGAAACCCACAATAAGATGAGATGCCATACCGACTGGACAAGAAGCAGCAAACCGGGATTCAGGTGCCTCATAGGTTTCACGCCAGCGCCAGTGAGTCAAGGAGCCCTCCCTCCGACGGAGTGAGTCATCTTAAAATCTTTGCCAAGGTTCCTATCTCCGAAAAGGGCATAGTATTTTTCATACTCGTTTCCAGACACCTGGCTTCTATGATCCATTTCTGTTTTGAGACCTGCTGCCATCTGAAAGTTGTGTCTAATTTCGAAATGTGGTCCGAATTGCATCAGTGCCGGTGCCGAAAATTGGTAGAACTCACTCGGAAATTAATCTGGAATGATGTATGATGATTCCCTCTCTTTCTCTGACTTTCATTCGCAGTTAAAAAAAGACACATTAATGTTACATCCTCTCTAGGTTGCCATGAAAACCAATCCCCGTCTTAACTCTTAAACTCCCACGAGTGACTAAGACAGAATATCTCAATGCCAACACGATATCAAGCAGACAAAGGGTGAGAATAGAGATAAATATCAATTAGGAGATTATAAGTCGATTAAATACCAAATTCTCCAAACTAACACCACGAGAATTGAGAGGCAGACAGTAAGGGGAATTACTAATGAGATACAAGAGAGAAAGGGTTAAGACGATAAAAGTCGAAGTCGATTCCCGTTTTTAGAGAAAATGCCTACAAAAAACGGCACGTATTCCTGTAGGGATTCCACCATTTCAGTGTTACAAATTGGATGACGAAATACCCTGTATAAAAGCGCCTGAAAAACGGGCAACGCTGCTTTTTTTGGCGCTATGACATGATCATATATACCCTTGCATAAGTTAAGTTGCGATCATCTTCAAGCGGGAGCACCAAAGGGCCGTCGAAACGGACTAACCGATCCAAAGAAATTAGTTCTTAGACATTCAAGAACATCGGCGAAAATTGAAATAACCAGAGCTAAAAGTCGAAGTCGATTCCCGTTTTTAGAGAAAATGCCTACAAAAAACGGCACGTATTCCTGTAGGGATTCCACCATTTCAGTGTTACAAATTGGATGACGAAATAACCTGTATTAAAGCGCCTGAAAAACAGGCAACGCTGCTTTTTTTGGCGCTATGACATGATCATATATACCCTTGCATAAGTTAGGTTGCGATCATCTTCAAGCGGGAGCACCAAAGGGCCGTCGAAACGGACTAACCGATCCAAAGAAATTAGTTCTTAGACATTCAAGAACATCGGCGAAAATTGAAATAACCAGAGTGAGATTCGTGAGTAAACCAACACACCAAAGCATCATTTTCAAATAAGTTACGCTGGTACTCAGGTATTAACTTTGATAGAGTTACTCTATCAGGATGAAAAAATAAAAAATTAAAAAAGTAAAAAATTCACACATTTTTGAGACTCGTTAATTATTTTAGGTCTTTATGTAACAGTCAAACTTAAACCCATATTTAATGACTATTAATAAATACTTTCTGGAGTAATATCCACTTTAAATAAGGCATGAGTTTATCTCATCGCTCTTAAAGCAAAAAAATCATTTTACGTTAAATATTTTTGAGCTTATTTAATGTCTAAGAATCTCTTTAAGAAAAATTCCGAGTATATTCGTTTCAATATAATCTTCAATGTTTAACAACCTTCATTTTTTTTATAAAGAACTATCCTAATAACTACATGATAAACTCCGCCCTGTTCCAAATCTTCATGCATCCAATTTTTGAGAGCCGACGAAAGACTAAGGAAAATAGGAGAATGGTATAAAGTACCTAGAAAAGACAAAATAAAAAGTAGAAAAAACTTCCATTCGTTCATTACGCCCTCTTCGAATGCTTCTTATAAGATACCGGGCGGGAACAAATCCGACTTTGAAATTCTTTTCCGGAAGCCGAACATTAGAATTATTCCTCAAGCTGACCACTCAAAATCGACTTGAAGGAGAATGGTTGAAATTTGTAGCCTGTTCCTTGATAAAACTTGTTCTGGAACTCGACCCTGTGAAGGAAAAAAGACGTATATAATTATGGTACTCTCATGTTCAGAAGACTGGGTTTGAGTCAAAAATCTACGCCTTAATTAAGACAAGTTACGAGCTCCAAACGATCTGCTTGATTAGGAGTTTCCGCCTCTTTGTGGTGTTTGGTTTACCAATTGATGGTAGTAATTACTTTAAGTAAGAAATGAACATTAACTTCTCTGTTGAGGGAAACAAGCAGGGAATGAATAGAAGATGGAGTGGGAAAGCAGAAAATGCGTAAGAGAGTGCGATGAGAACTTACCAATGTAGACGAAGCGAATGCAAAAAGGCCGACAGACCCTCCATGATCAACAGGATGACTACGGTTTCAACTAAGTATAAAAAAAGTGATATGTAATAAATTAGCCTAAATACAAAAATCCCATGATCTCTAAATGGAAACCGCCCCTTCTTATTTTAAGACAGCCTACGCGCATGTCCTCTTACGCGCGCATAACGATCGACGTAATGAAAGATTATTAGGTTAGTCTGGTAAAATGTTATTTCACACTTACCTGCCCAAAGTGAAAATATAACAAAGGCAGCGACAGAACCCAGCCAACCGGTAAATGTGAAAGCTGGACGAAGAGACATGTTCCAAAATACTTCCGACAGCTCTAAAATACAAGAAATGTATAGTTTTCACAGTTGTATCAGAAGTTTTTTTAACTATGGAGCTGCGCTGCGTGCACTACGAGCTCCGCTAAAATACCCCGTCTCCAGACCAAGGGGGCCAATCAGAGCCTGGCTTCCCAAGAGGGTAAAGGGGTACTCTCGATGAAATCAAGAGGACAGGGGAGGTATAAACGAATTCTTACATGCTGTTCTCACAGAAAAACAATATATGGGCATACTATTTAAAGGACGGTCCCACGAGTTTTGAAGGAAAGGAAACTTATAACTGACATTTCAACGGATAGGGGGGCTGGGCCGAGATCGCCAAAAAATAAAAGGTATCCCGGACATGTGTCAACGGTACAGACATGCCACACGCTGTCTCGCCCCAGTTTTTTAACGCTGAAATCTCTTCTTGCCTTATGTTCTTCCTCCAGATCGTTACAAAAAACCGACTTCAGGCCGTAGGGAGGTTTCTACAACTAGTATAAAGAATCCTTACAGGATGAACTAATTATCAACACTGTACCGTACCTTTGATGAAGTGAAAACCCGATTTCTTGTTCTTACCTGCATGAGCTAAACTTAAGGCCCACAGTCGCAAGTAAGAGGCCGTGTTTGAGATACAACTGAGGCAGTATTCGATAGTGTGGATGGCCTGATGTACAAACACTTCCCAAAAATCAAACTAAAAACATAAAAAAGAAAGGAAAACTGATCTGAATTTTTTTTCCGAAAGGAGTCCTGAATCCAACAGCACCCATACCTCTTCACAATGGTCATCAGGTGATTGATCTTCCTGAAACGAGCGGTCATGATAAACCACTGCACCAGAGTCTATACCAGGATCATCCATCTCCCCGGACAAGAGAGGAGTACTGGGGCTACCTGGCCCTAACCTCTGATAGCCCTTAAAAAAGGAAATGTTTGACACAGAATCAGATAAATATACATATATATATATACATATATATCAATTGGAAAGTATACATGAAATATATATGTTTTGTTTTCTCATAAAAAAGAGACACCAGAAGTTTCAAGGCTCTCCAGCAGAATACAAGTTTTATATTTTTACATCTAGTACACTTGCAGGAGCAACTGGTACAGAAGAAAAGTCTGGGTATCAAAGCTTGGTCGATGTATAGGAAGTCACAATCGCTGAGTTTTACAAAAGAATTGGGTGGGGTATTGGACACATTTTTTGCCCCAGAAGGCAGGAATCTTAACAAGTTCAAATGTCTGGGGTGGTGCCAGGGGAGGAGGGGATGTTGAAGCTTAGAATTGATTGACACATGTAATAAAGCTACCAAACATCAGGAAACACATTGGCCAATGAACTTCCCATTGAAATGTCCAGAATCAAATCCAAAGTGATTTCTGCGCAATTACATAATAACATACAACCCTTGCTTTTTACATCAAATGAGGAAAACAATAAAGATAGCCAGGAATTACTTGACCTACATGTTCTTTGTTAACTCTGTGCCGATGTCGGAGATATAAGGGCTTTGTTAAGAGCATCCAGGGAACACAGAGCATTGCTATAACAACCAGTAATGGTTGAACAACAGCCTGTCATAAGAGCAGAGAAAGACCATTTAAAATGTCAATCCTTCCACTCCCAATGTCTTATTTAACAATTCTCCTTACTATCTATTATACAATTCTTATGAAGTTAAGTCGGAGAATTTGAGTATTAGATCCACCATTGATCCCCTAATTTATCTGTTTCTTTATTCTCAATGTTTGTCTCATGCTTTATATTGTAGACAATGTATTGATATTGTAAGGAGAAATTCTATCTAAGTCACTTACTGGAGTTTAAATAGGGCTAGACACTTAGTAAAGTGCTCTGGCCAACAAAACGCTCTCAAGTATTTCATACACAACAAAAAAGATGCATTATACACTGAAAATAAAAACCATTTTTGAGCACCTGTCCATCATACAGAAGATTTTCATCTTCTATCTTTGAACCAAATTCCAGAAACATGTTGATGAGTGCCAACAGTAAGCTTGGTTGCTGCAAAATCAAGCAAACATTGCATGAACAAAGAGGTACACAACTTAAATCAATAAACTTAAATATTTGCTTGTAACATGGCAAACGAGACCTAAAAAACCCCAAACATGATTACTTGCAGTGTTGTTAAATAGGGGATATGTAGATGTATAGGGCTGTAAAATGCATCTAAATAAGGTGGCAGCAAAGCTTTACAAGTTAAAGTGATCTTCCAGTAGCTAAAATAAACTTTTAGGCTTGGTGATTGTGGTTTGTTGAGCAACAAACAATTTATATTGAAATAGAAAGGTACTCCTCTAGATTGCCACTGAATATAAACAAATCCCAATAAAATGGAAACGGGAAATTAGCAAAGGACATTCCTGATCACAAGTTGACTCTTCTTGTCCACTGTTTCTAGGTTGAATTGGAATTTGGAATGTTGGGGTTTTTGTGGAAGGAGGAAAACCAGAGGATCCTGCAGAAAAACCCTTAAAGCAAGGATGATAACCAACAAGAAGCTCAGCCCATGTGTGATACCAAGGGCGACACCAATAACTCACATTCTTACTGTTGATATCTATAGCAATCCATTTGTAGACAATCAGAATGACCAGGTAACCAAAGATGCATGACAAAAACAGGATCTGGAAGAAGAAGAAAAAAAAACAAGAAAATGTTTGCTATTGACAATCCTTTGCTTCTGACAATCCTTTTGGCTGGTGAAATCTACCAACAATGTCTGGAAGAAACCACTCTCTTAAATCTGACATCAGAATGATCGCATAAATGTAGTACAAACAAAAAATGAAAATAACACAGGAAAGAATTTTTACACACAAACAACTGAAGAAAAAGATGTGGCCATAACCATGTGATCTGAAGTGTTGATCACATGATCACTACTAGCTCTAGGAATAAGATTGTACTTCAACCTTATCCAGACAAGCTTCAACCCACAATAAGGAACTAGACAGTATATATATAAAGCTTACTTTTATTTGCAATTCAAGAGATCAAGAGAATGATTCTCAAAAACAGAAAGAATAAGTTTGCATATTGACAGGAATAACCTGCAAAGGGTGGTCAGGTTGGAGATTAGCATGATTGACCGAGGAAGAATTTCTTCTTACAATATTCATACAATATCAAGCACGCAAGTGATGAGAATAAAGAAAAGTCTCAATTGGGGAATTATTAGAAGATCCAAAACCAAATCCTCAAAGCTAAAATCACAAGAATTTTATAGCAGACTGTAAGGAGAATAGCTAAATGAGATCTTGGGAATGAAAGGGTTAGGGAGTGACATACATTTATGGAAAATCTTGCCAGCAGTGATTCCCATTCAACCATCTTTTAACCATTTCAATCCGAAAATCTAAAGATTAATTCTCCCCACCATCATCTATACATTTCATGTAATCTTAGCACTGAGAATTTGGTGTTAAATCAGCAAATATCGTATCTGAAATTTGTTAATAAAATTGTTTCTTTCTGCTTATTTTGTGTCTAATTAAATATGACATTGCAAGGAGAAATTCCTATCTGGTCTCACCTGGGAGCAAAAGGGTTAATGGGTAGATTTGTGGTGCAGAGATGAGCAGCTTCTTACCAATGCTGTTGGTAGGCATCAAGTAGCAACAACAGCAAAAAATCAGCAAGCAGCACTTAATGCATAGAAGCAAAGCAACTTAAGATCAGCACTGATCAGTTAACATAAAGCTCTTTAAGTTACCAGTAGGCATTTGAATCATGCAAGGAAAACATACTGTTGTCCAAAATGCCAGCCATCTAACACTTGCACCGCAGGAAATATGTTAGCTTCCTCATCTTACACATACATGCATATATCGCATTTTTTAGCACTGTCTGTTACTACCTAGTCCACACAGGTTACAGAAAGCGAAAACAAAAAACTTTTGTATTTTGCCTTTTATTTGACCAATATTACACCAGCCTGTATATTCATGAAAAAATTCATATATACTTGAAATAATTTCATTTCTGCCATGAAGTCTATCTGTTTGAGTTTTGACCATGAAGAATATGTGGATAAAATCAACATCCAATAAGTAATTCAATTTCACTTACCTGGGGTACTAACTCAGCAACAATATCTAAAGATTTGTTGAAGTGTCTAGGGAATAAAAAAGTTGCATATTAATAATATCTAAGACAATTTTCAACTAGTCTCTCAAACAAAGGCCAAGTTTCTGAGGCTGTTCTGGACAAACTTGTACCCTACAAATGTTCAAGTTATATTCCATGAATAGGTGCTGCAGTCCTTGATGCTGCATTTATTTTATTGCTAGGAAGTCTTAAGGTAAATCCGAGCATTCTGACAGGTTCCTACTTGGTCAAGATTTTGCCACATGGACCATATCCACAGAAACAGTCATAATTAAACCATGTATTTTTGTTTGAAAAAGCTGGAATATTCAATTGAAAATAAATAAGTTTCATGGAGTGCCAAATAATAATCTACTCACTCACCTTCCTTGCTCAAGCTGTACTGGAGAATAATGGCTCTGGATCGTTTTTGAACTAGCTGCGCTTGGTTTGTACTGCTATGACCTCAGGCCAATATTCCCCTGTACAGCCCTTGTGCTCAGTTAATAAGAAGTTATTATTCAGGGGCCATGTTATTTCCTTGTGCTCAGTTAATAAGAAGTTATTATTCAGGGGCCATGTTATTTCCTTTCAAGTGGAACTTATTTCTAGGGCTGTACCATCTCACTCTAAGGTGACACTACATTAGGGTTGAAATTAGATTTCCTAAAAAATAATCTCACAAAGGCTGGGTCACAGGCCAACCAAGGCCATACTAGCTACCCATCCTGTAAAGATTTTATGGATAAAATAATATTTCATCACTTTAAGATCTACATTTCATTACCGATGATTAAAGAAATTTAGACAAACTCCAAACATCATGTGGGCCACTCCAATTACAATAGACATCTTCATTTTGAATGAGTTGGTAAATGCAAGTTTGTTCGTAGCCAGCTGCCAGATCTGAAATGAAGCAGAGGTACAGAAGAATCAGATTCTAAAGTTTTTTTCTTTTTTTGAAGAAGTGTTCATGGTTTTCCCAGATTTATGGTTACTGACATTAATTTTGTTGTTAGCTCAAAACATTAGAAATGGCTTTGATAAAACAAACTTTCAGTAATATTGTTTTAAGCATTAAAAAGTGTAAATGAAATGTTTTATTTGTAGTTCATTAAAGGACAGATACAAATTCTCTGTTAATTTTATCAAGAAAGGACAGAAAGTTATTCTGACAATATTTTCCAGTTGGCAAACTGCTCAATCTATAAGTATTATCTTTAAGACTTATAGAGCAGTTACTAAAATAGGTACTTGTAAAAGTTGTTTTTAATCACTACACACTTACTGGGTCAATACCAAAGAAGTACGGCACCCCTCTTATATATGTTTCCCTGGGGTCTACCCAGATTTCTTCTTTCTCTGCAACTGACTTATTTAGGTTGTCCTTACTAAAAGACAAAATGGCAATTAAATTTAAAAGCAAGAAAATTAGTTGTATTTTTTTTTCCTTCATTACAATGCAGAGATCTGTAGATATTTCTTTACTGCATGGTGGATATTTTTTACTAATAAATGGAATGCAATCTCTAGTTAGAACAATTTTCAATCAGGTGTATTAGGTGTTGATAGTAAATTGAGATTGCATTAGCTCTGCCTTACCTTGCTCTGTGATTGGTCCAAATATCTTGTGCCACATTCTCAACCCATTAGATCCAAAACTAAGACCATTTACAACATGGTTGCCAAGGTTTTCCCATGCTTAAGATGGTTTGGTTGTTTTAAGTTTGAATTCTCATTGGGTTTTAGAGGCATTTTCCTTTCTTCTGAAAGGCTGTAGTTGTGATTATTTTTGGTTTTGGTCTCCAACAGCCAAATGGAAAGCACTCTACTACTGTAACAATAGATTGCCATGTTTCCTTAAAATTGAGGGCTAGTAACTATTCAGGAAAGTTTGCGTACCTCAATAAACTATTGTCAGTGTCTAGAGATAATGTTTACTTCTGATCATTGCCCTTACATTATTCATACCTGATTGAATCCCAATCTACACTAAGATCCCAGGCTGTGCCAAAGATGTTGAAGGACTTGGAAAAGCAGTCATTGTAAATAAGACCAGTGTACATGGCAAACAGTCCCATCAACAAGATGATATAGCGGCCATGAAAAATGGTCTCAAACATCTTCACGACAATATGCAATAATTGGAAAGAAAATAAGAAGGTTAATTATCATTATCATAATGATATTTAATCACTGCCATATTAGGACACCATAGAGTCCATTCAATGCCCATCATTGAGATTTGAAGCTTGAAGCCCAACAGATTATCTGTCTATCTTAGCTTTGAATGTGACACCTACCTCACCACCACCTTTATAATTTTTCAGCTTCTTTTCCTTCAGAACTAACCACAATGCAAATAGGAACATTATCAAGCCATGGCCACAGTCTCCAAACATGATCGCAAACAGAAATGGGAAGGTAATGATAGTAAACAGGGCTAAGGAAACATGAAGGAATGGAAAAAAAATCAATTTGAATATATTAGCTATCAAGCCAAGTCGCAGTTTCTGTTTAACTGCGTAATGATTTGATTTGGTGCCCTCCTTCCAATATATAAGTGCCCCCTTTGTTGTGGGTGACCCCCTCAAATTTGTTTATCTTGATAGGCATCCCTATTTTAATATGTACCCCTATTGAGTAAGCATCCTCAGTACAATAAGCACCCCTATACCAGTAAGCACCTCTATTCCACCTAAGGCCCCTGTTCTGTTTCAGTTATAGCAATGTTAGAGTACATACTACATTGAAGTCGATTCAACCATGGTTCATCTTCTTTAACCAGTAACTGCTCACTTAGTCCCTTATGACTAAAATAGTCTGGTCTTGACCATCTCAGTCTTTCAACTATTTGGTCCCTTTGAATGTTTAAAGTTCCTTTGAATGAAAGATCCCATCTTAAAACTTTGTGATGATTGCTTGGCTAGTTGTTCTAGCTAAGAAGAGTCCAGGGTCAACAAGTCTGTTTCCAGTTTTTGTTATTCTTTCCAACTAAACATCAAATGAAAGCTTTGTTTCACATTTTTCTGTTTCTGAAAAAAGAGATAAGCACCCGTCTCTAGCGAGCACCCCGTTTCAAATAGGCGCCCTCCCCTGAGTTACCAAAAGTACACAGTTTGGAATGGTCATCTTAATATTCTAATAATACTTATTTATTACTAAAGTAAGTAAGAGTAAAGATCACATGGAATCACCTGGATTAACCTCTTGATAGTTTGCTACTCCATAGGCATCTACAATGGCTTGAAACCCCTGGGTAAACTTGTTAGTCCTGTTGAAAGTTGGAGGCTCTTGATCAGAGGCCATGCGATTCAGAATAGATGGTATAGCAGCACCACTACGCTCTGTGCCTCGCCGCAGTGCTTGATGAATCTTGTCCAAGTCACTTACTGGACACCAACATTCAGCAATAAGACATTTCTGAGTAACATCCAAGTTGAATGTGTTCATGGTATGATATATGGCCTTGATCTTTTTAACCTGGGAACCAAAGCAAAAAATGACAAGTACTAATAAACTAATGCAAAATTTACATTTAATATTTCATTATTTGAATCTGGTAGTGAGATCTCATTATCTTTCCTAGGATGTTAATTTGGTACCGACTGTATGGTAAATTACAGGGCAATGAACTTAACAGGGGCATCTATACCTATAGAAGACTCTTGATTTTTTCTAATGATAATAAATGACCAGTAAAACTATTAAAACATAATATTATATAATTACATGTTTATCCTTTTAACTCCCAGAAGTGATTAACAAGTAACTTCTCCCAATAATCTCAAAACATTATCCAGCAAACAGGTCATGAGAATATTCAAACTCATCAGGCAGAAATTGTTACCTTGATCTAACACCAAATTTTTGTAACATATTTATGAGGAAACATGTAGCAGCTAGAGGGGAGAATTAACAACCAGATCTTGGGAGTTAAAGGGTTAACTATTAATGATTTCTAATAAATACCTTAATAAACCACTGACTAATGTTCTTTGCCAAAGTTGTCAACAAGCTGTAACGATGGTCTCTTGTCTCATTTAAGACCTGAATGAAATAAAATTTGACAATAAAATGACAACATGAGATATAACTTATTTACTAACTTGGTAAACTAGACAGAATTACAAGTGTATAATATATAGATCAAATCTGTTCCAGTTTTAGTTCAAAGTTTGTTCTGTTGCATTTACTTAACCAATGATTCATGTTAATTCCTTTATCACTATACTGGTATATATTTATATTGTAGAACCCTCCTGACTGGAACTAGGTTAACTAACTATAACAAGATCTGATTTCCCTTATGTGAATTTTCAACATTTACTATTGGCTAACTCTAACCCCAGGTGCTAACTCAAAGTGTTTTTTTCCTTGGGAGTTTGAGTTAGCAAGGCTCTACTGTATATATACATATGTACATACACACCTGTTTTCAAAAATTTTACAACATTGAAAATGTATATTAAATATGTACATACACGCCTGTTTTCAAAAATTTTACAACATTGAAAATGTATATTAAATATGTACATACACACCTGTTTTCAAAAATTTTACAACATTGAAAATGTATATTAAATATGTACATACACACCTGTTTTCAAAAATTTTACAACATTGAAAATGTATATTAAATATGCACATACACACCTGTTTTCAAAAATTTTACAACATTGAAAATGTATATTAAATATGCATACCTTATATATTCTCATCAAAAAGAGACACTTTTTGACAAGAAAACAAAAGATATTTATATTTAATATATATTTTCAATGTTGCAACATTATAAAAACAGGTATGCATATATGTATATATCTGTATAAATATATATATATATTCAAATTACCGGTATATATATATTCAGTTACACAAACATCGGCAGAGAGTTCCTGAACCTCATCAGTAAACATTTTCCGAAAAATCACCAGTAGAGCAAAATTTTCAACTAAAACAACATGAAAGTTTGTTATAGCTGCACAGACAATCTACAAACCATAATTAAGAAACACAACAGAAAAATCCTCAAGACAAGCAAGACACCCTCCACGGAAAATAAATGTAACTGCAGACACATGTCAGGACCTTTCTTTAAATAATTAAATCAAAGGAGGAAAATCGGAGACATGAACCCTGCAATATTGGTGAGTAAAAAAATAAATTTAAAGAAAACTTTCTTACCATTTGAAGATCTTCAATCCTTGTGTCTACTCCAGTGGCAACCTCTAATCTCTCGGTCGCAGTGTTTGGACATGGGTAGATTGAAGCACGATACCTAAGAGGGGAAAAATTTAGTTATTTACAGTCAAACTTGTGTCCAACAGTCACCCTCGGGGAATAGCAGGATGACTGCTTAACCCTTTAACTCCCAGGATATAATTGTTAATTCTCCCCTCTAGCTGCTACACATTTCCTTGTAAATTAGTAGCAAGAATTTGGTGTTAGATCAAGATAAGAGCTTCTACCTGATACATTTGAGTATTAAAGGGTTGATACAGGTTCCACAGAATAGGGGTATTATTAATTAATAGCAGAGAATAAAAAAATGCTATTTTATGCCATAATGTACACAAACTTGCTAAAAAATACTACTAACCTTGAATTCAGGAAATAAACTTGGATTAAATATTACTTTACATGAATGTTCCATACTGGTGGAGGGCATACAATAAACACAGACTGTTGGGACTCAGTTGAGGGTGACTATCATTGTTTGATAGAGGTGACCACTTAATAGAGGTGAAAACTACTAATAATACAAATGGAAAGAAGTTGGGAGGGTTTAGAAATCAATCCCCTTATACTGGGTGACTGTGCACTATGGTACTGCTCAATACATGTTCAATTCTATCATTGATTTAAAATCTTGACACAATTAAATTCACTCTGCAGAAAATTCAACCATACATATGGAAAGAAACAGATCAAGGATTTTGTTCCCTATGATCTTTTAAACCACTTATTGTCTGCTGTTTGCCTCATCCTTGTCTTTTATGTTAGTAAGTAAATAACATAACATAGCATGCCTTTTGGGTGACACAGATATTGTAGGGTAATATAAGAATTGCACATGACTTTAGACATGCCCTTTATTTGTCTGAGGAGTTCCTATTGTTGTAAAAGTTGCCCTGTTGTCTATTCTGTTGTTTTTGACAAAATCCTTCCAAACATAGTCATTTCCTAATCATTTCCTCTGGTCAATCAAACTTGTTGTCGACTAGGAATTTATATTAATTCTTGTTTCCCTGCCACCTCAATTAGCTTTACTATTTTGCAGGCAGTGATTGTTAGATATGTATTTTAATTGCTAAAAATAAAAAAAATTTTTTGTTGTTGATAGGCTTAATGCAACAACAACAACAACAACAACAACAACAACAGTTAGATAACAAAACACATTTCTCACCCCTCACAAATTTTCATCACCCTGCTTTTGAGCTGATCTCCTTGAAAAAATATAATAAAGACACACTTGTTGACTTGGTCTCCAGTGCTTGGATCTTCCAAAGGAGTCTCTATTTCTGCCTGTTTTAACAACACATTCCCTCGACAGGCACGCCACAAAAGACGTTCAAATGAAGGCATTTGCTCACGCACTATGACTCCAGTGACAAAACTACAAAGGAAGACAATAATTTTGTTCACGAGCACCAAAATGTAAATGTTGTGAGCAAAATATGTTAGAGCTCAAATGTAAGATTATCTCTCTTAAGTTCCATCACAAACCAAAATTCTTATTGTTGCATTGACCAAGGAATGTCATGTATACCCTAAGTTTAAATGGATAGCAAGGTAATAAAACTTCCCAAGGTATTTTTTGATTATATTATAAGCACAAAACATGATAAAATACAAAACACTTGAATGTATTATTTATACAACTGGAATATCTTGTTTCTAATAAGTTCCTACATGAATGGGAATTTGATCTTCTCAAGGTATCTCTTAATTATTAATTTACAGGTATTAAAATATAATAAAGGATACATTAGACTTGTTTTGTTTGCACACTAAAAGAGCTGAAAAAAGGTGTCAGCCTATTCTTGGTTTATTTATCAATTTTGCAGAATGTAACAAAAACATCTACCATGGTGAATATATTTGTATAAAATACTTATAAATAAACTGGTAAACACACCCCAGTTGAGTTTCTTTTCCCATTTCATCCATTGCGTCATCTTCTGTGAGTGCCTGTAAATCACTCCTCTGTGATTCATGCATTAGTTGTTGATTTCCCTCTAAGACAGCCTAGAATGAAAATAAAATGCAATTTGCAAATTGTGTATAAATGATTTGAGAAAGATGGTTAATTTTGAGCTCTGTAATGAAATAAGCCAGGAATTATGCATTTTGTCTTGTCTTGACAATTGAGAAATGAAGGAAAATTCTACTTTCCTTATCAGAGATTTAGAACCAAAGACTCTCAGATTTGATTAGTGCTCCCATGTATGCATGCTCCAAGCATTAACCAAGAAACTCTTTGATGATCAGGGACACAGCTTTTATCAACTCACACTAATTAAGCTTTTAACATTGCCAATCCCCACAATATAAAGGACACATGCCACATAAGAACCTAATTATGGCCCAGCTCACCATGGAGTTCTCAATACCCCAACAGTGAAGCAGTGATGTACAGAATCTGAGGGTTGGAGGTAAAATGATTCCTCCTGAGGCCTCAGAATTTTTTTTTTGACCCATGATGAGACAAGATGAAAAACTCCTTCTTTAAATCACAAAACAATTTTACTGTGATTTTTTAGTAGTTATCCCAGTTATAGCACATTTGTGCACTGACTCAGGATTTAAAGGTCATGCACTGATGAAGTCCTGAAAGAGTCACAGACTGTCATGGCTATGGGCATGACACTTTGCTCTCATGGTAAAGAGACAAAGGAGCAATTATCCCATCCAAGGGAGGTAGAGACACTCCTTTTCCTGTATTAGGAGACCAAGAACAGACCCACGCAAATTCATTCAACCTATAATTAGGGAATTACACCATTTCCATATCAGTTTAAACATTTTTTTACATTATTTCCATTAATTAGCAACAAATTAGTGGATACACTATAGTAAAATGGAGCTTTTTCAAGTACAGATATGTTTGATTACCTCTTCAAAGAAGGTTTGAGTTTTTTGTAAAATGTGTTTGAATTCTGTCAGTGCCAAAGAGTTCTTCATAAGTGTCTCATAAGTTGTGTTGCTGTCTTTCATTTCATTTTCAAGCTGCTCAAATTGGGCCTAAAAAAGAAGAAAAAGAGAAAGTAAATGGAAGAATGAATAAACAAGTGTTAGAAATGAATAACTCCCAAGATCTGATTGTTAATTCTCCCCTCTAGCTGCTGCACATTTCCTTAAAAATAACTGTGTTGTGAGAACTTGGTGTTAAATCAAGATAACAACTTCTACCTGATACATTTTAGTATTCTCGTGACCTGTTTGCTGGATAGTGCATGGATTTTGTAGGGAGAAGTTATCTGTTGCTCATTTCTGAGAGTTAAAGTGTTAAGAGATGAGGAGAGGGAGGGAATACCTTGTGTGTTTTGTATTTCAATAAAAATCTTATTAATTTCTACCAACCTCAAGATCAATCATCTCTCGTAATTGAGGAGTTTCTGGATATTCTATGGCTTCTGATACACGTATATCTGCTTTTTCAATTTCCTTGTATAAGAATCCTACAATGAAAATTTTGCCAACTTTATTAAGATAACGATAAGGGTAAATATGACCAAATTAGGACTCATCTAAAATCTCCCCTGTCCACTTACGAAGTTTTCTTTCCATCTCCTCGCATCGTCTCACCTCATTGACGAACTTACGCTGAAAAGCGTTCACGTCTGGATTTAACTGGCGAGAAAAAGACATTGAAAAGTAATTTTCTGTTGATCTCTCGTAGAAGTTTTAAACATGTCAATACAAATCGAATGCAGCTGAACTCTGTCATTTTGTACTTACATCTCGAAACTGTGCTAGGCCCTAAGGAAGAAAACGAATGGCATAGCTCAGTATATTTTGTCAAAGAAAACAGTAGAGGTACATTAAAATAAATAACTAGACTACACTAAATCTATCGGATTGAGAGTTTCACTTAGTTTCGTACCAACTCTCCAAGTTCGCTCACGCAAGTGTAAGCTGCTTCAGCTTGAAGAAAAAGTTGAGCCAATGTCATTTCCTCCGATCTGAAAAGGGAAGACATCTCGGCAAGGAGCAGGTGAAGAACAGAAAATGTGATGAATTTTTTGTCCAACGTAACAATGAGTTCTATGTAGCCATCTGGCCACCACACGAACCTTATTTGTTATGTTATCTCTCCCGCGCTGTCACCAGTTAATCCGGTGAGTATCATATGATCAAAATTGGTACCCAGACTCCTATATCGGATATACTTCCTCCTCCGGGATGAGAGGGATGTTGTGTTTCTGAAAAAAAAAACAGGAAGGTTTCTTTGATTCCCGCATAATCAAAATCCTTCTCCCAATTCAGTTTTTGGGGCGAATGCCTTGCTCTCAGTAATTCTGGTCCAATTTTCCCAGATCCCTCGAGCGATTTATTTAAACGCTGTTGTTCTTCAAAATATCAATTTGCACAACTCCAGACCGATCATTTTTATGGCACCAACCAGACAGTATCAATTAATTTTTTCACTTTTTTTCGAAAGTTAATTTCTATGGTTTTTTTTTTAACAAACTTGCAAGAGAGAAGCCTGGAAAGGAAATATCACGTGATCGGAAGTGGAGGATAGCATCCGATCCAGTCTTCCACCGTGAAAAGGCACGCGTGTTTATGTTTTGACGGTTTCCTTGCACACTGTAAGCCGTTTACAGATTTTATTCAGCTGCATTTCAGTCTCAAAGCCCTCCCTGAAGCAGGTGATCTTCTCAGATAAAAGAAGATATAGAAGGAAAACTGTGAAGTTTCATCTTCTATGGTTTGAGTTTCCACGTTGTTTTGAGCCGCTTGAGGGATTCTGATGAATGTAAAACTTTAACTGACATCAGGATCGGTTTTGACACCGCACTTGAGGTAAAGAAGCTTTTCTTGCGGAAGATCTTTTTAAAATATCATCACCAGTTATAAGATGGATGAAACACAATGGTTTTATCAGCTTTGAGAATTTCCTACTAAGGAGAGATCGTCGATAAGTGTGCCGCAATTTGAAGCTCTAATTTATCACAACTCGCATTTAACGATGAAAGCGCTCATTCACCTGCCCAGATGAGACGATGAGTCGACAATTATGGAAGGTTTCGTAAACCATGGGGCAAGAGTTTAACAAACAGGTGCAGCCTGAAGATGACCTCGTGGTTTTAAAAAAGTCTACAATTCAACCTCCATTACCAAAGCATTTGTACCAAAAGGCTCCTTTGAACAGATGTACGTGAGTTCAACATATATATTCTTATTTGCTTATTTCATATGTTATGTTGTACGTGATAACTTTCTTCGTCACGTTCCCAGATTGAATTAATTTCTTTGCCTCTCTTCTTTCTCTCAGTTTTTCAGTCGTCTTTTGTAAGTTAGTTTTATGCCAATCAGGAGCAAATTACAGTATGTACAAAATTTGGCTAACTTCAGGTGCGAATGACTCAAAAGGGACTGTATCAATAAGCTGTTAATGATTGAAAATTCACTTGAAGTGTTTGTTTGTTATTTTAATGAATGCGTTGAATGTTTATGTTTTATTTGAGAGCATTAATCAGTTGATATCCAAACAATATTTACAGTTTTTTTTCTATAATTTATGACTGTACACTATATAACAATATCGGTTCTATATTTCAACGACGTTGGTCGACTAAATATCAAGATATGATACACTTGTAATTGACTTTCCTGAGTTGAGATGAAGGAGGGACAGAAGTCTCAAAATTCTTGAATTTTCCCCCATATGTGTGAAGGGTTGGAGGATTCCATGAAATAAAATAATAACAATATTTCATATTTCTATGGCACAAAGTACCATGCAGATGAGATCAAATGTGCCCCACAAACTATTTGAGTAAAACGAAAGAAACAACATGCAATGAATATTTAAGGATCTTCTATGAGCATACATTGGACATGAGATGGCACATGTAAATAGCCAATGAGGCATGTAGTGTATCATACCCAACAAGGGTAAATGGAATAATTTATTTATTAAATTTCATTAAATCCTGAAAATTTGGATATTTGAAGCCTCTTTTCAGCTCCACAAGAGTTGGCATTTTCATATTAGGTGACTCACAATATGAGCTGATAAGCAGAATTGAGAGAACCTATCAGAATAGTAGAAATGCAATATTCAGAGTTGGAAATTTTATAAGAGTAATTAACGTTTTCACTCCTTAGATCTCATTAGTAACTCTCCCTACTGTTTGTCAAACTATTCTTATAATTTTAGTTTGGAGAATTTAGTACTGGATGAACTAAAAATATGTTGAAGGATATTTTTCTATATTCTCATTACTGGTCTTCTTGAGATTGTATTGATGTTGACTAGGAGAAATTCTGTCTTGGTCACTCATGGGAGGTTGATCTGTATGTAATGACTATAAGTATAGGTTTCATTTTTTTGAAAAAAAAATGCAAGTGGTTTACCCAGGTATATCTCTCTATCAGTCATGTAACTTTTTCCAGTCACTTGTAAACTTTGAAAACTATCACTCTAGACAAGTTGTATTGGTTATTCAATCCTAAGCTAAATTTCTAACACTCCTGTGACTTCTAAAATTTTTTTTTTTCAGTTTCAGATAGTGAAGTTCAAAGCATGGTCCATGTTTACCAAAACTTAGCAGCTCTGTCTCCCAGGGACAAACACATTGATAAGAAAACATTGTGAGTATTATGATATTACCTTCATGTAATATTTGTAACATCTTGGGATCAATATCAGTAACTGGGCAACTGCCCACCTACCCCTCCCCTAACTCTACAATAGTCAATTGATAACAACTTAGGGTTAATGTTGGGTTAGGGGAGGGGTAGGTGGGCAGTTGCCCAGATACTGATATTGATCCACATCTTGTTACATTTGTGAGCCAGGGTTTATTCCTTTGGCGTCACTATATATGTTTCACTGAGGATTGTAGACTGCTCTATGCAGTCTGGCCAAAGTTCCCTAAAAGTATTTTTAAGTACACTAAAGCATATTTGATGCAGAGAATACATTATATAAATGCATCATCATCAAGTGGGAATATGGAAAAGAGATAGTATGCATGAAGAACAACTTGATATTTTTTATGTCCGTAGCATGCACTATTTCCCATTGGATGGAGTTCTGGCAGAAAGGCTGTTTGTGGCTTTTGATAAAGACAGAAATGGACATATTGACCGTGACGAATTTTTAGGTGTGTAAGAAGAGTTTTGGTATCTATAATATGACACGCAAACAATCTAATTTCTTAAATTAAGGGGGGTGAGTTTCTAAAGAAATTGTGGCGCTGTGTCAGTGGGGGAGTATACCAAGGTATCTCGGTATTATCAACTGAGTTGATAATGTAAATTGGTCACTGTTTCAAGCATTAGCCCTTTGTCAGAGCGAATTTGAGGGGCCAACACTCAAAAAGTCAGCTTTGAAACTCTTTATGGTGGCCAATTTACATTGTCAACTCAGTTGATCACACCAAATTACCATCTAGTTGTTAAATTCTTAAACTGCCTGGTAAGCAGTGCCCCAAAAGAGTGAACACTCTCCAGAAAAACCCATCTGTAGATGGATTTAGAAAAACCTGATTATTACCCTTTAACTCCCACGAGTGTCCAGGACAGAATTTCTCCTCACAATATCAATACAATATCACGCAGACAAGTGACAAGAATAAAGAACAATATCAATTAGGGGATTAATAGTTGATCCAGTATCAAATTCTCTGAACTACCATCACAAGAATTATATAGCAGATAGTAAAGAGAATTACTAATGGGATCTTGGGAGTTAAAGGGTTGATAGCTGGTGCCATGAGTGTAAAGCATGAAATGATCTTGATTATTTAACTTGTAGGAATTTGTCTTAATTCTCTCTAATTCCTCTAGGAGCTTATGATAATACCATTCGTGTTGCTAACCTCGTAAGCAAAAACAAAAAAAAAATTTAATAGTTTTCTTTTTGTTTCATTATACACAAAGGTGGACTTGCTCTATGTTTAAGAGGTTCTACAGCTGAAAGAGGACAAATTATCTTTGACATGGTAAGTCAATTTTAATCAGAAGTAGTGAATAAGTGAACTTAGTAAACCACAAATGCCTCAGTATCTGTTCAGCTATTTATTATCTGGTAGTGCAGGCACATTAGCAGGGAGAGTGAATTGGCCAGTTTTAGGCTCATGATACTTCACTGAGTTTCTATGTTTGATTTGGGGTCAGGATAGATGGGTAGGGGAGGGGAGGGGGGAGTAGCCTCCTCCCTCAGTTTTCCTCTTAGCTTTCCTTTTTCCCTTAGATGAAATTTCTATCATGCCCCAACTCTCAACAACGTTGTGTGCTTGGACACTTAACTTGGGAATTGAAAGGGACACTGGGAAGCTGCCGCTGTGCCAACTACTTTCTTCATTGTTTACTTATGTTGTTCAGAATTATGTACAATTCATATTTCATATTTTATTCCTCATATTACCTCTCTGAACCTTGTGCTGTTCTTGCTGGTCAAAAGTTTAACCTCGATGGTAGGTGTTGATGTTTTCATGTCCATACTACAGCTCAATATTGTCCAAACTCGTTTGATCTGTACTCTGCTTACTGTAGATTTAAGAACAAGCGTTGAGCCACATGTCTTTCTACTTACCTTTCCGTGACGTCCTGTCCACTTCAATAGTGATAAACTGTTTGAAACCTCAATATGTTTTCTATCTCAGTTTTTGCTTTGCTCCATTTCAAAACGTATGAGGATAAATTACTTATTTAGAACTAGATTTCTGTCGCTTTTGGACTTATTTATATAAGG
Source organism: Pocillopora verrucosa (assembly GCF_036669915.1). Taxonomy (NCBI): domain Eukaryota; kingdom Metazoa; phylum Cnidaria; class Anthozoa; order Scleractinia; family Pocilloporidae; genus Pocillopora; species Pocillopora verrucosa. The sequence continues at coordinate 14,001,972 of NC_089321.1, read as the reverse complement.
TTTAAGGTAATTCTCTTGGATTTGACGAACGATACGCGCCAAAAAAGCAACTAGAAACGCCATGTTTTCTTCTTTTTTTTCCCTATCCCACAATTCTGTCGCTTTTGGACTTATTTATATAAGGTTTAAGGTAATTCTCTTGGATTTGACGAACGATACGCGCCAAAAAAGCAACTAGAAACGCCATGTTTTCTTCTGCCTCTCCCAAATACTGTAACTGTTTTGATTCAAGCATCGAGTGACCAGCATCTAATTTCTCCTTACAATATCACCCCGAAATCACACATAAAGGTCACAAGAAAAAAGGGAAATGATCACCAACGATTGAAGCTCTTGATTGTTAAAAAAATTCTCCTCGTCAGCACCTCAAAAAATGTACTGAGAACAGCATGGAGAATATTTCTACTGATGTTAGGTTGTAAAGGGTTAAAGGTAGAGGATTAATCTTAGTGTGACATGTGAATCATGTGCTCGTCATATATTTCGTCATAATCACGCTACTCGAAAATTTTGACCTGTCTTCACTTCTGGTCTATTCATTCTTATAATAAAGTTCGGATATAACGCGCGCTGTCATTGGTTGAAAGAGCGTGCTCTATGAGAGTATAGAGCATAGAGCTGAGCTAAAGCTGTCACGCCATCTGCCAAATTGTACTATGTTCGAGCTTTTCCGAGACTTCTTTTTAGCTCTTTTTCGATAATTGAAAGTGAAATTCCGGAACTGAAGCGAGCCGACAAGTAGTAACAGAAGAATCAAACAAAGGTTTGTAAACATACCAGGCGCCGTAATTTACCTTATTAAAACGTGAGCAGATACGAAAATCCTCAAAGGAAACACAAAATAAACATTCTGAGTTTTAAAGATTTTCACGCTCAGTTAGATTGCAAGCTTACGTATGGTAATAAAAATCAAACACAGCTAACACTCGTATAGTATGTAAAGTTCAGTGTTCAAAAACAAAACAGAACAAAACAAAAATGATGAAAAATTTAACCAAACTGGCATAATTGATCAAGAAGTGGGAAGAAACACTCGACTACGTCTCGTGTTTCTCCCTACACTTCTTTCGTGCTCTAGCCGCTTCCTGCGTGCTTTATAACAGAACAGAGCACAGTCAAGGCTTCTCTATTTGTTAATTAGAGTGAAAAGGTTTATTTGCATCTCTGCTTCAACTCGCCTGATAAATGGTACAATGAGAAAATGGCGAATTTTCCGCCTCACGTTTTGAAAACTCGTTCTCTCCTCTGCATTCACTGAAATCGCTGAAATCTGCTGTTAATTAGAGGCCAGCTGTGATGTAACTTCCGTTCCATTAAAAGGATAGGCACCCGAAGGTTTTCTGTTATCAGTAATGAGTTCAAGCGTTACGTTAACTCTGTCAGTGAGAATGAAATTCTAAGCCTATGCCTCTCAGTTTGAACAAGACCTAAGTAAACCCTGGGGGAAAAAAGGAGAAAATCTCTTGATTACAGCAAATGCAAGTATTTACAGAGTAGTGTTCAGACGGTTTGAAATAGTGGCTGGAAGAGCAATATTTCCGTCTGCCGTGAGGAGTCACTCAGCTTTCTAATAACAGAGCATGACCTGGCCTCGCCAGAATAGGAAATGTTATGGAAAAAGAAATGACATCATATTGCTCATTTTTACATGGTCACATGTACTTTTACTAGTACTGATATGATATGATGGATAACTTTCATTTCGTTAGGGACAGATGGAGTGAGTGTTTCCGAGATCAGCGTGATGTTGAAGTCCGTTCTTTCCGCCGCCGTTAGGTAACGTGTGAAAGATATTTCTTTTCCTTTATTTTTCTGTTGAAGTTTCTTCTTTGAGTAATTTTCCTTCTTTTAGTAATCAATTAAATCAACTCCACAATTCCGTCTTCCTTTTTAGAATCATCCATGTTCGAGAGGGCCAGAGTTTAGGTAAGCAAGTACTTTCAGATTTTTTCCGAGTTCTTCGTCGTTTTTTGCGGGTAAATTATAAGGGAGCTTAAGCAGAAGACCCCTAGGATAGGTCGATTAAAAAAATCAAATCACATTATTCTTAAGAATTTCATAAGTGGCTTGATGTGTTTATCATTTCCATCGGCGCCAGTCCTCCCTCATAAGCGTTACATGTAGAGGTAGCGTAGAGTTCGAAAACGAAACATGGACAATTTTTCACTATGGTTCCGTCCTCAAAGTAGAGGACGCGAAGAGGCTGTTCAAACTTTTAAAACGCACTTGCAATTTTTTTTTGATTGCCGCGTTCTCGTTGCCGTTGTAGACGCAGATTTTTGAAAATCCCTATTTGAAATGAAAGGCACGAAGTCACGATTTTTCTGAGTGGTTTTTGGTACCGGAAAAATCCCCTTCACCTGATTTAGTGGTCAAAATATTAGTTCGGTAGGATTGAAAAACACAGTGAAGGAATTACTTGACCATAAGGGAACGGGGATAGCTCAAGATAGGGAAGGTTTTTAAGGATTGCCGAAAGCAATCTTTAAAAGGATATACAGACAGTTTCGCAACTCCGTGAAACAACTCTTAATCGCCCAGAATTCTATTGTCTTTCGCGACATGTACTTGCAGTGCCCATTTAATCAGCAGGCAGCATAATAATTTGTATATCCTGAACTAGTCGGTCGTGATTGGTCAGCAGGTACATGAGTCTCTTGACAGATTTCAGCTGCTGTCAATCAAACGGTTGGATGCGTAAAGTAAATCCTAAGGTGACATAAAGTGAACAATAGCAATAATTAACAATAGCCACGCTCTTAACAAAGCGTTCAGCAAATTCGTTTGCAGCGAATTCTTATATGGACTGACAGACTACCGTTGGTCAAAATGTTATCGGGATTATAAAAATTAGTATCATGAAAATAGGAAATAGAAAAATTTAGAAAATAGTGTCATAAAGAATAGGTGGTTTGAAAAGCGTAACTTGTAATCAGACGGTTTTCGAGTGTGAAAGGCTTGCGGTTGCGGACTGACAACAAAAAAACGCCTGATTGAAGGTTATAAAAAGCGATGTTCAGAAAGCCAGCTAATCTTTGGTCAAGTGAAATGTTAGTTTCATTCAATCTTTGTCTTAAATGTGGTTTTGGCGAGCCCCCGTATAGTGGATCGTAGCCATTTATTGAAGGTGCAGACATGTGAATGAAGGCAGGTTGAAGGTTGATCGGGGATTCTGTGAGCTCTAAAGAGAGCTCCCGATCAACGCGCTGCATTTCTTGCACGGAAAACATTTCAATATCTGGACGGTATGAGGCACAATTGTGATCTGATGATACGGTGTGTTAACAGAGATGTTTAGAACTCTTCAATTTAAATTTGGCGCACATGTGTGACGTGACACAGCTTCTTAACAATGCTTCATTAGGCGAAAGTGCGTCCTATTGTCTACAGAGGCGGGGCTCTCTTGGAACTCTCTTGGGAGTCCAAAGGGAACAACTTTCGAGGGCTTTTAGGACATTTCGGTGTAGCTTTTGGAGATGATCTTTTTGATAACACTTGTGGCCATCGTATAAACGCGAAATTCCACCAAATCTTAGTTGAGATATCAAACTTACTTTACCAGAGGGTACCTAAGTCACGAAGTACCTTTGTGGAGGAAAAAATCAATCTGAATACTAATCAGTTCATATTCCATACGAATGCTGAGCGAAACGGCCTTTTTTTCAAGATCACTTTGATAAAACTTATCGGAGACCAACGTCTTGGATGAGCGTCTTAAATAAAAGCTGAACACCTCTACCACAAAAGAAAGAGGGTACCTTATCGCTAAGTGGGCTAAGTTGTGTAAAAATTTGTAAAACACACTAGGCATTAGGCCGTTTTCGGCCATTTTCTTTATTGTTTCGCCTGTTTTCAATTACGAGAATTCAAATTTAGCGCTATTGGCTACGCAAAAGGTCCCGGATGTGTCGCAGCATTCTGGGCGATGTAGCAATGAGGAGACGTTCTGTTGTCCAAAAATTCATCGGAAGATTAGTTTTTCCTGTTCAAACTGACGAAAAAAAAAATCGTTAAGTCAAAGACCTTTCCCTGTTTCCACTCTTATTTCCAGTGCAGTGAACTTGCAGGATTGAGTGGGTGGAAAGGGTCATTTAACGTCGACGAATCTCTTGGGAAGGGGGTAGTCTCCTTTGCAGCCGTTACGCAAGGGTATAAGAATGCGACGGGAAGCTTGCAATAACGGCTGCCAAGGAGACTAGATAGTTGGAAAGATGTAATCAATGTAAGTGAGACGTCACGCTATGACCAGGATAAGAACTGTAGGGAATCGTTGCAAAGTTGCCCGCTTTTGTGTCTGTCCCAGGAGCCTTCTTGTTCATTTTTCTGTGCCGAATAGCACAAGAAATGAAACGAGTTTGTTTCAAATTTTAGATGCCGATGACCGCGTGGCGTTAACAGATGTTGATAATGAAGTAGAGAACCTTGTCAGTGATGCGGTCAGCCAATGCGATGAGAGTGCGGTGAGTATCTACGTAGGTTGGATCAGATGGGTCTAAGCGCTCTGACGAAAGGCTAACGCTCCAAACGTCAGCGTTAGAAACTCTTTAAGGTGGCCAATTTACACTATAAACTCAGTAGGTAAAAGCAAATTATCAGATAATACCCCCACTGACGCTGCACCACAGTTTCTTTTGTAATAACGTACCTGAAAAAATTACGTGTTTCTAATTGGCTTAAAACGAGTGCAATCTCATGTAACACGAGTGCAAATTATAAATAGCGCGCGCACGCTTCCAAAATTTCGCTCATCTTTACTTTCTGTGATGTCTTTTCATGTACATTATTAACAAGTTATATCATAATTTCTCTTGCAATGTGGTGTATAAAGCGCTGGAAAATTTTTCAAAGACTACAAATTGTACTTGCCCTACGGGCTCAAGCAATTTGGTTGTCTTTGAAAAATTTACTCGTACTTATTAACACCAATTTGCACTCGAAATCATGTTATTACCTTTTCTTCCAACTTTCCCTTATTAATAATTCATGTATACTTTTAAATTCCTAGTAAAAAAAAAAATAACATGGTTTCTGGCTCACAACTGTTAAAATTCGTTTATCTCTCCTATTGGAAAAAAGGTGCTCAACACCTCGAAAATGAATTTTGATTTTATTTTCAATCTTCTGAATTTTGACCCATTTGATGCGTATCATTTTTAAACTGGCCGGCTTCTTGAAAAGTCATTGATCAATAAGATCAGGTCGACCGTACTTTGAACGATCATCGTGCTGTTTATTTTATTACACATAACTGCGTTGCAGGTGAACGAGTTTTAATGTCGTTGCGATCTTTTAAATAATTTATTCGTCGGTAATAAATAAAGTGAAAAGGGAATTCCCATTTTGGTCCAATCCGTTGATGACAACCAAAGAGGAAAATTGATTTTCATGACAGCTCTTGTCAGCGTCATTCGAAAAGAGGTTATTTCCGTTGCAGTTTAATTAGACGCAATACTGTACTGTAGTTCGAGCAGTTGGAACTAAGCTCTTTCTGGCCAGATGAGATTTGGAAGTGACCTTTTATCACTCTGTAAGCACGTCAACTTGACGAAGAACTCATTTTTCCCATAATCACAGGGTACTTAAGTTCATTTCTTTCGTTTAGACCTCAGAACTCCGCCAGGAACTCTAGTTTTTAAGAGAAAAATATTAAATGGATAATGACGTGGAAATTTTTAACGCATATTTATTTGAGAATGGTATAATTCAGGCTGTATTTTCCGTTAGATTCAGCTTGGTCTCACTCAACGAAAGAAAGATCTTCATGATATTAAGTTTTTTTTTCAGCAGATGTTTTTGATATACGAATTTCGAGCTCTATAGTGTTCACTTTAAAATTTGTAATTAAGCACCGACGTACTTAGACCGGTCAACTAAACAGTGTACATCACTTTTTTCAACAATTATTTTCACTTTTGTTGTTATTTTGTTTTTCTCGAAGTGTCTTTTATACCCGCATTTTTCTCCACCTATTGACCCCTGTGGATTGTTTTGTTATGTCGTTATTGCTTACTATACGACATGTCACAACTTTCCTCTTTGCAAGTCTTCCTTACTTTTGTTGTTTTTTTATTTTCAATGAGGTGTCGAAAACAATGAAATATCTACAATCTGTGTTAGAGATCTGAGAGGTGCTCACTGCGAATAAATTTACTTTTGCGAACGGTCATCTCAATATTGTTCACCTGATTTGAATGATAGGTTTGGAAACTATTAGATATTCAAATGATCGTGTTTGCGCAACATCACCTCATCGTATTTGCATTTTCAGCCGCTCGATTACTGAAGCGGTTTCCATCAAGTTTTTTAGATAGCAACAATTCGTGCATGTTATTTTTGAGTGGTTAGTTCATCTTGCGTCACCGTTTACGAAACCGAAGAGGTCATAAAGAAGAAACGTCTTGAAAGAAGAGTAAGTTTTCACTTCAACGGTGAGATATCATATTATTTTATCTTATAAGATCCAATTTTCGTGCTTTCGATTATCAGCTGAAGCTCGAGTTGCGATAAATTCATACACTGTCATGGCAAAGGTGAAACTCTAAACCTTGCTATATCGCACTACTGAAAAACTTTAAATAATCTTCGCTATACCAAGTTGCATATGCCTTCGAATTTATAGTATTTTATAATTATAGTTACATTTTTCTAAATTTGCATGTCGAGGCGCGTGTCGCAAACGTTATTACTCACGCAAAGGGCGAGGTTACGACCTTTAGCGGCGTAGTTTGGGTCAGTTTTTATTTAAAGACGTACCAAAAACCAAGCTCACAGTAAGTTTGACAAATTTGCCTTTACCGTTTGTAATCTGTAGATTAGAAAATAGCATTTATTCCGCATGGCTGTGTAATATTCATCACAAAGGACCTACGTGATATGTTACATCAGAACTGTTGGACCGCAGTTTGTTGTAGTTGTATTTCTTAACACAATCCGTGCTCAAATATTTCTGTTTTTAAGATTCATTTCGCTTTTGCTAAACTTACATGCAATTTAATTCATAGAGTGTTTGGCTTTTAAATTAATTTTGTGAAGGTCTTAAAATGGCAGTTGTAATCTTAAGGTCAAACTATAACAATGAACCGTCATGAAACTGCACAAACACAGCCCATTTTTAATTCTGGATATAAATTATTTATGTGTTTCAAAGGCACAAAAGCACAAAAGTACAACCAAGGGATCGTAAGATAAAATTTAAGGCCAATTACAAAACAAATCCAGCTTTGGTTTAAAATGGTGTCAACTTTAACTCTGTCATTCCTCAAATAGAAAGAAACTTATTCACCATGTATTATTTTAAAGCTCTGAGCCCTAATGATGTTTTTCTTCAATAAATATGACTCCTCTCCTACTCCAACGTACAACAAATAGCGACACGTAAACAATCGACCTCATCACCTGATGAAGGCTGGAAGTATTGCTGTCGAAACGTCGTGATCAACATCAAAAGCGACTCCATTGTGAGACAAACGAATAAAGTTCATCTCCTATCTTACACCACAATGAAAAACAATCACATATTTCATTACAATATGACTCCTGTTTTGTTGTTTTTGTTTTTGTTTCTTTCATCACGGACGTATTGGTGATGTTCGATGAATCCAAAGTTGTTTAGTCAGTCTGTATGTTTGTCTGTCTATCTCTCTGTCTGTCAGACTGTCTTGTCTGTCTATTTTGACGGGCAAACAGATAAAACAGCAGACAGACTGACATTTTCAGTCTGTCTGCTTTTTGATCTGTTTGCCCGTCAATTAATCCGTCTATTCTGTCTGTCCGTAAGTCAGTCTGTCTGTAGGTCTGTCTGATGTCTTTTTTTCCGCCTACCTCTGCAGAATGGAAAACTGACCAAGGCAGAGTTCGTAAGCTGGATGAGAAGACACCCTCTCATTGTGGACTCGGTATTTCAACATTCGAGTATTAAGGACAAACAGTTCAACACAGGATTACAAGTTAGTAACGAGCTTGGAGTCAGTAGAGCTTGGAAAGAATTGTGTATGATTAATAGTAATAATGATCTCTAGAATTTGTCATTTACTGCTTCATGATCATTTCCACAGCATGACCGTGGTCAAAAGAGCCAGAGGCCACCTGGGTTTGTGACAACAACACGTCAGGGAGCACGGTATGGTGCATTCCTCGTTCACACGTCCTCGTCTCTCTCTCGTACTTTTGTGGTAAAGGGTTACAACTTCGAGAACATACTTTTGCTGCTACAACCTTTTCTTTAAAAAAAACACGACCACCATGGCATTTTCCCATCTAAATCTGTGACAGTGCGTGCACTGTCTTTCTTTGTTTGGAAATTTGTGGTCATGCAAGAAACTAACATCATTTGTGATAATTCTTTAATCTTTCCTTGTATTTTTTGTTCTAGGCAAACAGAACTGTTGAGCCAAACATGGGTTGATGGGCTGCAAGAGAGCGTTGATGAAGATGGTAGGATCAAAACACTTTCCTAACAGCCTTGCATAAGGCCCTTTAACCATTTATTCCCTTACAATGAATACTCATATTCTCTACACTGTCCTCTCTTCATTTTGTCTGCCAATGTCAAGGAGAATTTGTTTAACAATCAGCAGCTTCTTAAATTAAGGATCATTTCCATTCTTCTTATGACCTTTTCATTTGATTCAGGGGTGATTATGTAAGGAGATGTTGGAAGCCAGTCACTATTAGGAGTCTAAGGGTTTATCATACAGCGGACATTTTCGGAAATGTTTACTGAAATTTCTTTCGTCTTGCAACTAATTGATTGAATATTACCGCCATCGATATCAGTTTGTTGAGTGCGAAGGCGTCAGGAGTTAAAAGTAGTTTATTAATGTGTTATAATAATTTTTTTTCCGGAATGATTTAAGATCAATGGTCTAAATTCAATCTTACTTTTCCTTCCGGTTTCACAGAACCTGTGTTCAACGGTAGTTATGCAGACGCAGAGTATCTGTGGAGTCCAGTCTTCCCAGCTAGTCCTAGCATGCCTTGCGCACGCAGTAGGCACTCAGTGTGTGTTTGGGGCGGTGGTGTGTTTGTGTATGGAGGTCGGGGAACTAGAGGAACTCTTAAAGACTTCTGGAGATACGATATAGGTGAGTTGGACTTCGTTAAGTAATTTGAAGTGTATAAGCAGTTTGATTAAGTACAACTATTTTTCTTGGAACTGCAGCCAATAACACGTGGAGCAACGTAATAGTTGAAGGCGAGTTCAGACCGCCATGCTTACAGGAACATACTGCACTCACTTACAAGGTAAGGCTTGTTTTATTGAATTTCAATTCAGTGTCGAAAGTAACGCAAGATATCTTTGGTTTTGAATACTTCGCCATGTTATTTGTTCAGGAAACTCGCGCCATTCCCCCAACCAATCAGGTTCGCTTGGTCACTTGCGTTTTTCCCGCGCTTCAAGCAGATTGCGGGTTTTTCTATGTTTTTTAATTTTTCTTTACGTGATATTTTCCTTCCTCTGATATGGCTGTTGTGGTTACTTTGGTGATAGATTTTTGACGCTCAATCGAAATGCGCTTTAGGCAAAATAGATAGAAGAGCAGTAAAAAAACCATCTGTAATAAACTTCGTCTCAAGCGACTGGATATGGGAAAACCTTAGAACTCAGGGCCAAAACATGTTGCTTTGTCATGACATGACAATGGGGGAAAAAAAATTGGAAAGCTGGGAGTCGCGACTTACCAAATCGGTCGCTTTGATTTATTGCAATAAATTTGCAACAGATCGAAGACCGTCTTTTCTGCTTTTTGTTGCCTCTGCACGAAGTGTAAGTCTCATGCAGATAGCGCAAAATGCTCCAGAAACCATGATAACTGATTTTCTAATGTTTTGCGTATTGTAGGGCAATATGTTTATATTTGGGGGAGAATTCACCTCAACCAACGAGACGCCATTGTGGACATTCAACTTTCGTAAGTGTTCACTAGTACGATTTTCTGTTTTAGATTTTTTAATTGTCTATTAAAACATTCCCACCCTACCCTCCACAGGTGCGAGGGAGTGGAGGAAACAAGCGGCAAAGTCATGGGTAAGCGTACGTCTGTTATATGCTTCTCAAACGTCTGGGAGCAGGGGGGGGAGGAGGGTTGTTGGAGGATTTTGGTTTTGTAACGATTAAATGTACCTGATCCCCCCAGAAAGCTCTGTAATATTCTTACAACTTACCCCTCCCCCGCTTTGGCAGTTAATTGGCAGGCAAATTTTCTCAGTGTAGTCCACCCTTTATACTCTGTTGGCGGCGACTGATTCCCCCGATGCTCCCACTGAAATTATGTGACCACCACACCGCTTTCCCCCCCCCCCCCCCCTTCCTTCGGTTATAAGTAAAGACTGTTCCCGGTTATAAGTAAAGACTGTTCCCTTCCACGAATCCCATTACAGGTTCCTGCAAAGCTTCATCTCCTGCTACTGAGATATTTGAAGAGTTCGTCAAACTGGAACACTATCGTAATGTGGTTCTAAATTCTCGGAACTAATCCCAGGGGAAATTCATGTTAGCTAGCAGAGACAAGCGTCCTAGATCTTGACAGCTTATTGCAAATTGTTCATCTTTTTCTAGGGCCCAGGTACGCGACGGTCCCACACGGCCGTGCTTCACGAGAGTTCGATGTTCGTGTTTGGTGGTTACATTGATATGAGAGGTGCCAGTGATGAACTTTGGCAATACGAATTAGGTAGGTGTTCATTTGAGTGTCAGAAATAGCCTACCTTTGTCCCACAGTAGAAATTTCACCCTACCCTTTCAGCCTGTAGTGCGAGAGATCAATTTTCGATGGTTCTAGACACTTCCTTTTCCAAATCAGGTTTGGTTTAAATTGGCTTTTCATTTGCACCCTTGCCTTCATCTAAGTCAAAATCTTTTTCTGTTTAAATCAGAGCTGCCTGTTTCTGATGATATCATTCACAGTGTAATTTTATTTACTCAGACACTGCGAGATGGGTCAGGGTCAAATGGAAGAGAGAGGGACCATGCCCTCGTTACAGTCATTCAGCGGCTGTAGGAGCCGGTGGCATGTGGGTGTATGGGGGCTTGGAAGGTCTACAGTCCAAGAACGATCTGTGGAGATGGAGCTTTGGTATGTCTGTTAAATTATCACAATGTCTTAAAATTTGGTTTTACTTGGGAACTAGCGACCAAAGAAAAAGAGAGTTAGAAAGAAATTCAGCCCAACTAGGTATAAGCGCAATATATGTTTAAGTTTTAATTATAAAAATTTATTTAAACCAGATTTACTGCGTTTGTGGGGAGCTAGGGCGTCAACAGTTGTTGCGCATGCGTTAGCAATCATTCTTTAGGTCACTATTGAAAATAAAGTGGACGAGAGGTAAGTCGGAGGACCTGGAAGCGACTGAGACTTCAGTTCTAGTTTTAACGCGGCGCGGTATTTTCACGTTTCTGGAGTATTTCACCGTTTCTTGCGGTAAACAAGCATGTTTATTATATGGCAAGGTAGTCCTGTGGTAAATCTAAGCTTTCGGATTGGTTCTTATTTGGTCTGTGTTTTGCCCTACTGACCGCTTCCAGTTCGTATTTTTGTTCGCGAAAGGCGGCATTCTTGAAACAAACAAGTTTGGTCTGATTGCCATATAATAAACTCACTAACTAACCTCAATTGTTCGAGCCGTTCTAGGGAATATAGGCCCTTGGACAATGTTTAAAGACAAAAAACTATTTTTTGTTGCATTTAAGTGAGTCACACTTGGACGCGGATAAAGAGCCGAGGAGGTCCGCCGGCTTTGTTTGGTCACTCTGCAGTTAACGTAAGTACAACTTTCAATATTTTTGTGTAAACATGTTCGGTTAGACGAATTTCTATGACTGTTCTTACAGCAATTTTCTCAGTCCAAAGAGTAGTCTGCCCGGTTTTTTGGCTTAAATACGCTAAGGAACGGTGAGGGGGGGGGGGGGGGAATTTTGGTCGTGTTACGATAAAACTCACCTGACCCCTCGCTAGGCTCTGTAGTCTTCATATGATCCCCCCTCATTGGCAGTCAATTTTCTATACTTCCCCTTTATACTCAAATAGCAACGACTGATTTCGCCCTCCTTTCCCCCCCCCCCAATTCCATTGCCCCTGAAACCCATGTGAGCCCCCCCCCCCCGCAGGTGATAAATGCTGATGGTCCACAAGTGTAACTCAAACTGGCTTGAGTATGGTAATATACATATATATTTATATGTATATTAACTGTTTCATTTTGTTTTTATTTTTGTCTGTTTGCACTAGGTTGGAGAAGGCATGTTGATATTTGGAGGTGAAACTAGCGACGGTGCTTTGCTCAATACAATATGGCGGTTTGATTTGGGTAAGAGCCAGTAACTTAATCCCACGTTTTTATGGCGTCCTCATTTCAAATCGTTTCAGTTTTATTTAAAAGAACACGAATTCGTGTCTTCCCTCAGTTTTGGTATTTTCGGGTTACACTAAGCATCAAGGGAACCCTCACTGGAGAAACAAATTGTCATTACCAACCTTGAAATATTTCGTTGACAAAAATGGGATCTTATCACATAATTTTATTGTTTCGAGAGCTATTGAACTTTTCCTCTGACAATGCTGATTTAGGGGCCGAATTTGTTTATAGCCGTGGAAAGGAAGGGGGGGGGGGGTGGGAGGGAATCAGAGGATCTGTTCTCCCCTCAGGTTTTGTAGTGTTCTGATGATCCCCCCCTATAGTCCACCTTTTGAACTGTTGGCGGACACTCCTGTTGGCGACGACTGATCTCCCATCCGTCCACCCCCCAAAAAAACCATGTGATTCCCTCCAAGATCCTCCGACCCTCCCCTCATCCACCCCCTTCCTCCTTCCCCCCCCCCCCCCCCAATCCAGACGATGAATAACAATTGTTCTCTTCTCTCAACCTTTTCAGGTGCCCGCACGTGGAGCACGGTTCGTCCACGTGGAGACATATCCCCACCCGTCCGTAGCTGTTTCTCAGTAGGAGTAGTTTCTTCGTCCGCTTTTTTTTCCATTCGACCGTCCACGGCTCACTCTGCCCCACCTTGCACCCCCATGCCTTCAGGCTTCTTGGGAGATGAGAGGCTCAACAGCAGGCCGTCCACCACCAGGCCGGAATCTTGGTGTGAATCAGTTGCTCGGTGGGACAGGTCTTCAGCATCACTGGGTTCTCTTGACTCCACGGTGCCGTTTCATAGTTCAGGGTTAAGTGTTGGCGACAATAAACGCAGTCAAGCTCGACCGGCGTCCATGTTTAGTTCAGAGGTGTACGAGAATTCAAGAGGAATGACTCTTTCAGATGATTCTCTTCATCCACATCCGAATCAAACTACTGCACAAAACGATCGTCCTGTTAAAGCACACACTCTTCCAGCACATAGTGTCACCTCGGTTAAAAAAAGCCGGGTGTACAGTCAAGAACTTTTGAACGTCAATTCTCCTGTTAGCGCCGATGTAAGGAAAAATTTAAGCCATCCATTTGCCTGTTTATTGGTTCTTGGCGGCAAGACGCGCACACAGGCGGATTTGGGAAAAAGCATCGACATATGGCGGTGTGATATCGATCCAGGTATGGATTTCTTTGGGTAAATTTAATATTTGTATCGTTCAAAGCATAGATTTTAGATTTTCCCAGTTAAAGTTATCGACAAGATTTGATCAGAGCGTATTGCAACACGGTACGGGTTTCGCATGTAGTTTTGGCCACCACTTAATAAGTTACAAAACGTATTGGAAAGTTTGAAGTTTCTATTTAACGCAAGTCTTTAAATCGCAATTTTTTACTACATGGCCAAACTTAAGCGCACAAAAGAGTTTTTAAGGTTAGCTTAAAACTTTACTTGGCAACCACCGCGGCCAACATATCAGCGGGCTCAACACCCAAGGGTTGTGGAACCAAGTGTTTCAAAATTTGAAATTAGGAGCTAACCCACCCTCCATCCCTGAGTAGATTTTAGCTGAGCACTGGATGTCACGTTCATACATGTCTTAGAACGTTCTCGTGCATAATTTGAAATTCAAATTCTAACTGCCTGAGATTTGCGATTAAAATCTGAGAAAATTAAATAAATAAGTAGAACTCCGACTTTCAACTAATAACAGTTACTTTAACTTTCAGAGAAGAGACACCCAACAGAGCGAGTGGAAAAGATCGTTGTGTCTGGCAACAATCACATGACTACGCCCACTGTTCGCTACTTTCAGTTGGAGCATTACGATGACATGGACACTGAATCAGTGGGAGGCGATCTGGTCTTAGCAGACTTGTCTGATAGCGATACGCGTAGTGTTGATTTCCTACTGGACGATTTCCGCTTGGACGCATCACATGGTGTCCCAAAAGTGTCCGTGTGAATCAGTGACGTCAAAGAAAGAACTCAATTTTCGACATTGTCGTCCCCAGGATCTCTCTCTTTTTCTTTCATCTGCCTACTTTTGTGAAAATCCGCCCAGCTTCGTGCCTAACCCTTAAACTCCCAGATCAAATTTGTAATTCTCCTTACTGTCAACCATACAATTCTTATAATGTTACTTCAGAGAATTTAATATTGGATCAACTAATTATCCCCAAATTGATATTTTTCTTTATTCTCATCACTTATCTGGTTGATATTGTATTGATTTAACAAGGAGAAATTCTGTCTTGGTCACTCGTGGGAGTTAGACCTTCCCTTTACCCTCGTCTTTCCCTCGAAGATTGTGAAAGGGAGAGGTTAGATCCTCGCCCCAGCCCAACACGAGGATGGGAAAAAGAGTGAGATCTGGTGCCGAGAATGTGCTTTAAAAAATTGCTTTATCTGCCTTTAACAATGGCTGCTTGGACTTTAAAAAAAAGGCTACGTCATAAGCTTTGAAAAATCCCATACGTTCTTGTTGTGTGTTGAGAACTTGTTGGTACTAAGCTGTTTTTCCAAGAATATATAACTTTCTTCAGTGATTTATTGCCGTTTAATCTATTAAGGGTCGGTCCCAGTTTGATTGTTTCTGGAAGTGGAAACCGGCAACGAGCACCAAAAAAAACCTTCTCTTTTCTTTTTGGCAGTGAAAACCTTTTATATGGAATCGTTTGTCGGCTGGTTTCCGACTGTCTTGTTTCGTCGGCCCGCAGCTGAAGAGGCCTGAAATGCTGGTGCATTATAAAATTACAATATGAAGTATTTTAAAGATTATTGAATTGTCAATATTGAATGTAATGATTGAATTCGAAGCCAGCCATATAAGAATATCTAAAATCGTATTTTAAAATGTTAAAAATTCATGTATCTAATAGAAGTTATAATTTCCATTGTATTAGTAGAAAACGAAAGCAATGCTTGCTAATCATACAAAGATGTTGAAGTTTTGTGCAAATTGTTGATAACCATTCTATAACATAAAGCGACCCTGAGCATTCCTTTGTTCGTCTTTCTTCGTTATTTTTACTTGGTCAAGTTACCCAGACATCCATCTTCAATTTTTGGAAGAGCGAGCTTTGAAAACTGGGACAAGTTCATTAAGTCGAAGTTTATTGGTCAAGCAAAACAAAGCTAATCTCAACGGCCAATCAGAGTGAAATTTGACATCGTCACTAGCCAATGAGAACTCGAAGTAAGGAAGGTGATCTTCTCAAAACGCGGGAAAGCGCGAGTGACCAAATCCCAGCAGGTTAGCGTTTTATATTTAGAACTAACTCAATGAGAGAAGTGAAAAAATGGCGCGAGTTTTCAAACCTAACCAGATCAAACATGGTTACTGCAGGTCAGGGAACAGTCAGGTTACAGTAAATTTATTCAAGGTCACGTAAAAGCTATGGAATTTAAAATCAATGTGAAATCATTCATCATGTTTCGGTCTTCTTCATGATGAAAGATAGTGACACCTCTTTCCTTTTGTAGTGCAAGCTAAAGTTGGTTTGTGAATGAAGTCGAACATTTTGTTTTTTTCTCCCATTTCCAATGTTTTCTAAAATTGTGAATTCCTTCGCGGTCATACTTGTGGCAACCGTGACGAAATTAAGCAAAACTGGAGCAATTCAGTGGTTTACTTTTCGACACTCAATTACAAATTGCTTTGAATATGACGGAAACCCGACGGGAAATGTAAGTTCGCGCTGATATATTATGCTGAATTTGAATACTGGCGCCGCTGAGGTCGTGAACACATCCGGTCATTCACGAAATTTTAAAGAAAAATAGGTTTATCTTAAAATCGACGTTTTCTTCGGTAAAGCCGTCCTGAAGTGTTAAGATCCCTCGTAACTAGACAGCGACTTTAAACAAGAACGTGGTAAATGAACACACTTGATTGGCAGAACAATAGCTCAGCACGTGCGCTTTAAAACTTTGTACACTTCCTTGCTGTCCTCTACAAAACATCGACGTCAAATTACGAAAATTTGCGTTGTCAGAGTACGGGAACCCCGACTGTGAATTAATTGCGAATTAATTTTTCGAACTTAAGAAATTCACATTTGTTAAGCTGAAGTCCGAGATGTAGTTCCGTTCGACACAACCATTTGCGAACTTCTTCAAAAATAGACGAAGTCATTCTTTAATTTGGCGTTTTCCACGGCGTTGCCTTGCCTTCTAATCCTTCAGTCCCAAGATCTCCTTGGTAATTCTCCTTACTGTCTGCCATACAATTCTTATGATATATTTTGGAAAATTTGGTATTGGATCAACTAAAAATCCCCTAACTGATAGTTTTTCTTCATGGCCCCCAACTTGTCTGCTCGATATTGTATTGATATTGTATGGAGAAATGCTTGTTACGTTTTTTAAATGAAACGAAACAACAGACGAACCTTCAACTGTGTGACAAATATTATTTTAATGGATGAGACAACGATTTGTGTTCAGTTCCATTATTTTTTCTTTCATGTCAAGTTTTCTATTTGTCTTCAGTATTAATCCCAAAAACCGACGAACTTTTAAAAGCGTCCAATTCAATTTTTCGTTAAAAACCGTAAAGGTAATAACTAGGATTGGGTTAACCCTTTCCAACCTAAAATCAAAATTCATATTCTTCGTACTGTTCTCCAAAATTTCCTAAGGTGCTGACGAGGAGAATTTGCCGGTTTAACATTCACAAGCATCTTTCATTGGTGATCGTTTCCTGTATTCTCGTTACCTTAGTCTTTGATTCAGGGGCGACATTGTAAGGAGAACTTAGATGCTAGTCACTCTTAAGGGTCCAGAAGTCAGACAATTCAAATCAATCAGAACAGTTCAAAGTCACATAAAAGTCTTCACTTAGATTTTCCCGTGAAACTAAAAGGCCCTCTTTCTTAATTTACAACGGTCGGTAAGAATTGGTTTTACGTTTGATCATGACATGTCATTTGTTTTCCTGCATGTTACATGTGATGCATGAGTAAGTCTTGCAGATGATTTTTCTTTATTGAGTGTGCTGGTACAGTTTTAGACACTCCTCACTCCAAGACCGAGGGGTTAATTGATCCAGGAGCGATTTCTGAAAAGAGGAAAATTTAAAAAGTCAAGAATGTTAAAGTGATCACGCCCTTCGAAGCTGCCAGGGTCAGATAAATGCTATTGGTATAAATTAAGACAAAGACTTGTCCCAGGAGCCCATTATTCATATTGGGTTCCTGTCGCTCCCTAAATAAAGTAGCCCATAAGGAACATTGGATTTTCCTGTCGCAAGTTACTAACTTTGATAACGTAACTTGCGACCAAAAGCTATATGTTACGATCGAAAATTATCGCGATTTACATCCCATATGGTAATCCATGTAGTAAAAGTGGTTTATTCAAAGCGATTTTAGTGAAAACAAGAAAAACATGCACCCCTCTTGTGATTTTCAGACCATTTTCCCTATTGTGTGGCGCGCATTCCGTCAATTCAGTTTCAAATTTACTTAAAAAGTCTCGGGTATGTCGTGGCATTCTGCGCGATGATATCGCAAGTTAATAACCTCGCCGGAGTGTCCGTCATAAGCCACCGTATAAAGAAAAAGACAATAAAAACAAGTTTAAGTTCAGTAACTTTTGGCTACTTACACTCGTACTGGGGCAGTTCCGGTGGGCAAACCATTCCTGACTATACAAGCACATCAACAGCCCATTGCCGATGATCAATGTGATCCACATAAACACGTTCCAAGCCTGAGATATGTTCTCGACGTGTTTCTTTGGTTTCAAGAACACAAACGACACTGAAATTGAAAGGCGGATGGGAAAACGATATTATTAACTAACTACCAATCCTGCTGATCCAGGAAGCCTGATTAAAGACGCTTAAACCTAAATCTAACGTGTGACCTGATATTTTAGAGTTATCAACTGAGTTGATAAACTACATGGGCCACTGTGAAGAGTTTCAAAGCTGACGTTTCGAGCGTTAGTCCTTCGTCTGAGCGGAATCGGACGGAAGGCTAACGCTCGAAACGTCAGCTTAAAAAACCCATTACGATGTCTACTTTACATTATCAACTTAGTCGTTACAATCAAATTATCTATTTATACCATCCAACGACGTAGCACCACAGTTTCTTCATAAACTTATCCCCTTAATTCCAATCTATGACTTGGCGCGCAAGTAAACGCCAAGTAGTTTGTCAAGTTTCAGGGAGACACTGTGAGAGTGGTGACCCAGCCTAAAAGGAGAACCTAACTAACCCCCCCCAAAAAAATTAACACTTTTGAAAATAAGCTTACCCCCGTCGTCAGAAAGCCCCCTTCTACAATTCCGAAGCTTCTACCAAGCACCCTTTTTCTCTAGGTCTTCGTTTAAAACGAAAACTTTGAAGTTAAAACTGGTCGAATGCTGTAGTAGTGGTAAGCAAATACTTATTGAAGCGTCTCAGAACATTAATTTCGTTCCCCCAGGAAAGCAAAGATAAAATTCACAACAAAAATGAATTACTTACATCCTATGACACCAAACATAAAGAGAAGAATTGGGAAGAAGAAGCGAAAAGAGAACATCAACACATATTCGTGAACAATGGCGGACAAGATAAACACGGTCACTCTTGCCACTTGACGGTTCTTAATAAGCTGAAGGAAACAAAGTTAAAACAATCTGTTAGCCTGAGCCAAGTTAATACAAACATTAAATTTCTCCTAAAAATGTCAAAACTTTATGAAGCTTTGCGATCGAAAAGAGTCATAACTTGGGCGGGAAGTGTACTCAGGGAGATATAACACCACATCGGGAAAAAAGAGTCCAAGAGGCGCTTAGAGTACGGTAGCGTCATATCAAGTCTTCTCACTGAAATTGAAACATAGACTAAAGGACAAGTTACTCTCTGGTTAATCTTCGCGTTGTCGAGATGTCGGTCACTCGGACAATCGGGACCTTCAGCAAACCACGACGGCGATGGCAACGAGGAAATGGAAAAACAAAAGATCTAATTGGCAGAACAATAGCTCAGCACGTGCGTGTTAAAACTTTGTACATTTCTTAGCCGTCCTATGCAAAACAACAACGTGAAATCACCACAATCTGCGTCGTCTGCGAACCGAAACCGCGACGGCAAATTAGTTTAACTTCCATTTGGAACACAACGCTTCTTTCATACGTTATGTTGAAGTTGAGGTGTGACGCCGTATGAGACGGTAAACACATGCAGCCATTTTTAAAATTCTAATCAAAGGCAGAAACTTATTTTTCAATCGAAGTCTTCCTTGGCGTTGCCGTCCTGACTGCTTAAGGTCCCTAATGTCTTCTGCGGTGAAACGTCGTGCATGCAACTAGCCGCGCTCAAATTTCCCGCGCAACTTCTTAAAGGAAACAACCGGAGTCACTCAGCGCACGCAAAATTTACGGAAAAAAATTGAAAAGTTCAAGGAAACAAAAGTAAACAAGAGCTTGGAAAAGGAAAACTTGAGATACGTCTAAAACCAAATTTATTCAGTGAAGGGATTTCCGCTGATTTACGATTCTGCTTTGAACGCGGCCATAAAATTCAAACGTTTCCAAACACCATGTTATGTTGATGCTGCTTCATTGCGGTTTCAACGTTTGCACATGTGCAGACGATTGACCGCTGTGCTGACCGATACACAATCAACTCTGTCTAATTACTACAACATTGTAACTAATAATGCTGCTCACCATCAAAACGTCCTTGTAGATGTACGCGTACAGCCAATCATGCACTACAACATTCCATGTGCGGTAGTAGTCAGCGTAGGAGGTAGAGTTCCACCAATCCTGTTGTAAAATCACGAGGAGACAAGTTGCGCCGTCTATTCATTAGCTTGCTAGCAAACTATCTTTATCAGCGCTGCAGGACGCGCGTTTCTTCGCCTGCGGGAAGATTTGAGACGAGCCGGGGAGAGGTTTGCCGCGGCTCTGGCCTCATTATCGGTGCTAGACCCTGCAAACCTCTCAACGGCTCGCAGTGCTCAAGCCCTTTTTCTCCACCGCGGGCGAAGTAGTATTTAATTTCTCCAAACAGCAACGCCCTTGATTCAAACCTTAGGGTCTTATGAATAAACGACATGATTACCATGTAAGGACGCTCTTGATCAGGATACAAATTCTCCTGGTTAGTAACAAAGGCGATGTATGGAGAACAGTATGGAGAATATGCATACTGATGTTAGGGTGTAGAGTGTTTACATTCCAGTTTGCACTAACGATGAGGTGATTTTTACTCACCTCGTAAAACATTCTGTCAGCAAACCTGGTCATTTCCGCGAAGGCATTTAACCAGGAATGAAGGATGGCAAAGAAACCAAGAACAAGAACCATTGTCCCGGGAAGCATACAGTTGAATACTGACAACGTGAAATGTCTGAAAATACACAACAACAAAAAAAAAATCAAAGTTCACGTGAGACACGGTTCAAGTTTCCCGCCGTACATTTGCAAAAAATGGAAAATTTGAAAAGGCTGCTGCTGGAGTGGCGTTCCTGGGTTGGACAATAATAACAATAATATAACAATGATGATTTAGCAGTGGACTCTCCACGAGGGTGGCTCTTCCTGTTTACTGTTTCCAGGTTGAATTGCAATTTGGAATGTTGGTTTTTGTGGAAGGAGGAAAACCAGAGGACCCGGAGAAAAACCCTTGGAGCAAAGACGCAAACCAACAACAAACTAAACCCACATGTGACGCCAGGTCTGGGAATCGAACCTGGACCACAGTGATGGGAGGTGGGCGCTCATGTGCACAACGCAAACAAAAATCAACATTTTTTGGGAGTGGAGGAAGGTGGCCCCTAAGTAAGAATACAATATGTGTCTACAACTTTTAACCTCCAATGTTAACTGTCTGTGTTGCAAACTGGCTTAAAATTCAGCAACATACTCACTTAAAACTCCAATGTCCCTTTCCAATATTCCTGAACACGGGCACACAAAAACGGGCAAAAACGTAGTACGTGTAGAAGATACAGGCCACGGTTTGAAATGAATTGGATACCACATAATTCCATCTGATACAAGGAGTCCTGAGAAAATGATCCCATATGTTTGAGGAAGTTTTCTAAGTTTTGTTTCATAAGCATCTAATAGAATACCCTCAGGGAAAAAAGAGACTGATTTATCTCATAATCTTTGTTGCCTTCTAAGGAGCTATGAAGAAAGCTTGTGTATGCCATCTGTGCCACTAATGGCATGAAGAGAACTAATGATAAATATTTTGATGAGTTCTGACATCTTTTAGAGGACAGCTGCTTGATTTAAGTAACACTAGCCTGTATTCTCCCCAAAAGAACCTCCTCACTCTCTCTGGAAAAGACTACAGCAGTCATCGAAACATTCTCCATCAGTCCTACCAACGAGTTATCAATTATTCATTTGTAAACCCTCTCTCAGATCTGATTGTTAATTCTCCCCTCCAGCTACTAAACATATCCCTGTAGATTAGTTATGAGAATTTGGTGCTAGATCAGGACAACAGCTTCTACCAGATAAGTTTGAGAATTCTCATTGCCCGTTTGCTGGATTGTGCATGGATATATTATAGGGAGAAGTTGATCACTCTTGGGAGCGAAAGGGTTAATCAATAGTTCTACACGGCACTTGTCCCCTTGAGGACTTGTCCTGGTGAAACTCTGTCATTTGCCAAAATGCAAGCCTCGTCATTTTACCCTTAACTCCTCAAAGAGACCAGCATCTAAATTCTCCCAACAGCAGTACTGCTGAATAATTCACTAAGATTATGAGAATAAAGAAAATGATCTCCATCCTGATTGTTGAACAAATTCTCTTTGTCAGTACCAAAGGAAATGTATTGAGTAGAGTATAGAGAATGTGAATATTGATGTTGGGGTGTAAAGCATTAGTTGTTGAATTTTTGATACTTACATAGGGTACTGATCTCTGTAGATGAGAGTTGGGCAAAACAAGAAGTACAGGTATTGTCCAAACTCTGGTAGTGACTGCTTTTCTTTCTCATCTCTGTCTTCATTTGCATCATCCATATCTCCCTCATTAGCTTGATCTGTTTCTGCAGATGACTCTGAGTTCTCCTTTAGCCCTTGAAGAGCAACAAACAAATGTAACATGTTGTATAACAAGGAGGTAGGTTTCTAAAAAAAAGTGGTGCTCACAAAAGGGCTCTCACTCAAAACATCAGCTTTAGACTGAAACTCATCACCAAAGCCAGTTCACATTTAATTCATCAACTCAGTTGTTAAAACCAAATTTTCACTCAGCATGAGCAATTTGCAGGAGTCTTCTCTCACCAGTTAGCAAGTTTGTATTTTGCAGGAACCAATTTTTGCCATTCAAGCTACAAGACCTAACACTTTCAAATACCCAGTTAAACTGATCAAGTGGGAGCCATAAGTAGATCCCACTTGATTCTTGATTCCTTGGCAGATTTACTTCATTTCACAGAAGGTGACAACTCCTCACAGTGTTTCATTAAGAGGGAGAAAACTAATTCTGTGGATTGACATCAATCCCCAGCTCCACAGTTTAATGGTGACAATTTCCCATGTGTAGGATTGACTCTGAACTGATAATTCTATTAATTAACAATGTATTTATTTACCTTTTGACTTTTTGTAGGAAAGAACCTTATGTGCATTTTCCCTGACAAATGCATGCACTTTGAGCATAAAGCGAATCTGAAGACACAAAAAAAGAAAATGAAAAAAAAAAAAGGATTAACTCTACAGTCTCATCAACCCTTTCACTCCCAAGATCTAATTTCATTTCTCCCCATTGGCTGCTATACATTTCCGTGTAAATTGGTTACAAGAATTTGGTTTTTCATCAAGATAATCACTTCTGCCCGATAAGTTTAAGTATTCTCGTTACCTGTTTGATGGATAATGTATGAATTTTATTGGGAGAAGTTACATGCTTATCACTTCTGGGAGTTACAGGTTAAGACTAGAGCTTATCCTAGTTTCTATAGCATGAAGTGACTCACAACACTGGGGTGGCACCCCTCAGGGGTGGGTTGTGACTCAATCTCTTGTGACACACCACCCCTCCATTTCCCCTCACCCCCTATCCCAGAAATTCTGTAGCTCCAAGGGAATTACAACCTCTATGGAATTTGTGCAAGACTGTGGCTTGTTTCTTACTGCCTTTACCTGTTCTGCAAGGATGATAATTGAAGAGGCAGGTGGAAGATCCTGTTGGCAAACTTCTTTGACAGGGAGTATTGTAAATACAGTCATGTAGATAATGTAAAAAGTAAGCCAGACCAGGTCTGGTAGAGGTAGCCATGAATGGCGGTTTGTGTGCCAAGCCATGAAAAGAGGAAATGCAGAGAGTGCCATGACCTTCATTACGAGCCACAAGCTGACAACTATTGAAGGTTTACCAAATGCCCATTTCAGTATTGAAAGGTCAAGTGAAAGACTGCAAATGAAATAAAGCACAAAAAAGTGTCTAACCATGCAGTGCTACAAATTGTAATAAAATAGTTGATTCATTCCACTGAAGTTGCAACTTTCTAGAAAACCATTATATCTATGTACGATATACTTCACTTAGTGTTTTTTGTGATTGCACAGCATTGAGGAAAAGGGATATTATAGCAAGCTGCAGAGCATTTTAAATCTATTTTCTTAAACCTTCAACTCCCCTGAAGAGATTAACATACAACTTCTCTTGTCAAATAATCTTGTCATTACATCTCTTCAACTATTGTTTGAGATTTGAGCACATGCCCCCCACCCCTCCCCCCCTCTCCCCTGCCTTGCCTGAAAGAATATTGAAATGGCCACCAATAAATGCCTCTGTGCAGGATTCTTTTTCAGAGATACTATTTTTTAAACTGAGTTAAGTTCCATCATGTTTCCATTTATGTCTGCTTTGTTGTGTTTTAGGTCTGAATAAATA
This sequence comes from Pocillopora verrucosa, assembly GCF_036669915.1. Lineage (NCBI taxonomy): Eukaryota > Metazoa > Cnidaria > Anthozoa > Scleractinia > Pocilloporidae > Pocillopora > Pocillopora verrucosa. Next base: position 13,977,759 of record NC_089321.1, on the reverse strand, counting down.
AAGAACAAAACTCCTCACCTCCCTGAATCAATGTAGTCATAGACCACTGTATTTATAATAAACATGACAAGTAGGGCCACAAAGATGTTGTAGATTGTCTTGATATGGTTAACTTCAAGAAGTTCCCTAGTGTAGGAAAAAGACCATTAATTATGAATAAAGAATTGTATGACTTTGCAAAAGTATTTATCAAGTTAAATGCTCATAAAAATCAGGCTTTGAAAAACCAGCCTCTCACAAGAGCACTGATAAATTAAAATCCACCAGTTTCACCTGATAAAAAGTGTTCATAAAATCAGCCAAACTTACGTTAACATCGACTGTCTTGCCACAAATACTTTATTTCCATTCAGCTTGTCTCTAAAAAAATAAATAAATAAACATTTGATATTTATACAACTCTGACTGATAGTTACATTTTATTTCAGGATAATAATCTGGGCTCCAAGCTTTACCTGACAATTTCATGTCCTTACTTAACCCTTCAACCATTAGAAGTGACTAGCATCTAATTTCTCCTTACAAATCCCTCCTGAATCACACAATAGGGTCATGAGAATGAAGGAAACGATCAACAATTAAGAAGCTTTTGATTGTTCAACAAATTCTCCTTGTCTGCTCCTAAGAAAATGTTTAGAGAACAGTATGGAGAATACATATGCTGATGTTAGGGTGTAGTGGGTTAAAATTCCTCCTATAAGCAGAGGGTCCACATGTTGTTGCCTGCCATGATGCTCATAATAGTTATGTTAAGCTCAGCATTTAAAAAGGGTAAAGCATGATGAACAACTTAGAAAAAAACTAAGAATAACCATTGTGATGTCTTTTGTTTTGTATTATAAAATACTCAAATTATGAAACAAAGGTTACATCCTTAAAATTCTTGTTATTTAGTTAAATGGGGGTGAGTTATTCACAGATAACATTTATCAACAGTATGACATGTTGAAAGACAAGAGAAGTAGGCATCATTTAAATCGCAAGATAAAGAGATTATGTATAGCATGACAACATAGGTGGTTTTAACATAGGTCAGATGCATATTTTCACATTTCAAACATCTGCTTAATTCTATAAGAAGCAAATAGAGGATTTTTATTTTGACCAAACTGACTCCAAAGATAACAACTTGCTGTTTGAGTTCTCATCAACACTAAACTGCAAAACATGACTTGTTAACTCCTTCACTCCACAAGTGACTGAGACAGAATTTCTCCTAACAATGTGAATACAATATCAAGCAGGCAGGTGATGAGAAAAGAGAAGAATATCGATCATGGGATTATTAGTTGATCCAATACCAAATTCTCTGAACTAACATCATAAGAATTGTATGGCAGATAGTAAGGAGAATTACTAAACAGATCTTGGGAGTGAAAGGGTTAACCCTCTCACCCTCACAATCTCAGTGGTAATTCTCCTTGCTGTCTGCCATACAATGCTTATGATGTTAGTTCAGAGAATTTTGTTTTGGGTCAACTAACAATCATGCAGCTGATATTTTTCTTTGCTCTTAGTACTTAACGTCTTCTTGACATTGTATTGATATTGTAAGGAGAAATTCTATTTTGGCCACTCATGGAGGTTGAAGTGTTAAGAGACCTCTCACAGCCAAATTCTTAGTTGTTAAAAGTAAACACTTTTATTTTCAGCAAACTGAACCTGTTGTTTATTAACCTGTGACCAGCAGATATATTCATCCACAATGATTGATCTATTTCTGACAAAGGAAGTCATGTTACTGAATGCTTTTTCTTTCAAAGAGAAAATCTCTTTCATGCACATTGGGAAGTAGAGTTAACACCTTTCTATGATGCGTGGAATTTGTTGTGTCTTGGCTTTCACGGGTTCAAAGAGAACAAGAGCCCCACTTTTTGTTTCAAAATTGTCTCAGGAATAATTTGTCAGTGTGAGAATTAAAGTGATTCAAAATTTGTTCTAGAAAATACATCTTCGATTTTCGCAGAGGTACAATAGGATACCTAAGGTGGCTCAGTTGATGCCACAAGCAAATACTAAATGCTAATGGATTAAAATTGTCTGGTTCACCAACATTCACCCTGATTAATGTAAAACATATTTCATTTGTAAAACGGCATAAAATATTGGTAATATGTCCATCTGACAATCTAAAGTGCTTGAAAAGTCCCTCAACCACCAACCAGAAATGACAAGTTAAGGACTGTTAAGTACTGTTAATGGCAAGTTAAGGTCTCTGATAGATATGCCCTAAAGCTTCCAATTTAAACATTACCATCACAAACAGATTTTGACAGCTGTATCTCCTATTATGTTAAATTATTTGAGTCAAAATTATCTGAAAAATTTCACACCAGTAATAAAACGAAAGTATAATTGATTTGCACAAAGCGTTTGGCGAGAAATGTTTCATCATCAAACTGTTTCGTGATCGATGGCGAGCTGGGTTTCAACAGCTGTTCTCGCGCAAAAATGTTGGGGCCTAACAAATCAAAAGAAGTCGAGCGTAACTGACATGCAACACATAAAAATAGTGAAATAATGGAATCCTGATAAAATAGTGGTTATTCTGTGTAAATCTGTGACTCCATAACTCTTCTGTATGTTTAAATCTACCATCATGGGGCCGTTTGCTTGTTAAAACACACACGTTTACATTGTCACGTGCGATCTCCTAAACAAGGAAATTACACAATGAACACCAATTTTATCCTCCTATTGGGCAAAGTACAAGTTCTAATTCCAGACGCAACAAGATATCTATTTCAATGGAAATTGTGTCATAAGGAAAGAAAATAGTTTGTAAAGTCCGGCGAAAGGAAGCAGTTTCCTCGCTTTTTTCCTTTTTAAGGAAAAAAACCTAGGGCGCTGAGAGCACTTCATTCAAACGTACCTAACAAACGAGTGATCTACGACGGATTCCAAGTTATCCACATCGTAGAGGACGTCATCGAGTAACTCATTGAGTTGACCATCAATCTGTTCTACCAATTCCGTTCTCAATTGCTTACAAGAGAGAAAAAAATTCAATTAAAAACATTACTTCGGGGAATTCAACGAAAATTTGAGATAACATACGTTCACGCAACAAAACGGAAAATTATAAATATGGAAAATGAATGAAGTCTATGTTTCTCAGATTTACAACGCGTGGTCACAGAAAGGAATACATCACATTTTAAAAACAACAACAAAAACATCTAACACAATAGGAAATTGTTGAAGTACAAGGCTATTTTTTTTTTAATCCTTAATTGCGGAACAAATGTACCTCAGCACGTCGGCGAACTTCTTGCGCTCGTGCGCGACCCATTTCGTGTTTCTTGTCCAAGAAATTGGCGCCTGAAAAGAAAAAAAATCATCATACTTTGTATCCGAACCAAATCCTGGCCTGCAGTTGGTTTCGCTTATCACAGGCAAATCACCTCCATTCATAGTACGAGTTTGCCTCCTCCGTAGGTTAGATGACGAAGCCATTGTTGCAGTTCACTAAGATTTCGATTGTCATGACCTCTCTACCGGCCTAAAGCTTAGAGACCAGGCACCGCAAGAAACCGATGAGTTTATCAGGAAACCTCGGACTAGTCTCGTCACGTTAGGTTTTATTTAAGAATTGTCACGCTAAACATAACAACTCGGAAATAATAATATAAGGGCTTTGATGTGAATGAACGGTAAACACTCACATTAAGATCCTCATTAAATATATAAGCATTCCAGGAAAACGTCAAAATATGAATATCATGGCCTAATGTTTTTTCCAAAAGCAAATGGTGGGAAGCGAAGACGAAATTCTTTTAATTTCCTATTATGACAAAATACATTATACACGCCTTGGCGTGTACAAGGTAGACCGTTTTGTTTAAAATAGTGACTCGAGTAAATCTGGAGATAGTAAAGAGCTGCAAAATCTGACAGTTCCATTTTCAGTTTATTGGCAATCATAGGAACTATAGATATACACTTCAGTAGTTTGCTAAGAACACTAAGGGGATTCCCTTTTCCCACAGTGTAATTGTAGAAGAGACAATACCTAAAATTAATTTAAAACGATCGAGATTTTACTAGGGAGATTTTTCGTTGCTTCCTTGGCTACACACGTCAAAATGATAAACTAACCTGCTATGTTTTAGATTTCCTACAGATACAGTATTAGCATGTGGTCTTCCTTTAAGATCTGTTGTAGCGTCGTTGCAGTGACAGATGCGAAGACCTTTGCCACTTTTGTAACGTTATTCCACCACTCATATCTACTGTGTGTATTATAATCCCCCTTTTTCCCTGATGCGATCTGAGTCACGGCCGGTGAGGCGCACGTCACTGCGTTCGATCCAAGCGCTAATTGGACAGTATAAATGACGTTGTATTAATTGAATTGTCTGAAGCGATAATGAAGTAATCAAAGCACAAATATCAAAAACGTAAACTACTAGGACTTCCACAATGAAACAGTGAAAGGAAAGGAATGGATTTTCTATCGAACAGTCGATTTCTCGGGCTCGTAGCTTTGGGCTGCGGGGTGTATGTTACGCGGGAAGTACACATGATGTATTTCAGTGAAAAACCGTGGGACAGGAAACAGCACGGTTATGAAAGATATCCTCCGCGTGGAAATTTCCCTGATTTGCGCCTGCACAACAACATAATGGCGAATCATCTCACGCCAGACTTGTATGAGTCGTTAGGTAAGCTTGTATACCAGAGACTGAAAAGTGGCGTGAACTTACCCTAAAGTTTAGGCCGGAAGGTCAATTTAACAACGTTAATGTGAAATTCCAACTAAAGAAATCGAAACATCGCAAGGCTGAGAAGTGACTATAGTGAAGAAAATTGTTTTTGTAAAAATAACGCGTTAGATTCTCATAACTGGTATATGACAAACGGAAACAACAATTTAACAATATTGGAACTGAGAAGTGGTAGTTGTTTAAAGGAATATGAAACTATGAAGATTTGTTTCCTCACGGGTATAAAAGAGGTAAATTTTAAAAGAAACTATGGTGCTTCGTCGATAGGGGATATTGCAAGATGATTTGGTTTTATCAACTAAGTTGAGCGTCAGCCCTTCGTCTTTCGTCCTGATTGATTTCATTGAAAACTGAAATTCTTCCGTTTCTTCCCACTTCTCGTCCTTTGCGGAAGTTTTAATCTAAATTTATATAAAAAGAAAATAATTTAATTAAGATATATTTCATTTAAGAAGAAACAAGACAATAATTTGCGTTATTGAATTAAGAGGGTGTCAATGGGGTTGACACTAGCTGTGAAATGGCCAAAGTTTTTAACTGTTGACCATAAAAGCCATCATCCCGGTGAGACCTTTAATTTTATGGTTCAAAATCTGAGCTCTTAAGCATTAAGCATGCTATAGAGCTCAGTTTTAGAAAGTACAAAAATAACATCGAATAGCGGAAAATAATTATATCGTCTATCATTGTTCACTTTGATTGTTTTAACAGACACAAAGAAAACTCTTCGGTTTCACTTTAGACAAAGCTATTCAAGTCGGTGTGGACAATTTGGGGTTCCATGGCAACGAGCATCCGGGATAATAGCGGGAGACAGCCATTCATACGAGGTGTTTGCACCATTGTTTGATGCTATAATCGAAGAGTACCATGGACATAAAAAAAGGAATCTTCATCCAAGGGATATGGACAGTCATAAGATCGACGAAGGACAACTGGACAGTGATTATGTGCTGTCTATCAGGCTGCACGCTCGACGCTCCCTACGGGGTTATGCTTTGCCGGCAGGGTGTCCCCGCAGCACAAGAAGGATCCTTGAGGACCTTATTTACGCGGTACTCATGCGACTGGGAGGTGAGTGGGGGTGAGGTGAAGGACACTCACAGTGGGTTCCCTAGAAACCTAAAAACCTTAGAAAAGAATGACAAGAAATTGTGGCGTCTTAGACTGAAACCTTCGATTTTTCTTTTTTTTGTAGGTGAATTTGATGGTGAGTACAAGCCACTTGCCGAATTTTCAGACTCAAAGCGAGGTTCTCTCAATCTGCCATCGCATCCCATGTCACAGTAATACGTGCTCAGGGCGTGCCCGAGACTGGCCTGAGTCACGTGGTGTCTTTTGTAATAAGGACTGCACCTTTTTTGTGTTCGTAAATCAAGACGATCACCTGCAGTTTAGGTGCTTTGATATAGGAGGGAACCTTCAAGCGGTGTTCGATAAGTTGGTTCGAGGCCTGGCCGCGTTTGAACGAGAGCTAAAGAAGTCTGGGGAAGAGTTCATTGGGACGATCACCTCGGTTACATAGTGTCGGACCCAATCCATCTCGGTACTGCACTCGAAGTCAGAGTTTGCGTTAAACTGCATCACTTATCCACGGTAAGTCAGATGCAGCGACTTTTGACTTCTCACATTTTGCTTAAGCAGGAATTATATTTTCGATCAGTCGGACTGGCTTTTTGGTTTACAAAGAAGATTTTGACTTACTATGTATCTTCTTTTAAATCTCCTATCGAAGGATTCAAGACTTCGATGGATACTAAAAGCCTACAAATTAGAAAAGAAGAGGACTGGTAAGTAGGGGAAAGGCATTATTTCTTTTAGGTCTCAGTCGTAACTGAGTACCATTATGAACTCGGAGGGGTCTGGACTCTATCTTAGAGGGAGGCCCTCTATATTTGTAGCATTCGTAGACAGAGTGCCCGTCATTAACTTTCACAGGCTCACTCGGGAAAATTACGACAACGCTCATGAAAAACAATCAATCTGAAGAAATTTTTAATTGGGGGAAGATTTCAATTGTTCTTAATCCATTAGTCGAACAGTTGAGCTTAGTTCGTAGTTCCTTTAATTCTATTACAAAAAGTAACAGAATTACAGCGAAAAATCCCAGTTTTTCCGAGAAATTTCCTTAGCTCTCTCTCTCTCTCTCTCGCTCTTGCACCTTAGAGATCGTAATTTCTCTCCTGGTCCGGTTCCAGGTTACACGCGGTCTCCAAGGCAAGAGTGACCTCTTAAGCCTAACAACTAGATTGCAGCAAGAAAATTACGTACAAACATTCCTCTGTAGCTATTTTAAGATTTCTACCACCGACAATTTTATATTTCTTTAGCACCTTACTGCGTTTTGGGCCAATCATAGGTGAATCCCTTCTTTTATTTTCACAGCCTTTCGAAAGGAGAAATGTTGGCTGGAATAAGGTATCTTCATAACACTCAAACTCTGGGTGTGTCTGAAGTAAGTTCATGTCACAGTAATGTTTGATCGATCCCCTTCGATAATAATCATAAGAAAGTCGGCTTACGCAAGAGGTTAAACTCAAATAAATAAATAAATAAACTCAAAGTGACTTAAATGTTTCCGAATCTTGGGTGTTAAACGTAGGTTAGGAACAATTAAGAAATTAATCAACGGCACAGAGTAAAGCCTGATAAAAGATTCAGGCGTCAAAGGAAATCTCTTTCGCAAGGCTGTATTTTTGCTCCGAATGAGCCTGGAAACGATCATCTTTGACCCGTTTTCTCCTAGGTCCCGCTCGGTTACTATTTGCAAACATCAGTCCTGTTCAGTAGAACGGGTAATAATACTTGAAGGAAAATCATACCTACTGACTATTTGTTGTCCCAACGCAGTAGTATTCCTTGTCCTCTTTCACCATCTATTTGCTGACCAAGAGCCATAAATAATTAAGAGTTGGCCATCCTCTCAACAATCTTTTCTCTCTTCTTAGGTGAATTCTATCCGGCATTATGTGATGCAGTTAAACGCGCTTATAGAGCTAGAGCGCATGCTTGAACAAGGACCGGATATTGAAGATGCTTTACCCCTCCCCCCGGTTCCTGTGGGAAAATCAATCAGATTTGACACTTTGGAATCCTAAATAATCTAAATGCTTTGTATAAAATATATAGACGACAACCGAACCGTTATAGACTGTTTTGTATCAAGCTTCACCTTCTGTGTCCTATTGTGAAATTTACTCGATTTACTCGAGGAAAGACTTTTGCGTGCTCTGAATTTATCAAATGGTGTAGCAGTGGTCTCGTACCCGGACCTTTCACGGTTACAATTACACAATGTACGTACAGTATAAATAACTTTTCACTCTGGATCAGGGTATCAATTTGCTTTGGAGAAAAAGAAATGCTTTGGTCATTCATTTAAGTACAGTTTTACAAAATAAGGTCAAATAAAGAATATTTTATTCAAGTCTGCGTCTGCATTGGTAAATTTTGTTAATCGCTTGGCCTGACCCTAACCTCCCTCGTCTAGTAGCCAAAACTGACTTAAACGGTTCAGAGTTGGACGGCGGAATGGAAGACGATGAAGGATCCAATTGATTTTAAAACAAGTAAAGGCAGTCGAGGTCTTAAAAACATGTTGCCGCCTTCTGAGGAAGGTACTGAAAGGAGATGTTAACTCCAAAAACCATAAAAGAAAGTTTGTTGTTTACCGCGTTTGAGATCCTAAGGAGTACATCGGCCTTTCAAAAATTGTCTTCGAATGAAGACAGCGGTCAAACAGCTGTAACACGTTAAAAATTCGTTTGAAATGCGCATATCTGTAGGTGCTTTTTCTTAAGTTTATCTTCTATTCAAGATCACGACGACGCCCTTTTGGGTTTAGTTACTGCTTAACAAACTTGCTTTATAAAGCATCTTCTTTTTACCTGAACGATAATTTTTGTGTCCAGTGTCTGGAGAAGGGTTTATAACTGACACTGGGATACTTTCACTGGAAAAAAAAAACATTTATTAGGAATTTTGTTGACCGGGGTCATATTTGATCGTCTAAAATCACTGCCCAAAGAAGACATTGCTTAAAATACCGGTTTTGTTTGTTAAACTTCAAGGGAGTCATTTAATGCTAAGTGGCTCACAAGTGTAATTGAATTGGATTTCATTTCAGGCATTTTCTGTCATTGCTTTTGAAGTAAGTTCCGCCAAATGTAAACATATGGATCGTGACATAACTTATTTATTTACCTGTTCGAATCCAATGAGATTATTCTTTACACAAACCTTAATCCTAAATGAAATTCACGAAATGTTGCACGCATTAAGTCTTTCGGGAAAATGAGGACATTATGCATTTTGTTGATTTAGGAATCATGTCTTCCGACGCTGGCTAATAATTCAGAGATTAGTTGTCATTGTACATGAAAACCTCACAAAATTGCGGGCTTGGAGGGTACAATGGTAACTGTCAGCTGAGGAGGACTTAGTTATTAATCACGAAACCTAAATATATTGCATTTTCGTTCTGACATTTTCTGGAAGAGTTTTTCAAACACCTCGGCGCGTGGACGGGAACGGAGAAAGAAAAGTGCTCGATTTCAGGTAACGAAAATTAGGATGTTTTTTCACAGAACTACAATTATTTCACGTTTTGAGTAAGTAACAACAATTTAAATTTGTGTTCATGAATTGAAAACTTTTGCTGTTTTGGTTTTGCTGATCTTAGCTGACATCTGCCACACAAAAAAAAATAATTGAAAATGGCCTTCTTGATAACATCTATTTCCTCTTGCATAATCCTCATTGCCAAGTGCGGCCTTATTAATTCTAGTAAGGACACAAACTACTTAAAAAGACAAGAACTTCTAGCAGTTTCGTTCTTTGCCTTACGACCTCCTTGTTTCTATGCTGTAATAAGAGGGATCTATTTTTCTGTTATGACTGTTCAAAATGTGAAGCTGAATTTCCCGCACTTAGTTAATAGCGTTGGTCAAATTTACTCGTAGTTTCTCTCCCCTCCTCATTCAACTGAAAGACCTGTATTTGCCAAAAAGACAGAACCACTCGGATTAGGAAAGGAAGGAGTGGAAGGAGGGATACTGATCAGTTTAGATTGAATTGTTTGCTTTAAACTTTAAATCCGGTTAAGACGCATGGGCTGAAACATATCTTTCTGTTATCAGCCTTTTTTTGGAGGAGTCGTAAACTTGGAAAGATTTCTTATACACGAACACTTTTTCTATATGTAAGTGCTATCGGTTGCAACGCAAAGGACACAGAAAACCTCTCAAAAACGCTTAATTACCATGAATTTTGTATGAATGTTGGAATAGGCATCTATACAATCCGCATTTATTAAACTGATTCCTTTTTTTTTTTTTAAAGAGAGAGATTTTCAAAGTCTCACCGTAAGCTTCTAATTTGTCTGATGACGGTTAAATTTCACAAACAAGATCCTGAATAAGCCCGATTGCTTGTTCGTGCGTTGAGGTTCACTACGGAACGCAATTGAACCCGGTCGATTCTAGATATCGGTACGTAGCACTGAAGTCCCTTACTCGTTTAGAACATCGTTATATAATCTGATGGGAAGAGTGGGAAAGTGGCATTGCTCTGCAATAGAAGTCGAGAGAGGCTTTCATTTGCAAAAAAATCTGCCCTGACAAGTAGTATCGACAGACCTCTCGTTTTATCGCAAAGATTACCACGGTTTTTTTCTTTTTTTTTACGGAAGGCTGACAAATTCCGTAGGGATTTTCATTTTTCTGATCACAACTTGAATTACACTTGAACTTGTCATCCAGTCTGGCATGAGTAAGTATTGTTTTCAGTATAACTATACTGTTGTTGATTGTCAGTATAACATAACTATCACAATCGTCCAAAGCAAATTCTGTAGGATGTTGTCATGATGGATGTTATCATGATGATGCAAAACGAGAAGAGATTCTAGGATGAAACATAAACACCTGTGCAACAAAGGGCAGTGCGAGTCAATGCCTTTGATTTGCTTCTAGAAGAAAGCGGTGAGTGGAGTCTTCAAGAATACACACGTTCCCACGCTTGTAAAGCATAAGCTCATCTGACAGAACATTTGCAAATTCCGATTTTTTGTGGTCATTCTTAGATTCAACATGCAGGTTGATCTAGCAACAAAAAAAATGAAAACCTTGTAAAAATCATAGAATCGGTTAAGACGCGTATTGTCGTCACAGACAAAGTTTTTGAACATCATCCAAACATCATCAGCACCAACAAGGGATTTTTATGTTCTCTAGGCGCCAACTAGTAAGAAAAATCAGTGATTGACCATTTATGCAAAGAAAGCATTTACAAGTTCAATTCTTAACTACAAGACCAGGAAATCGAGGATTCTTAGTTCTGACCTTCCTTCGAATTAAGTATTCTAATATTCTTGAAACTCGTGTCTCAAGCTTTTTTTTTGTGGTAATTCTATTATGCTTACCAAGAAGTTGACTTATTGAGAAGCAAATGTCATTCCTTGGCTATTTGACATAGTTGAAGAATTCTTCAACGGAAATACTCACGGAACTTAGTTTTATAGATAACAGCTTGCTTAGACTGTGAATTTTGAAGCTGAATAGATGCTTAAAATGAGATTTCGAGGACAGATCTAAATTTTTCGAGTCGTAAGAAGGAGCGGGGGGAGGGAGGGAGGGGGGCTTAGAGGATTTTGTGGGGGATCACAAGGTTCATAGGGGAACTGAGAGGGGATCAGTTTACCTGCAGGTAAATTTTAATTTGATTCAACCAAAACTTCCGACCCCTCTCCCCAGGGGATAAATAATGAAAAGTTAAAAATTAACCAATCCATTTATTATCAAGTCGGCAAATTAAAACGTTTAACCTCGATACCGAATAAAATTTTAAGCTGCTACCGCGTTTGTATAATCAGAAAACTATCTCGCAAAAATTATCCTTGTAACAGAGGTAACTTGGTATCGGAAGAATTAACAAAGACGCCTTTTTGGGTTTAGGAACAATGAAGCTAAAAATTCTATCTTGATGTCGAAATATCTATTATTGTTTGTTTTGCATTTACTTCATTCAATTTTGTTTATTGTCTCAACATTCTGGATAGTTGCAATGCGATAAATGTAGTTTTACAATTCAAATTAGGCCACAAACTTTCCTGAGCGATGTTATCGATAACAGAAGGGAACAAAAATGCGAACACGCTGGATTAATTTAAAACGGTAAAGGACAGAGAGGTAAAGCTGTCTTTTTAATTTTAGTAACTTCTTAACCTCTCTACAACGTTTATATTAATCAAGTAGGGCAAAGTTTTGTTTTCGTTTTGTTATTACGAAGGGTCATGAGGCGATCGAAAGTTAACCAGACTTCTGTGCCTCCAAATTGTCTTCGATTTGAATTTTGTTAAAAGTTCTTAGGTACTGTTGAAAAAGCGCTTCAAAAATTATGAATTTCATGACAAATTCGAGCTCATCTTCGATCATTTTGCAACAAGACCAACATGCACACGGCTCGCACGAAGAGAAGCTATGCCAACAGCGGGAGACTAACTGAAATCAAGCTCAATTTTCAACACTGTTGACTCCAAAAAGGGGGGTATTATAGGGTTCCGAACACCGCAATATCGCAAAAAATTCGGCAATTACCACAATATTGCAAAAAAAAAAAAGTGCTAAAATACCGCAACACTTCAATACCGAGTCAAAAATCGATGTCATGCCGAAACTACTACTCTGTTTGTTACGTTTAGAGCAGATAACACGGAAGAATTTGTTAGGTAATTTTCGATTTCAGCCTGTTTCTGAAACAATTGGAAACTGGAGAAGACTTGAAAAACGGCGGAGGACTTGGCGGATAAATTTTAGCACACTCCAAAATGCTAAAACTAAAACGGCATCCAGCAGGTTCGGAGAATTTAGTAATACCGTAATTCGAGATTCAAATTACCAAAATAGCGCAAGAAAAAGTGTTCAATACAAAATGCAATGCCAAAGTCCTCTCCAAAACTGGGTTGACTTTGGTCAGTGATGGTTACGCTTGGATTGAATGAACAGAATGACAACTGGATTACGGCAAGTTGAAAACCTGCTACAAACCTAGTTTAGAGTCTCCTGTCGAAAGCGTTTTGGGTAAGCAGTATTTCACTTTCAACTATGTTTTGTAAGTCCTCTCTGAATTTGGGGAACTGCTGTTTTTACTTAGTATCAAGAGTGATGAACTCTGATTCCTCTTTGTGAGGCAGAACCGAGACTACTGAGACCTCAGACCCCCTTAAAGTTTCCACCACCGTTATTTTTCATTTGTTTCGCGAAATTTAATGAGTGATCGATGAAACACCATGTTTACGAAAAAAGGACTAAACTCAATTTATACTGATCTGGAGAGTTCACTTGAGGGATGACGAGTCGCGTCATTCCTGTGTTTCATAGCGGATGTGTTACCTGACACAAGGAAACCGCATTCTCGACCACTGAAGGAACAGTCGCACTCGTTTATCCATATAAAAAAGGTATTTATACACGCAACGATTTCGACATTACCTGTTGTAGGGGTATACAGAATTCATGTCAGCTATGAACTTGGTACAGAGGTCTAGCTTGCGGTGGTCCACGATCAGTTGTCAGCGATGCAAACTACCGGGCGTCAATCGGAAGTTCTTAGGTTCCAATCCACTTGAGGGTGTTCAAACTCTGTCTTTGTAAAGCCGTCGGTTTAACCCTTTTTTTTTCTTAATTTCAAAAATTGTTTACTTAAACTGCTGGGATTAAACATTCGCACTCGTGTGTCACGAGTCTCCAAATATGGCCAAGATCTCAGGCAAGACCCTGTGGCCGTCTTGTATACTCTCAAAATCTCTCTCTAACCACCCTTTAAATGCGAACTATGGGGAGTTAAGTTGTAATTAATGGTTATCAACGGTTCCGAAGATTGACACGTTTTAAGGCAGTGTCTATCGGCTGCTTATGCAAATTCTTGGTGGATTATGCCCTGGCTTGCAAAATTTCCGACTGTAAAGTAAGCAACATCTACTCTCAGAGAGTCAAAACTGCCTTCTGAAAATGCTAAATAAGAATTAGAGGATCTCGGTGCCTTTGAGATTGCAGTTGTATAACATACTGCTACGTTCGGTTTTCGGTAAGAAAGTCACACTATCTGTAGGTTGAGTGTGGCATATCACGTTTTTTCAACGGAGTTATCTAAGCTTTCTTCAGATGGAGCGGCTTCGAGTGTCATACCTCGTCTTATCTCTATTTCGTCAGCTTTTAATAACAGCTAGCTAATACTCTCCTGGGTACAGACAAGCATTAATGAGAGAAAATTATCTTTTGCGAACACGAACGGGAAATTAAAACTTGGCAGTGATCGATTACGGACGTCTTAAACTAAATACCATCCATGTTAGGAAATATTTCGTGAAAAGCTCGAAAAAGGAGCTTTTGTTATTATTCGAATATTAGGCGAAGTTAGGGTTGGAACTTCCGGTTTTTTCCTTGTTCAAATAATAATTCTCAAGATTTGAAACTTCCTGTTTGTTTGATGGGCGAATAGGTCCCGGTTTTGTTTACACAGTACGATTTTTCACGTACAGTAACAGACACACGTGCAAGCTTGCACTGCCGGCAAGTGTGTAGCATATAAAACGAGATCGTTTTAATCGAGTCGTTAAGGATACTAAATCCACTTTGAAGAAACGAGGCGACGTTACAGTATCTCGTTGTATATTGGTAAGAAACGTTCTAGAATTACTGTTGTTTCACCACTTGATATGGAGAGCTCTGCTCTTATAATTACGATCTCCAACTCGTGCCAATTGGAAGGTACTCAGTAGACAAGTGGTTGAGGAGATTACTTGTATCGACAACCAGTTCAGTTATAATTAGTTTCTTCAGGGCAAGGAGATCTTTGGTTCATGTTGGTTATATACCAATGTGGGAAAAATTCTTGGAGTTTCTCGCCAATTTGCTTAGACTGAGGAAAGTTAATGCTCAAGTAAGTGTGCATATGTCAAGAGGTTCTTCAGTCAAGTATCTCACGGTATTTTGCTTTATCCTTTGCATCAGCGCTAAACATTTCAAAATTTCTCAAAAAATCACTAATCGTAGGATGTTTATGACTTGCTCGCGTTGAAGATGAAACTCTTGTATCCATTATTTTTGAAAGATCCATTGAAGGTTTCTTTGTTAATTCTAGAATCACGCAAGGAAATATTTTACTTAATGGTGAGATAGCGAAAGACAAACATTGATCTTAATTACTGTTTACAAAGAACTGAGACGCCGGCCACAACAATGGGAGTTTTGGACTTAAGCAAGTTAAAAGAGAAAGTAGGCAAGGAGGTCAAATTCCTCTTTTTCGTTTGCTGTGAAGCCCTCCTTTGTCTCGGTATTAATTATCGTAAATTTGTGTTGGCTTCTTCTTCAAGTTTGACAGTTTCCTTTCGCGTATTGCAACTCTTAGCGTCTCCTATCGTTTATTTTGTCATTGCGTTGCTAGTGTTTATCTAGTCTTCAAAGTATTCATACTATCTTGAAAATGAAGTTTTTTTGTTGTTCTTTTTCCGTGTTGAAATTTCCTTAATTTTTTCCCTCAACTGAACGCGCTTAAAAGTACGCACGTGCACATGGAGGATTTAATTTGTGGTCGCGAGAATCTTTGGAGCCTGAAAATTTTAGTCAGATAGCTGATGGCGAGAGAGGAATATTCAGGGAAAGTAATTTCGTTTCTAATTGCGTAAAAGCTTCACGCAAAGACGAGAAAGCGGCTTCTTTGTACCGTAATTTTTCTTGAATATAAGAATACTCTCATTGTTAAGAACTTCTCTCCTTACTGTATAAAAGGCTAAGATTACTTAATCATTTAAAACTGTGGAACAAAAATAAGTGAAATGGTCTTCGTAAAAACAATTAAAAGATATTCACACAATATTCGTATGGACTAAAATTTAACATATTAAATGTATCATGGTTTTGAAATGTTCATACATAGACACGCAGGCTGGCAGATAGATAGCATATAGTAAAACAGTGGATAACGTTGAAGGCGCACTCTGATTGGCTACTCAAACTCCGAATATCTTTTGCTATCCACCTCCGAGCAACTCGCGCACAGAATTTGCGCTTAAAAATATTGTAATCATTGCCGGAATGAATAAAGAGATAAGATCTTCTTCTTGTGCTATATTAAGTCGGTGTTTTAGAATGTGCTAAAACAGCTATTCACAACAGTCTCGGTGACAAGCGGTGGATATTTACCGCGCCGCTTCACAACTCGGCAAATATCCGCCACTTGCCACCTCCACTTTGGTGAGTAGTTGATAACTGGTAACAGTATACGGCTTCGTGCATGGCTTAGGTTTTATCAACTTTTATTATCAGCCGGTATCTGAAAGGTTTGGGTTCAAAATTTGTCGGGGCCTGAAGTTTTTATTTAAGTTACCGTGATCATGGGCTTTTAAATTTCTCTCGAAGGTGAGAAATAAATTATAAGTTAACGTACTTTCAGATGCACTAAAACTTATAGGCTTGGTTCAATCACAGCATTTATTTGCGCTCTCTCTCTCGTTTTCAGTTTAAGAGTCTCAAATATGCCTTGGTATGACGAAGATGAAGTAGAAGGTGAACCCAACGTGGCACAAACTTATGAAAGACAGGATCACGGTGTTACTGAGCCTCGAGTTCACTGGCGCGAAAGGGACCCTTACATTTGCACCTTGGAAATAAGGCTCCCTCGAGATGAGGTGCCGAAGTTGAAGTCTCTTTACGGTCCTTTACTCCAATGGATTGATCCCACATTTCAGCTGCTTCACATCGAAGAAAGCGATAAAAATTCGTTTATCACGCGGTTTGAACAAGATGACCCAAAAGGGAGAGGTAACGAGAGTCATTTGGCTAAGGAACAATTAAACACGCAATCACTAAGCGTTGTGCTGTTTTTGCGCGAGGAGTCAAAGTATCAGCTGAACGCAGGATTTGCAAAAGGCTACCTGCAGTCTCCCCCTTGGGGCTTCCATCATAAGATTGAATTAGCCAACCCTATGGATATGCGCACTGTCGCTCGCCAAGATTATTACGGGTCGTCTCCAGACCTTCCGCTGTGGACTGTCTGTTCGGTGCATTATGGAAACGAGCAACTCAGGTTTAACATTTTCGTGAACAATTTTGAGAAAATGAAAGAATTTTATAGCATATTGACAGGGTGTGAAACTAGCGCAAGTAAACCAGGATTCTGCTCTTTTGATCTGTACTCTCAACCGGGCCTTGAAATAAAACTATCCTTGAAGTATTCGCCATGTCTGCAACCCCACGCATCAAGGCTCAGCGCGCTTAAATTCAACATCCGTAGTGTGCTATATGTCAAACAGAAACTTCGACTCGTGCTGACTCCAAACGGGGAAAACACGTGGCTGACTCGTGATCCTGACGGTAACGTGATTCTTCTGTCACGTGACGAGAATGATGTTTTTGAGGTGGGTGTTGCAGGACAGTCAACAGAAGCGTCCGACAGCGGACGGTGGAGCGAGACAGCCAGTGAAGATTTGTCGTGGGAAATGTGCAGTGACACGAGCTGTTCGAGTTTCTCGTGCGAAAGTGGCTGTGAAAGCGTAACGACAAGAAATGAAGACGAAGATAAAGATTCTTTTTCGTTTTAGGTGCCAAGAGTAAAACAGAAGACACTTAGACTTAGTGCATAAGAAACCTAAAAAAAAAACAAAGACAATGAAAATGATCGAACATATGATTAAAACAGCTTGCTGCATTGACATAAAAACTCTTAAGAACTGACCAGCGCAGCTGTCATCGAACGAGCAGCATGGAAGCCATTTTGCAAGAATCAAGGAAAACACATTAAAAGGTTTGGTGATAAATTTGTAGCGGAACTTGTACCCAAATTGTTCAAAGTGTCCTTTTAATTCAAACACTAACATTCATTTCCATAATACTAAAATCAATCAATGGGGGAAGATCGTAAGAAGATTGAAGAGAGTTATGGATGGATCAAATAAATTTTATTGTGACGCAATAAAAATCCTTCAAAATCCCTCCCGTCCCCCTTTTAGGCTATAAATGATGACCGATCTCTACCCTGGAAGAGATGAAAGTTTCGTTTCATAGAATTGTGATTACTAACGATGTTATTAAACGAACAACGCAGAACAACAAAGAATACCAGAAGAGTCAGTTGGTAACTAGATATGAATTAAAATTAAGTGAGCAAACTGCCTCAAACGGAGAAAACTTGTCTGACCAAGCTGCGATTGGTCTTCGGTTCAGTTCCATCTGATTGGTTGTTAAGGCGCCGTAACTTTGCTGATTCGATCGTAGATAGTATAGTGACAAAATGATACTGATCCTAAATGAATAAAGGGGGTAAGTTTCTGAAGAAACTATGGTGCTGCGCCGTTGGGAGAGTCTAACAAAGTAATTTGGTATTATCATCTGAGTTGATAACATAAATTGGCCACCATGAAGAGTTTCAAAGCTGACGCTTCGAGCGTTAGCCCTTCGCTCTGAAATGAGAATCATATCCTAACGATTTATTTTACTTAAAAATAATGGGAGATCACAGACTCAAAAAGAAAGTACGGAACTCGCGGTTGTATGCCATTGTCCAGTTGATTAATTTGTGTGTATGACTATAAGGCAGCTGCCTGAAAGGTACAAAACAAGTATCAAAGCAAAAACTGTAACAATTTACTTTTACTTCTGGCCTAGTTAAACGCTGGTCACACGAATTAACCCCAGCTTGTGCTGGCTCAGTTCCCTAGCACACGCTGGCCGTAACCCTAGCGCACGCTGGCTCAGTGTTAACTCTGGCGCGCGCTGGTCGACTTACCACTCAAGTGAGGTCAAGTGACGAAACAAGGGCCCTTAAAATGTATCCAAGGAAACAGACAAACATGAAACAGATGTGCTTTTCGAGAAAGAGATCGTTTAACTGGTCACCAAGGATTTAAAGCGCGTTATAACGACTTTCACAACAT
This sequence comes from Pocillopora verrucosa, assembly GCF_036669915.1. Classification (NCBI taxonomy): domain Eukaryota; kingdom Metazoa; phylum Cnidaria; class Anthozoa; order Scleractinia; family Pocilloporidae; genus Pocillopora; species Pocillopora verrucosa. Next base: position 13,959,102 of record NC_089321.1, on the reverse strand, counting down.
AGAAGACAACGTGATCTAATTTTAAGACTAAAGGTTGGTGTAGAAGGATAAACCGTTACAGTATCTGTTTTCAATCGTGTTTGTTCTTTTGTTCGCGTCAGTTTTCGATGGATCGCACGCGTCAGATAACGAGTCGGCCAGTCGGTCTTAGTCATTGTACAGTCAGCTTAATTCTATGTTTGATACAAACGATTTGGCCGCTTACGCGGCTCTGAAGACTGCAGAACTGGCTCGATATAAATATGTTCCTTTCTCTCATTCATATATGGTGTAATTTACGGAAACAGGTCTCTTATCGTGAATGCAAGGAAGTAAATGCAGAACAGCTGATGCCATAAGCGTACAAACAGAACACCTGTTAAGGTCTCCATCATCTTCTGTCCCAGGGGGTCATCGGTTTATGGAAAACGCGAAGTTCCTGGACAGGATTTTGTGGCGGGTAGGTACAGTTGGTTTTCCAGAGACCAGCTCTCGAAGTGTCATTTGCAGTCCACCTTGATCTTGCTTACGGAGGAAAAAAAAATATTTGATAATTTACTACAAGGAACAAGTAACATATGGTTAGCTCTGATTAACAGTAAATTTCGGGTTTACCGAACGTAACTATGGTTTTAAACTTAGAAGCCACAGAGGAACAATGAGGAAATATACCAAGTATGTTCCGCAATTGTTACTCGATAGTCAAACACTCAGGCATGATATTTTCCTTAAGTAGTATCTCCTGGAATATTTTTATTATTTTATGCGCTAGAGGTTGTTCCTTATGCTTTCCTTTAAAATTTTGCGCGAGAAGTTGGCGCGCAGCCAGCCAAAGTTGATACCTCACGCATGCGCCACGACTGACCAACTGTGTTAGTAGCCGGTATTTTCGGAGGATTGGATTTCAGCTTAAAAAAGCAAGCTTAAATTGTTTAGCAGGCTTAGTCTTTTTCATTCCGTAAACGTTTTTGGAAAAGGTGGGACATAGGAATAAGAGAGATTTCTAAGCGTTTTCTCCCCTCCTCTCGCATCTTTGTTATCCGTTTCCGGGCCAAAATTGCAAGGGAAACCAATCGCTGTGCAGTCTAGTGGAGCTCTTGACAACAATACGACAACAAGCATCAGAATTTTTTTCCTTATCAAATATTTGTTAATATATTGTTATTGCTTTTTCAGGTGGAGGTGGCTGGGTAAGATACGAAGTCGTGACATGTGCCATCAATTCATTGCAATTTTGACTATTTCTGTCAAAACATGCTGGCATCGATCCTAAAATTCAAAGAGATATAGGAATTCTTTGTTCAAAATGCCACCCATTGTTTCGATTGATAATTAAATTTGAAAGACTGGTAATTTGGCTTTCTCCTCCTCCCGATATAGTGATTACCTAATGTCAATGACGTCAGGTTCTCGTGCTAATGACCGGGGAGACTGGAGTCGACATTTTGTAAACTTCCAAAAATAGCTTCCAGTACTTCTCGCCCAAGGATCGTTGGATTCGGATGAACACAGCTTCATGTACAAGACAAATTAGTTATTTTTAGGGAAATGGCTGGCTGGATCACTTTTCCATTGAAGCGATCCGATGGTGTTGATTATAAAAAGCCATTGGAAAAATTTATCAAGAACACATTCTCTGCTGAGACGGCGGAAGAGAATGAAGACGCCATTTCTGAGCTTTCGAAGTTGAGAAACACTGTTGTAATGCAGACTTTGGATAAACATGAATCTGCTTTGGAGCCAATGCTCAGGTAAGAGCGACTTATCAGCAGGAAGGGACTACAGTGTGCGAATTCTCGTATGTTTCCTATGCTCGAAGTGCCGTTTGTATGTGCTGACACTATCTACCGTGACATCGATAGAAATTAGGTCCAGTTTACATGCAAATTTCGAAATTTTCATGGATACAGTTCAATTCAACAACATGTCTTCTCCACTAAACGGCATGAGTTACCTTTCTCGTTAAATCTAAAACTGTTATGTTAAAGGCTATATCATTCATAAATTTGAATGAAACATGACAGCAATATAATGCAGTCAGATACATTCATCAGGCTTTTCTTTCAACTATCTTATACGTTATGTTTTCCTTTCAAATTTGGTAGATTTAAGGATAAAATAAATAGAAAAATACTCTAACGTCATTAAGCATCATGTTAAAATCATGAAAACCGTTTTCGAGAATGAACGAGTGCGTGCAGCTGTATCGTTTTCATCGTAGCAGTAAGTTGGATAATGAATTTCTTTGCGAGGTTACCTCATTGACTTTTGTATTATGCAAAATACAAGGTGTCACGACTTTGAATTATCAGGAAATAGGAGAACAGCTATTTTTGGCTCTGTTATTTTTGTTAAATTATTTTTTGTCTTATTTATTTTTATTTTTGCAAGAAAGTGGGAGGGAGGGGTTGAAGCCCTTCCAGCCCTCCCTCGGTGTGGTCCTTGTATTATAGGGAGAAGTTGTATATTAGTCATTTCTAGGAGTTAAAAGGCTAAGTGTAGGTCCCATAGGTTTATAGATGTTCCACCACATTGCAAGTTGGTCCCCCCTGCTGCTTTATCCCATCTTGATGAGTTGGTCCCATTGAATATAGAAAGTTCATCCCCATCTCTACCAGTTAGTTTACAAATGAAAAACTTGTTTCCTCAGAGCAGAAAGTGTTTGATTATCAGAAGAACAGAACAATGAGGGTTTCATCAAAGATCCAAATTTGTTGAATTTGTCAGAAAAGGAGTTTGTTCTCCCACTAGGAGACAATTTGAAATATCAGAGGGTGACCTGGTAGAGGTCTGGGCTAAATGATAGTGAAAAGTCATCAGGAATAGGAGCAAATTAGAGGAGGCATGAACTTGATAAAGATATTGAAATTGCATTTATGTAGCAAGTTCAAAATGCATTATTTTTAATAGAGTGGACTGGACATTACATTAATCCAGTGTTTGGCTTCAGAAATAAAATGTTCACTTTTAATGGAACTTTATTTGAATATTATTCCCGAAATTAGGGTGTGGCTCACCAGCAGGTGTACCATGTACAAGGGTCTCAACAGTAATTTACTCTAACAATGTTTTTACCAGGTACTATGATCAACTGGAGGCAATGGAGGGGAAACTTCCTGTTTCAGAATCACAGGTAATTAATGAACAGTGGAAATGTAATATTTTTTTCAGTTCTTGTATGTCATTTTTTAGAGCAAGGGTTGAATATTATGTTTCTCATGCCTTTTTTTTTTTCTACAAATGGGGTTTTTTTTACATGGTGATCAATAATTTTTTCATGTATGTAATTGCTGTTGGTGTTTATTGAATAATTGTTTATTCTGATGTGTTCCCCTTTAGATAAGAATCTCATATACTTGGTATGATGCATTTGACAAAGGATCCTTGTTTGGTTATCGCAAAAGTTGTGAGTATTAAAGCTTTTCATGATTAGAAAGAATTTGTAGCTTCTATAGGAATGTGGCAGTCACATGGTGATGCTGTACTTCAAATCTTTGCCTCATGCACCTGACTGTTGTAATAGAAAGTGTATTCTGGAAGTTAAATTTGAGGCTGCTGATGAAATCCTAAAAAAAAAGAAACTAGTACTTACTTATGATACTGTACACCTGTAAATTATCAGAACCAAATGCACAGGATTAAGGTGACCTTGTCAAAACTCAAGTGAGATAAATATCTACTGAGTGTTTTATGTCTATAAGTTTGTTCAAAGACCTTATTTTCCTTTGTCCACAGCAATGTCAAGTCTAAAGTATGAGCGACTATGTGTATTATTCAACATTGGAGTTTTACAAGGACAAATCGCAGCAGCTCAGAATTTCCAAACGGATGAGGGATTAAAAACTGCAGCAAAAATGTTCCAGGTGAGCACATCACACTTAAGTCTGTTTATTCCAAGAAATATTTAACTGACAATGGATCAAGATACATGTAAATATTGGCAGTAGTATACTACTAGGTAACAAAGTACTCTAGGATCTCTTTAGGGTTATTGTACTTTAACATGAAGATAACCCCCTTGGTATTTGAACCTTTGTAAATTGTTTTTTTCAAATTTCCACCCTGGGGGACAAGAATTATGTTCAAATGCCCTTCATGCTGGTGTGACTTTCTACACTTCGACAAGTTAAAACTTAGACCTTGTAGGCCTTTTCTTCTGAGCCATTTGCTCACGAAAATGAACTATTTATCTTGAACATCCCCATGTTTAATTAATGATATAATGCTTGTATTCTGCTGGAAAGACCCTACACTTCCTGTTTAATTTCCCTGCCCCCCCCCCCCCAGACAATGATCAAATGCCTGTAGATTGCCCAGGGAAGGGGGGAGGATGTTGAAGCTTTGAACTAATCAGTGCATTACTGAGATTGTTATCATGCAGATAAGTAAAATTTGTTGACAACAATTTTGTTCTTATCAAATGATTGCTTTAACAGTCAGCCAGCGGAGCCTTTCAACAATTGAAGGATGCAGTGTTTCCCCAGCTAAATCAGGTACCAACACCTGACCTATCTGTGGAGATGTTGACGTTTTGTGCTGCCGTAATGTTAGCTCAAGGCCAGGAAAGTATCTGGAACAAAACTGAGCAAGGTAATGTCATCCAATTAAGTTACTTGAAATATTTGGTTAACCCTTTTCATCCTAACATCAGTAGCTATATTCTCTCTTCACATTTCTTTTGGTTACTGACAAGGGGAATTTGTTCATCAATCAAAGCTTCTTAGGTTGACAATCATTTCTGTTATATTCATGATCTTAATGAATGATTCAGCAGTATTACTGAAAGAGGAAATTGGAATCTGCTCAATCTGATGGTTTGAAAGTACGGAAGAATTTACTAGACATTCCCCATGCAGGTTTGGTATTTTAACCGCTGTCTAGTTGGGTAATCTGTTTGAGTGCTGGACTGCCAGTATTCTCATTACCTGTTTGCTGGATAATGTATGAATTTTTGAGGGAGAAGTTACATGTGAATCACTTCTGGGAGTTAAAGGGTTAAAGTGTAATTTGTTTATGTGACGATAAATGTGCATGCCATAAATTGGAAATGATAGCAAGAAATGCATCATTCTGTGACTAATAATTTGCGTATTTTGTAGATAAAATGAAGGATGCCGTGATCGCTAAGGTTGCTGCACAGGCAGCAGACTTTTACAAGAGTGCACTTAGTTCTGCTCAAATACAGTCAGTGAAACAAATGCTGGAGAAGGTAATAAGTTGTGACAACAATTTCTGTGATTTGTTTGTTTCATGTTTTGTGATGGCATTCTGTTTTTTTGCTGGGGGAGGTAGAGGGGGGTGGGAATTACATCCCATATAATCTGTGTTGGTATGTGCTGCTGCAAATTGGTATGGATTGCTACCATTATGGTCTGAAATTGTGTATGATTTTCAGGCAAACCAAGACTGTATTTTAAAGCGTTTGTGTTCTCAACTTCAAATGAATAATTCAGAAAGAGAAATAACCAAAAGATATCATTAGAGCTCAGTTTCCCTTTAATTGTACAATTTCTTAACTTTTGCATAATGTGAAGCTTAAATATGCAACAACAAAGCACAGGGAACTTGCAAACCAAGTTTAACTTAACCCTTTAGCTCCCAAGAGTGACTGAGACAATATTTTTCCCTTTGAATATTGATACAATATCAAGCAGACAAGTGATGAGGATGATGAAAAATATCAATTAAGGGATTATAACTTGATCCAATATGAAATTCTTCAAACTAAAATCGTAAAAATTGTGTAGCAGACACTAAGGAGAATTACTAATAAGATCTTGGGAGTGAAAGGATCAAGAAGCTAGGCGTAAAAACTGCTATGGATTCTGAAAAAAGGGTCGCGATTTGGAGAACGAGCCGGCGCACCATTTCCAAGAATTTCAAAGGGCAAATCTTCCGGAATGATTAAGCCATGAATTAGCATGTTGCAGATGTGGGAAAAGACTGCATGGGGCTGTCCTGGTGTACCGGTACACGGGGGAATTCCTATTGTTTTCATATCCATACATGGAGTTGTGATGCAGTTCGTTAATGTTTCGTTCCTTTGGGTACCGGTACACGAGGACACAACCGACTGCATTTTGTATTTCAATCCTCAATTGCCTCTTAGCCCATATTTTTGTGCCTAACAGTCGTCATTATGGCTGATAGCCGAGACATTTTATTTCTGGTTGGGTCAGTATATTTGATTAGAATGTCTGGCACCATGATATGTAATGCATTCTGTAACCAACACGGGTGCTCTTTCAAATTTCTTCTTTTTAGGAGTGGATTTCTATTCTATCGGCTAAATCGGAATTTTTTAAAGCTATAGCAGAGTATCACATGGCTCGAGTGGCCAAAGACAAAGCAGCTTATGGAGAGGGAGTAACAAGATTTAAGGTGAGTTAGGATGAGATAAGCATGCTACAGGATTTCGTTCGATGAGCGGGTGAGGGAAAAGGCTGCGGAAAATCTGACTCGAGCTCTTCTTAACACGGCGGTTATATGTGGGCATGCGCAAAGGGGTCAATTCTGGCTGGCCGCGTGCGAATTTCCCACGTAATGTATCAAAGGAATACATAAGAAACAGCCAATATCTCGCAAAATATACGTAAAAAATTGAAACGTTCATTAAAATTTCTTGAAAGGAAACAATAGATGGAAGAAGAAACCTCGAGACTTTTCAAAAAAAGAGCTTATTTAATTATCCGTTGGTTTTCGTTGTGGTTTTACGCCACTCAGCTAAAATGTACTCTAAGCAATTTACACTTAGTTCTCTACACTTTAAAATTTCTTATATCTTCTGGACCAACCTCATCTAGAGACTACTCTATATAACCCGCCAGGTAATGCCTTATTTACTGAGTCGAGGAAACATTGATGCGAATACGTGGAATGAAATTTCTGTTGTGCTCACGAAGAACGTATTTTTGTTCGGATTTAACGATTTCTCTTTTGGTCACTTGTTAAAACAAACGAAGGAAAAAACCAGAGGAAGAACGAATGACGACCAAGAGAGTATTAACGAACCAACAAGCGTTTTTCTTAAGCACAGTGTCTTTGCTTTTCAGCAAGCTGAACAACAAATGGCAAATGCTGTAAAACAGAGCATGGGACTTGTCGACTTCAAGGTAAGTTAAAAGCTTCTCTTTGTTAATTATTTGAGACTTTCCTTTTGACAGGCGCTCTGGACTCTAGGTCGAGCGGTCTGGGTTCGAACCCTGGCTGGGTCAATGTATTGAGCTCACAGGCAAGATAGTTTGGATCAATGTCAGAATCTAACCAACTGCGCGCTTACCCTTCCCCCTAACCAACAACAGTCAACTTATAACATTTTGAGGTTAAGGTTTACTCAGAACTGTTTTCTTTTCTGTTCAGACGTGGGAAGGAAGGATCAAGCGAGAGGCCACCGAGCTTAAGAAAGACAACGAGTTCATATATCACGAGAGAATGCCCGACATAGATTCCTTAGGGCCCATTGGTCGTGCTGCTCTCGCCAAGTCCTTACCGCTGTCCAAACCGGCCTCATCCAAGTTTACAGACTTGTTTTCCAAGTTGGTGCCCATGGCTGTCCATAATGCACTTCAAGCGTATGAATCTCGCAAAGGGGAAATCGTCAATTTTGAAGTTGGCCGACTTCGCGAAGGAACGCAATTAATGAACAGGTTTGAATTAGCAATATGTTGAAACACAAACAAAGTCGTATTACTGAAAAATACTTCCTGTTAGAGTTGTCACATGCAGGTGAGCCAACACAGCGGTCAAACCTCTGCGCGTGGCGTACTTTCAGGCTAAGAGGACTAAGTTTTCTCTTACGAGCTACAAACAATTACACAAGCTGTAAGCTACGGTGTTTTCAAAGCCTATAACTTTTTCGGTAAAGCTCAAAACAGAGTGGTAAATCAACAGGACACCCGTACTTGAATCAGCTTTGTGTTTGAAAAGTCTCGAGTATTCCCTTTTCCTCACTTTGGTTTCTATTAACAAATTTCTCTGAACTTTTCAATTTTCTTTCGCATATTTGGTGAGGTAGCGGGAAATTGGCGCGCGGACGGCCAGAACTAATCCCCTCGCGCATGTACCACGTTAGACCGCTGTGTTAGGTAAGTTTCGTCAAAGGTTTGCAAATTAGCTTTTACACTCAAATATAAAGTTAGAGCGAAATGTGGAATGATGCAAATTAAAACTATTTTAGTATTTTAAGTATACGCTAGGTTTCATTTAACGCTGGATTAACCACACACCAGAGCTTTATCCACGGTCTTGAGAATGAAACGGTGATAATTAGGATTTCCCTTAAACTTACTCTAGTGTATCAAAAAAACTTAATGAAATGAAACAAAATTCTGTTACCAGCTGAAATTTCTTTTAGGTCCACAGCATTGTGCTGTTTACATCACGGCTTTTGTGTTCCCTTTTCAGTGTTCTTGCGTCGCTGAACTTACCGGCAGCCATAGAAGACTTGTCAGGACAGACAATTCCCAAGTCGGTGTTGGACAAATCAGCAGCAGTGAACGAAAAGGGAGGTTTGAATGCCATCGATAAGTTGATGCAGGATTTGCCAGAACTTCTCGAGAGAAATAGAGAGATCCTGGACGAGGTGAATTTTTTTGAAAGTGTTTTTCCTCTCCCTTTCCCCCCCCCCCCCCCACCCCCCCCCCCCCGCATCCTTTTTGATCCATATGAGCGCTAACCGATTTTGCACCTAAAGTTTATAGAGAAACGAACTGAAAAAGGTAAAATCGAAACCAATAGTAGATTACAAGAATTAGAGGTATCAAAGGCCTCTGATGTAGCTGTAAATTCTTGCATCGGCAGGATTACTTGTTACTTCTCAATGTGAAGTATTTAACATTGGCTATAGTTTACAATTGTTGAGCCTTATGCAATAGAAATATTCTTGTGTTTCCAGGCAACGCGAATGATGGACGAGGAGGAGCGTCAAGACACACAAATGAGAGAACGCTTCACGACTAAATGGACTCCAAAACCGTCCGCTGAACTCACAATGCAGTTGAGACAGGAAGCTGACAAATATCGCGGCATTTTGGAAAATGCAGTGCGAGCTGACGCTATTGTTAGAGAGAAATACAATAATCATCGACGGAACATGGATCTGCTAAGTAAAGGAGAGGTATGAATTTTTTCAGTTGTTTTTGAAAAATATGGGACATATGGGAAGTTGAATAGGGCAGGCGAGTAGCTTTGAAAGCTTGGAGGGTCTGTCTTTCCCGGAGAGGCTCGGGCATCTCTTGTGTAGGAAATTCTGAAGTTCCGGTCTATTGCGGTTGTATTTCTCGAGTTTTGAGGTTCGTTTGAAATAATTTTGTGTTGTTGTTCCTGAAAGTCGACCAATTGGAACCAAGATAATTTGGTTACATCAACTGAGTTGATAATGTGAATTGGCCTCTGTAAAGAGTTTCTAAAGCTGACGTTTTAAGCGGTAGCCCTTTGGTAGAGTGAAAGGCTAAAGTTCTCTATGTCAGCTTTATAAACCCCTTACAGTGGCCAATTTATAGTATCAACTCATTTGATAAAGCCAAATTATCTTTTTTTACCCCTGTAGACGCAGCAACACAGTTCCTTTAGAAACTTACCCCCTTTATTCAATTGGAACCAAGTTGAGGAGAATTACGTGTATGTAAGGAGTACAATGACTGCTGTGTCTGTACGACGGGAGGGTAGCAAGTTTATAGTAAGAGGGTAGATTTACTCGCTACCCAGTTGTTATTACCCTTGGAGTTACGGCAAAAACCGTAAAAACCGTATAAGAACCTAAAATTAATTAATAAGAACTTGTTTAAGCATCTCTCTTAAAAGAAGCACTCTAGGCTAAAATCTCGATCCAGGTTTTTATTTTTAGAAACCAGAGTTTGTTCAGATTTTATAAAGTACATCGCATGCGATACAAAAAGGTAACAAAAACTAGCCAGAACACCAGCAATGTTATAAGACCACAACACTGTACTGTCAATATTAAGAACCAAGGTTGCCTAATTTCACCGTAAACACTATTATATAAGAACCTATGAAGGCAAACTTGGAAAAACCTAGGTTCTTACTAGCGGGTTTTTACTGTATTACGTCATTCTTTAAATTGGAGTAAGTGTCAGTTGAGCGCCGAAAGTACTTTGGGATTGCATTGGGTTTTCTTCACTGCGGTCCTTGATTGGTCTATAAAACTCGCGCCAAGGCGGTAGCCAATTACGATTAATCATTACGCGATCACTCACTTTTTTCCCACCCTCAAGTCTGTACACATGGATTTCTTTTAAATTCTCTTTGGCTACTTTTAATGATTCTTCAAATTTTGGGTTTAGCCTATTGTTAGCTCTCGTCATTAGGGTGAGGGTTTTTCTTAGGGTTCCACGGTTTTCTTGAATCCTCAAAAACGCGGCAATACTTTGAATTTCGATTCGATGTGGAAACTTTTGACGAGAAGGGCCACCTCTGCCTCAAAAAAAGTGCACCGAAGTGGAGGTCGCTAGTAGGGGATTTTTACCGAGCTGTGAAGCGGCAAGGTAAAAACCTCTAGCCACTGACACTAGCTAGCCAATGACACCGCTAGCCACCTTACTGAGGCGAGTACCTGTTTTAGTATGTACTGAAACAGTGAGTTTATAAAGCATAAAAAGGTGATTTTAAGTCATTTATTCCTCTAATGATTGCAATATTTTCGGGCTCAAATCCCGCGCGAGTTGCTTGGAAGTGAAGTTGCAAAGGATATTCGGGGTTTGAGTAGCCAATCAGAGTGCGCCTTTAACGCTATCCACTGTTTTACTAACCGTATATACTTTTACGTCATAGTCGAAGATGAAATTCATTTCCTGCTCAGGCATGCGATTACTTTCACACCCCGTTTGTCGGAGCAGTTCTGTGACACGCGCAGACGTTTCGTGACTTATTTGTAGGTGGATAGAACTGAACCAAACACTTTGTATCCCATTTCAGGCGCAGTTGGCAGCAGCCATACCTAAAGTTGGAGCTGCCTCATCCTCTTCAGCTTCAAGCCCGGCTGTGAAAGAACTGAGGAAACTAATGGAGCAAGTAGACACTATCAAAGCCGAGAGGGATGCTATAGAACAGGACCTGAAAGTGCAGCAGGACGATATGGGTGAGCTGAGAGATACAAGGGTGATACGAGGGCGATATCACAATTGGAGAAATTCTGGGTTGAGTGTCAAAAGTAACACGGAATCGTACTGTTTTAGCTTTGCAGCGGCTTGTGATTGGTCTAAAAAACTCCACCCTCTTGACCAATCAGAAAACTAAGACCAAGCAAGACTCGGTCACTCGCGTTTTCCCGCGCTTTAGGCAGCTTGTTAATTTTTCCTCTAGTTCTCATTGGTTTCTTGTGATGTCTTCTTTGTTCTGATTGGTCCTTCGCAATAATTACTCTGGTTTTGGCTTTGACACTCACGTGAAATGTGCTCTATCGGTGCGACATTTGAAATTTTGTGATTAGGTGAAAAGTTTGCAAAATTCAAATGAAAAACGGTGTCCGCGAACATTTATCAATCGCAAAATTAGCTGTATAAAGTCTAGGAGAGTAGCAGAGTGGAGAGGAGAGGAGCAGCGGATAATGCATCTTGCGAACCAAATCATTTCCTTCTCAGAAAGATGAGAGAAAACGAAGAAAAGCAAAGCAAGAACCCTTCTCTGACTGCTAAAGAAAGACGGCATATACTGTTTATCAGTAATACTTTGAAAAGCACGCGAACATTTCCGTTTTCCTCTGTTTTTCTTTCAAGCTGTGAAATTCCTGAGCGCCCTTGCTGCTGATGGTACAATACCGGATGTCGAGGCTATCATCAGTTCCAATCTGAGTGCAGGCTTTGATTCAGTGAAGGAAAGTGTTTCTGAGAGTATTGCGAGACAGGAGAAGATTCTGGCTGCAGTACAGGTAGGTGGAATCGTTGTGAGATGAAATCACTTAGACCAAGTGTGCACTAAACAATTTTAACCTTTTCGCTCCCAAAATCTAAGTGGGAGCTCTCTCGACAGTGTGCTGGACATTTCTTTAAATTTTAGCTATGTGAATTTCGTGTTAAATCAAAATATCTCCCTCAGTTGATACTGTTTCTTCTGATTGAAATTGTATTGATATTATAAGGATAAGTTCCTTTTTGATCCCTTCAAGAAGGTTAAGGGGAAAGTAAGTATTGACGACCTTCTTCTCACGACCAAACTTCATTAAAGAAATTGCAGAAGTTGAAACCATTACGCTAATGATGTTTTGAGTCATCTAAGAGTTACAGAAAATCCCTAATTTGTTGTCGAAAATTATCCGGGATTGTTGTGGATTTGCTTTACTTCGTTGTATGATTGGTCCAGAAAATTCGCGGCATTTTCTCAACCAATCAGACTCAAAACTAAAATCAATAGCACCTTGGTCACACGCGTTTTCCCGCGCTTCAGGCAGATCGCTGGTGTTAACATTGAGTTTTTATTGGTTCCTTGCTATATTTTCCTTTATCCTGATTGGCTGTTGCGATAACATTAGTTTTTAGTTTTACGACTTTGAATCGAAAAGCGCTCTAAGTAGAGCTTGACTTTGTGATAATAGTTTGCCAGAGTTAACCAACATCAAAGGCACAAAAATAGACCAGAAAAGGAACGTGGATGTATTGAAGAGGGCGAAGATAAACTCGGATAATATTCGACAGGTTTTTAAAATGTTGGCTAAATTTTTCTAGATGGCGAAATCATGGTTCAGCTTTTGTGATATTTGAATGATAGCTACGAGATGGAATTCAGCGCGAGAAATCAGCGAGTGATTGAAAAGAACATGGAACGTAATTTTAGGCTCAATGACCAACTGTTGGGATTCAAGGTCGGACAAGCGATCAAAATTTTAAACTATTTTAAAACCTTAAAGATTCACGCACTTGAGAAGTTTTTTTTTAATTCCTTTTTTTTCTTTTTTTTTTCCGCTCAAGGCTGCTAATGATAAGTTTGTGAAAGAAAAGCAGTCTGGACAGGCAGCCTCTGAACGGGAAACTATGCTGAAGGACCTGGCGACAGCTTATGACATTTACATGGAGTTAATTGGTAATCTACAAGAAGGAACAAAGGTGAAGGACGATAGCAGTTGATAGTTTGAATAAAATTAAGATTCTCACTAATTCTGTTGTTGTTCTCTTGCAGTTTTACAATGATTTTACGCCGATATTGGTGCGTTACCAACAGAAATCCAGTGATCTTGTGTTCGCTCGAAAAACAGAGCGTGAAGAGTTGTCCAGGTAAGAAAACCGTGCCCCGCCATATTCAGTCGAGAGCGCTAGATTTAGCCTTTAGTTTCATAGCCTTTTTATTGGTTGGTGAGAGACTCGACGGCTTGCCCTTTCACACGCTGACATCAGTTTGCATTTTCTCCTTACTGCTCTCTATACATTCACTAATGTGCTGACAAGGAGAATTTGTTGAACAATTAGGCGCTTCTCTCGGGTAGTTAGTGATCATTTCGTTTATTCTCGTGATCCTAATGTGTGATTCATGGTTGATATTGTAAGGAGAAATTAGATGTTAGTCACTTTAAGGGGTCCAAAGGTTAATGAATAGTGCGCTAGACTCCAGAGAGACAGGGTGTGCTCTTGTTTCGATCCCTGGAAAGAATCATTCCCTGCTTTTACGAGCAGGGAAATGATAATGATTTAATACATCTTATAAGTTTGTATAATCAGATTAAATCGCGCAAGCGTGGTCCATATTCCCATTTTCCATGTTGTTGACGTATGTGAACGTCATCAATACTCAAGAAACAAGGGTTGCTCTTGGCCACGCCTTGAGCTACTTTTACGTATCTCTTTGGTCCTCCAAACTTTCCGCGTGCTTCATATCTCGATGAACACGTGCTGGCTTATGAAACAATGCTGAGGCACCCTCATAGTGCCTCTCCACCCAGGAGTATACATGGGAACCACTAAACAGTCAGAGGAAACCTAATCAAATGCTGGAATTAACTTACGATCGTATAGAAAAGTCGTTAATTTTTAATGTGCGCGCTGATCACTTTTAAAATTATGTTTGGTAAAGATGCGTACTAAGGAGAGACCCGTAAAAAATTTCAAGTTCTCACAATGCGTGTCTTCACCAACAGTAGAAAAATTTTAAGTTTCAAGCTTTTTCTTTCTTTTTCTCACACATGTATTTCAGAGACCTCCAGAAGACAATAGCAAACCAACCGGCGGAACCAACACCTCAAGCGCCACCACATCATCAACCTTCAGGTCTGTCGAGTTTCAAGTAAACGACATCAACACAATTATTCACAAGAGCAGCTGTAACGATTCCATTAGGAAACATTTTAATAGGGTCACACATAGTTATGGTTTCTACCGCGTCTTTGCTCCTCGTTTAAAATGGTCATAGTGAAAGTGCTCACGACAAAGGAGGGCTTACTGTGTAACTGTCTTGGGAATGAGGAGAGACTCGTCAATTTCTTTTCGTTGTGTTGATTTCAGGTGCGCGGGTGCCTCCTGGCCGCCCTCCACCCCCATCAGCCCAGCCACAGCAGCAGCAGCAACCTCCGTCTGCCCCATCTCCAGGCGCGCCTCCGATGGCTCCTCCACCAGGAGCTCCCCAACAGTACCCCCCTCAGCAATATCAACCTATGCCTCCCCCCGGATACATGCCCTATCAGTACGGAGGGTACCCCGGATATGCACCTCCGCTACCACCTGGTTACTACAACTACGGTGGTTATGGAATGCCGCAGGGATACCCCCCTCAGGGACAGCAACCTCCCCCGGGAGGTTATCCACGGCAATAGATCATGTGAATTGTATTATTTCTTAAGATTTAAGTTAATTGTCGATTAGTCTAGAATCTTCTCTTTCTGTCGACAGTCTGCCCCGATAGAGACCTAACTCTTGTGGGAGGGGGGGATATTTAGGATTCAGTACTAGTCTGGTAGGTAGATTTAAAACTGTCATTACAATGTAGGCATAATTTCTAATTAACGTTTTGAGGAAAGTTTATCAACAGCAGGCACAACTATGTATTCACCCACGGATGTAAAATCACGGCTAAAAATCTCGGTTGTAAAATCACGGATGTAAATTCACAGATATAAAATCACGGATTCCAAATATTTTACGAACTCTTAATGGAATTTATGTACTTTAAAATTTCCAGAAATGGCAGACTGATCAAGAAGAGAATTCGTCTTTGTTAGCCAAGATAAACCTGGTTTATTGCCAGAGCTTGAATTTTCTTGATGGAGTCAGGCTGCAAGATTAAGAACGCAAGATCGATTAAAACGTATACAACTGAAGATGTCCCATTTATAGAAAAAATACAGAATTCTGGAGGTTTTCCCTGGTCACAGCCATCACTTATCCTTGTCTGTTGAACGGGCGGGGTAACGGGTTGAAGTTTTAGAATTTATTTGACAGTGAGATCGTTTGATTTGAAAATTTGTTCCTTTTCTTTTTTGGCCGATATTTCGGTAACATAAACAATGTAGCTTATCTATTTGGACTTTTCCTTTGTTGTTCGCTAGAAAATAAAAATTCCTGATGCATAAGAAATCAAGAAAGCACTCTGGGATTGTACTCGTTTATTCATTGTTAAAAAAAAAAACAGGTGCCGCCTGTCCTTCTATCAGTTCCTTTTTCCTCTATTCGGTGAGGTGGAGGGGAGGAGGAGAAGGGTGGGGTGGAGAACCGTTCCCAAGTACTTCGCCTTGTTCCCAGAGCGTGAGCCTGGTCACTAACTAGGATACAGGAGACGAAGGTTGTTTCGTCCTAACCCAAAATCCTCTAAACCTCCCCTTAGACAATTATTGAGAAAGTTCACAAGTTTGTAAAATCAGACCATCAGCAGCCCCCTTTATATTAATTTTTATCTCAGTATCATGATCAAGCGGGAAATAACTCAGCGTTTCAAAAGTAGAATTTACGGCGCTTTGAGAAGGTTCTTGGTCTGGGATCAGATCCTTGATTTTACTTTCATTTTTGCATTTTGCGCACGGCGCTGGTCACAGCGTTTTGGGAAATAACTGACAATAACTGTAAGGGTAATGACATCCCATAAAGATGAGGCGGATCAATATCAGTATGTGGGCAACTGCCCACCTACCCCTCCCCTAATTCAACAACAGTCAATTGATAACAAGTTAAGGCCAATGTTGGGTTACGGGAGGGGTAGGTGGGCAGTTGCCCAGGTACTGATATTGATCCGATGAGGCTCTATGAAAAGCTTTCCAAAGATGATCAGTTCGTCGATCTATTATCTTACGAGAAGTTTTCAATAGAAATTTAAACAAATCTGACGTCTGGAGCGCCCCTAGTGTGTTATGTTTGTAAAAGTACTTTTGACTATGAGAATTTATCTAGTGAATTGGTTTATTAACCAAAATGCGGACACATTTGAAAGCACTCCGCGGTTTTAGCTTATCCCCCTTCGCCAAGTGTATTACTTGCATTTACCCGCCTGAGTCTTTACAGCCATGATTTCTTCGAAAGTGAACGACAAAATTGACCTTTGTTTTAGGTTTGTTTTCTGCCAAAATGGAAATGATCCTCTTTTTTGAATGCATATATTTTTCGCATAAATTTACAACTTGTTGTTAAGGAGACGTCAGTTTTCTTGCTGTTTGCCACCCGCGTTTTCAAACGTGATTTTAAATATTTTCATTGCAATAATCACAGTCCTCTTATTTTCTTGAATAACTCTTTGAACCCTGACATCAGTATGTATATTCTCCGTACTATTCTCTTTAAATTTCCTGAGGTACTGACAAGGAGAATTTGTCCAATAATCAAGGGCTTCCTTAGTTGGTGATCATTTCCTCAGTTTGTTCTCGTGACCCTGATGTTTGATTCAAGAGTGAAATTTGATGCTAGTCACTCCATGGGGGAAGGGTTTTAATATCTGTTACAGACAAGATATCCTTACCCCTCTGGTACAAGGCCAAGAGTAAGAGACTCCACAAAAGTTTGTCATATCAAGGTCCAGGAATGATGCATTACTCAGTCACTTCTGTCGTTGCGGTCCCCCTGATTTCTTTACGTGCTGTGCGTTTGTCTTTTAGTTTGTTCAGTGTCTTCAATATTTTCCCGAAACATTTTCTCACTTGTGCTGTGGTACTGTTGCTCAATCTCACCCCCATCGTTTCCTAGCCAAGTCAATAAGAGAACAATGTTCCAAAGAATGAAAAAATAGAAAATATTCCTCCATTATCATTACCTTCCCAGCTTTTTTATTTGCAAAAATTATCCGTATTAAACTTTATTTTTGTAATATTTATAATACTATCGTAAAAGATTGAAGCAAAAGAGGATCTGTATTTAGCGGCTCTTCAACGCACAAAAATGCAAACAAGAAAATAGACCATTTTTAGGGCCTTTTTTTTGTTTGGCTGCTAACAAAAAGTGTAAGAAATCGTGCCAACGCCAGCATCCGTGATGTAATCATCAGTGATTGGTTGTTATTTCTAATCCATATTCATGCAAAATTTTAGAATTCACTGCAAACCAAGTTAGTCGTCGAATTATGAAGACGTGTATGATGTGGTTTTGAAAAAGAGCCGCACTAATCTTGGAAGACCTATGAAAAACCTTCACGACAGGGAAGGATCTGTAAACTCTACTTCAACGAAGGTAAATTCAGTACCATGGTATAAATATACGAGAGCTGACCATCAGAATATTACCTTCGTAAGTAACCACGTGCGCGAGTACTCGGCTGTGGGCATGTGAAATTCGAATTCGAGATCAAGAAAAAAGTTTCTTTATGCACTACAGCCAAGGAATCTTAGCCATGACTTTAACTGAAAATGTAGACAATGAAAAACTAGAGAGGCAATTTTTACAAAGCATCTTCCTCTAAAGAAACTTAGATTGCGTTCTTGATCTTTGACATGGCCACGTGCATACAGTAATTAAAATCTCGTGTCATGAAGGACTTACATTTAAGGAGAATTCGCAAGAGTTTTTCATAAGTTTCTTCTACTTCACTTGTAGAGTTGCTCATGCATCTTGATAAAATTTTGCGCAGAAGCTTTGTAAACTTGTTTTCCTTGCATATCAGGCATTGTACCCTTAGTTACAGAACAGAGTCGGTTTACCCGAATTTAGCCTTTTTCTTATCAGTGGAATGTTATATTTGTGTTTTAGGAAACTCTTCTAGAAGTAGATAAAGATGAAGAAATATCTGATCAAAAGGACAAATGGAACCACTGAAATGACGAAAGGACTTACAAAGATAAGAACTTTACATTATTGAATAAAAGCTGTAAATTGGTGACTGAACAAATTTCCACATTTGTTTTTCAAAAAGTCACTCTTGATTGTGTCGGATCAGATCTGTGAATTATCTACCTTGCCAAAAAATTCCAGAGTGAGTAGACGAGGTAGAGCAAATAGCTCTATGAGGTACTTATTGTTTTGCAGATCGACAAGCGTTTTCGGCGATCATAAACAATTCGTGCTAGAATAATTCGGTCGTTCCTAAGACAAAAGAAAAGTTTTGGATTTCAATCTATGTCCCCATGCGCTTGGTCCTAATTTCAAGATAAGCATTTCAATAAAATCTTTTTGATATGATCCGGATATTCATTACTAAATAAAAAATAAAAAAAACAACGAGCTTGTGATAGTGTTATTTGGTCCGAACTGCTCGGTCGAAAATTCCTAAATGCAAAACAATTCAGTACCTCAATTCACCATTCTATCAACGTTGCTATAGTCACTACATATTATGGCCGCAAGGGTGTGATTAAGGTGGAAATACTGGTCAATTAAGAAAACACTTTTCACAAAGTTTTCATTTTATTTGAGAGAGAAGGATCAATTGCTTACCATGTAAAACTTAGAATGGAAAAAAATATCTTAATAGCAAGAAAGTTAATTTGGTGCAAGTAATTCCATGGTCTCACTGAAGAAGAAAGATGAAGACAATTTTGTCTCTAGACTTTATGCGATTGAACTCTTTGATTACAAGAGCAATCATTAGACTGATGCACCATTTGACAATGTCACCTTGATTACTTACCTTTGCCCTGGTCATTGGATTGTTAAGTTTTAACCGTAAAGAGAACAATGGGTTTTTTTTGTTTGCATTCGGCTTGTTGTGAGTTTGATATGGAAACGTGCTCGAGAAAAACAACTTGACAAATTCGGCGCCATAGATACTGCGTGAAGGAAACAGTCGCCAAACCATAAATGAAACAACTGAAACGATCGGAATCCTGACATTTATTTTGATTACAATATCTTTCATTCAGGACACTTACAGAACTATCCCATAACATTTTCAGAGAGATGCCCATTTATTGACATTGGTTACTGATATACACTGACTAAACATGAACAAGGAACAGACATTGCGATGTCTGCATGCGAAAAACATTTCATTACAATTATGAATAGACAGAACAAAGCAACGTAACACTGCCGACCGATCAAACTGACCAATCACAACCTTCGAGCGGTATTTAAGTCTTATAGCCAATAGCACAAAAGCAAAGTGGACGAATCACTTTTCACAAACCAGACTTTGCATTATGAGGACATAAAACCCTTCACGCGGTTCTGATGATGACCTCTGCTCATCTTATCAGCCTACTGAAGCGGATCAAATACAAGACTGTTTAAAATTGACTGAAAATGCTCAAACATTAAGAAGATTTGATGTCAGCAATCACATTGATGACGCGATGATCGACGTACAAATCACACTGTTGACTGGGACATAAATCAAAGTCACAAGAACCATATGGCAGACAGTAAGGGGAAATACTAATGAGATCTTAGGAGTTTAAGGGTAACCTGTACTAAAGAATATTTTCGACGACTGACTTTGGAAAGCTGAACGACAGACTTGTGATTTCCTTGATCGCATAACTGAGCTCGATCGACTGGCAAGTCGCATTTTCGTAGGAAACATTGATCAATTAGTAAACAAATACATTCCACGACTAACTACGAAAAAACTGATTAGTCAGAACAGAATAATTAAGTAATGATAAACATCGAGGGTCTTAAAAGTTTAAGATCAACCTTGACTGACGGCCGGATCAATATCGTCTCCAAACGATCCATCACTGACCAAATAGACTTGATTAACACGACCAACAACGTTTCACCGGACTTCAAGATGAATTCGGTCAGGTTCTCGAAATATAAATCACCAGCAACAAGCTAGTTTTTGCCATTGTTCTCTCGTTGGTTAAAGTTAACTTCTAACTACAGTGTCTGGTTGGGAAAAAATTAAAATGCGGCGATCCTGATGAACTGCGGCAGATTATGCATATTTGTTGCAATTACAAAACATCAACAATTCAAAAGTCTGAACCAAAAGGGTGCTTGAGAAAAATCTTCAATATAGAAAGATTTGAAGAGCTGGAAACATTTTGACTTGATTATCTCCAATTTGCAATTTATCACCTTTATAAAAATCAAAAATTTTGACTAATGGAATGTGGGCAAACGAAAATACACAAAAATAACGAACAAGAATCAAAATAAAAAAACATGCCGTCTTGATTTTTTCGTCACCATTTTGTTTTCTAAAGCCTTTGTCTTAATTTCTTGAAGAACTTTGTGTTTCCTACAGGAGCAAAAACTCGCATTTTTTTCTCAAACCAGACACTCTGATATATCTAACTTTGTAATGATATTAATCTAGAAGAGAAAGTACCATTTTGCGCCAGCATTTAATGTATCACAGGACACAAAAGACGCGTATTAAATTTTTATGACGTATAGGAAGATTTTTGATTGAAGAGCTCAAAAAAATCAAAATAACCCTCAAATTTTTTCTTGCGATAATTTATTTCAAGTAGTTGCATTTTCATTGTCAGGCTAAGAAAAAACAACTCAATTCTGTTACTTGTTTTGGACAAAAGTCAAAAGAACAGACTAAAAAATCAATTTCTTAAAGAACTGTTTAGAAAACGCATATCAATTTCTTGTCCCAAAACTTTTTTAGAGACATCGAGCCACATGATTGAATTTTTGTCTTTCCAGGAAAGATATCTCACTGCTTTTTCACGTCTTCGAAAAAACTTACAAAAGACCACAATAAGAGAAGACTTTTAAGAAACTTGGCAAACGTTTAATCTCAAAATTTTTGCCAAAACTTAAAGCAACTGTGTTTTGAAAGTACCAATGTTTCGTTGCGCGTTTGCGTTTTATTTGTCCTGTGTTACAAACAAAAGCTGGCAGAGGTAAATCGTAATTTTTCTCTCAGAAGCAACATGAAAAGCCGTAAGCTCAGGCAAGTCAAGGAGGGTAAATTGGAAAACAAATGCAAGAATGGATAGCGAAGGTTTGGCCTTCAAATTTTTATCGGAAAGGGTTTATCTCTTCATGCTGCTTCTTTGTATGTTGTGTTGGAAACATTACCTCGTGCAAAAAAATGGAAAAGTTATTCGCAATCAAAATTTTGTTTCGTGGAAAATCAAAAGTTCAACCCGTCATTTTCATATTACAAAGGAAAATTAACTTTCCCCAATTGTTTTTGCATGAGGAAATGTTTTTATATTTTTGGCGGGAAATTTGCGAACAAATCCTCTTTAATTTTTTTGTTGAAAAAGTTGCCAGGGGAAACTCTGTGCAAATTGCTCCAAATTTTCCCGCCAAAAGTCTTAGTGTATGTACGAGTGGATTTTTCCAGACACCTTTTAAACTAATTAAGATACTTGATGTGAAAAACAACTGTTGTTTATCGACTTGCTTTATTTGAGACATTAAACAGATAATGAAAAGTACACAACAGTTTTCTATAACTTTTATTGATGATATGTTACAAGTAATGAAACTTAGAAAAACAACTAGTAATTTTTTTTTAAAAATTGGCGCATGCGTATTTTAAGCGCCCGTATTTTTCGCGGGAAAAATGAAACAATTTTTAAACAGATGTTATAGACAAGCATTTTTTAAGCGGCTGGCGCATGCGTATTGGCGTATTGTTCAAAGTTTCAAAACGAAAATAAAATGTTTACATTTAGCTTCAAGTCCTCACTTTTTGGCAATTGAATCTTAATTCTGACACGCAGGATTCTTGACAAAAATGTGCCACATCTGTTTTGTACCTCTGAAATAAAAATCCTGCGTTCCGCTGGGTTTTTAGTCTTTCTTGTTTGATTCGTGCGTGAAGCATCGGAAAGTTTGATCAGTCAGTCTGCAAGAAATTGAAAAGAAACCATAAGTAAACAAATCAGACGATGTTCAAGATATAACTAGAATGACTTCAAAATCAATCTATTCCACCCTGGTCAAACGAATCCAGATTTCTCCGACTGCCCAATCTAAGTTTAATTCCGTATATAATATTTCAGGTAATATAGACTGGAAAAATATCTATCTATTGCCGGGTCGAGTCACTCTTGACACCAGAACGAGAGCCTTTCAATACAAAATCTTAAATCGTATTCTCTACACCAATAAAATCCTATATAAAATGAATTTGGTTCCTTCTCCGATGTGTACCTTTTGTGGAGATCACGAAGAAACTCTTGAGCATCTTCTAATCAGCTGTACCTACACTAAAAACTTTTGGCTTTCGGTTATTTCTTGGTTAAATACTTACAATATGAAAATTGATAAGCTTGATGAGGTAACAATCCTCTTTGGTATTTCCGATAATAACCCTGGGAATTTTTTGTTAAATCACATAATCATTCTTGGAAAATATACCATTTATTCATGTCGTTGTAAAAATATCAAGCCGTCTGTATCCTTACTGAAGGCTAAAACATCTGAAACTCGGAAATTTGAATTTTTGATTGCAAAAAAGAATAAAAAAGAATCTATTCATTATAAAAAATGGGAAAACATGTTAGTGTAACTCAATAGATGAGTATCGGGTATTAACAGTTATAGACGCAGTTGTATATACAGTCGTTCTACCAAAAAAGGAATTTGATGTAGAAGTATTTGTACAAATTAGGCTTATATTATTATATAACCACAACATAAATAAAATCTAGCCAACTGTGAATGTAATGTAATGTAGTATTTCGTAATTAGTGTTAGTGAGTAGCGTAAGCGTTAGTGTAATTAACTTTGTATTTGTTTGTATTACTCTAGTATTTGTGCTTTAAGTGAAAATAAAAAAAAATGTTTAAAAAAAAAAAAAAAAATAAGTAAACAAATGAAAAAGATAATAAATGTTAGCTAAATCTGGCTCACGGTTTGATGTACGATTTGTATTTGATTAGATATCAAACCGGCATTGCGTCACAGGAAACTGGGCGCAACTAGACGTATCAGTGAATGTTAAAACGATTGCTTATGAATATTCTATAACCATGCGGTCGAAAAAAATTAATTTAAACTTTACTGCTTTTCTATATCTCGGTAAGGGATTGATTAATGTGATTTCTAGCCCATAACATACAATTGTTCTTACTAAAATAACGGAGTATCTCTATTTCGAGGGCTAAAATTCTAGTTAAAATGGAATCTATAATTCTATATTTTTACATATGGTATTAACTAAAAATTTAAATATCAAATAAATCAACTAAGATGGGTGCTAAGACAAAAAAACATAAAAGATATTTAAGGAAGAATCTATTGACTTTGATTGAAAAAGGTAAGATTTATCTAGGATAAATATAGAAGTCGTTTTCTTACTTCATCAGTGGTTGATGCGGTATTGCATAAACACTAAAAAGGAATTTCCAAAGAGACATTTTTCTGCCATTGAAAGCTGCAAATGTGGAATGTTTTTTTTTTTTTTCTGACAACATGCTTTTTTTCAAACTAATTCTCTCGTAATTCAACTATTTTGAAATGGTATTCTATCAAAGGTTTCGGCTGAGACCCTAAAAAATTAGCCGGCTCCAATGCCTTCACTAAATTTAATACAAATGGCCCCAAGCAAAAGATAAAAAGCAGAGTTCAAAACCTAATGAGAGACTCTCAAAATTA
Organism: Pocillopora verrucosa; assembly: GCF_036669915.1. Classification (NCBI taxonomy): domain Eukaryota; kingdom Metazoa; phylum Cnidaria; class Anthozoa; order Scleractinia; family Pocilloporidae; genus Pocillopora; species Pocillopora verrucosa. The sequence goes on along the minus strand of NC_089321.1, from coordinate 13,935,259 downwards.
AATTCCTCCTTGAGCTTTTTGAAACAAAACCTTCTTCGCTAATTTGATGTGGTTTCTTCGCAAGAGCTAGAAAACATTTGTCGATTTACTTTACAATTTTTGGCATGGAATTATCAAAAAAAAAGTGGATTATGAAAATTTACAAGACATTTAAAGGGGATTGAATGCATTTGAGGGAGACTATTTTTTTTAAAGTATATCAACATTTGTGTTACATATCTATCAAGGTAATAATCAATAGATAAAAAGTTTCTAATTTTTGAAAACAAAGTTACTCACACCATCGAAGATTGCAGAGATCATTAAAAGGAATCTCCTAACTTAACATAACATCAATTTCTGAATCATGGTAAATGTGGCTTTAGTCTCAAGAGCTGCGGGTTCTACAATTTGGCTATGATGTTTTACTGAATAAACTGAAAATGGTTGCAATTTTGGAACCAAAAAGTCTCCAAAATTTAAGAGCATTTACGCGCGAGCTCTTAGTTAATGAGTTAAGAAAAAAAAAATCGTCTTTTGGCACATTTTCATAACATTGAAATTCTGAAATGCATTATGGGAAGTGTGAAATTTGTGAGGCAAGCTAAAATTGGTTATCGTCAACAATTAGGCTCTGAAGTTTTTTCTTAATTTATCTTGTGAAATGATTATTAGCCCATCATGTTTAACAGATCTAATGAAAGCTTTTTTTGAAAACATTGAGAAAGAGCCGTTTTTTTTACGATCTTATTTAAATTTTGTTCTCAGCTTTATGAGCTGTATAATTGGACAGAAAACCTCTGTGGTATCATTGACACAGTAGGGAAAGTTCTGATTTTGAAGAGAGCAAAAAAGACTGACTTCAGTTTATAGCTTCTAGAGCAAATTAGACGAGACTTCAGCTCAAATGAAATAAGCAAAACAGTTCTAAATTTATAGATTAAGCCCCCTAATACGAAAACCCCCGCTATTTAACTTATCAGACATGAAAAACAAAGAAAACTACCAACAAATTTGGGGAAACTATATATAGGTTAGTAGAGCATATTAAAAATTGGTTTTGAATATAACTTCCAGATCTCGAAAATTTGACAATCGGCCCAGAAGCTGTGACATCTTATTAAGAAAAGGTTCCAAGGCTTTTTCTGATTTGGGACAAAAATTTCTGTAACAGGCACAGGCTCGGAATATCAAACCTACTGGACGTCTAAAAGTTCTGATTTTGTAAAAGACAATGTATTTAAGACATTGGAAAGAAAAAAAAAAGTAATTTCCTTAAATGAAAAACCTTTTTCATAGTTATCAGAGAACAAAACTCATCAGAACACTGAAAAAAAAACAAAAGAGACAAACAAAATTTTAGAAATATCAACGAGAAGCATATTTGGACCTGGTTGGCTTGCTTACATCTCTTTGAAATCGTGAGTGATTCCTGCAATCTTATTGGCTCTAAACATGGTGCGATTTATTCAAATATCATCATATGCTCTAACTAAACCGCACCTTTTTCTCAGCTAACGAGACAGCTTTATAACTAAAACAACAACAAACCGATCAAATTCAAGACTTGTTTTAAAGAGACCAACAAAATTACAGGAAAGGACAATTTTTGCAACTCAATACACAAAACAAGCTCAAGATACTGAATTCAATATAATGTAACTGTATTGGAGCGACTTTGCGATTGTGGCTTGAAACAGGCGATTATGAAATTGTAATATCGTGCTGTCCTTAGGGCCTACAGGGATGACAAGTGGCGCTTCAAATATTTCAATGAGTGAGGGAAAAGATTTTCAATCCTGAAAAAAAGTGATTAAAGGCTAAAATATAGGAACTCTAAATAAAATTCAAGGAAAAAAAGTTGATAAATATCAATCTTAGAATTGTACTGAAATGTGGTATTAATTTAGCCTAAGGAGCTAAGCCACTGAGAATTAGGCTCAAACGTGTTTATTAAATTGAAGTCAAGAAGTTTCATGCATCATGCCCTAAAACGTATCACAAAGAATTCTCAGAAAGAATCTTGATAATCACAGTGCCGATTTGCTACGTACAATTCGTTTCTTCGTCTCTCAATTACCTTCATTTTGACTTAGTTAATTTTGAAATTGCAGACATTTTGAAAAATCTATGTTATGAGCGTTCAATACAGACTACACATAAGAGAAACAGTTATAATTTATCGCCTAAAGGGGGTGGGTTCCGGTCGGAGGATTTTGAAAGGATCGCAAGGGTACTGTGTTCTCGGGGGGGAAAGGAGGGGAAAATCAGTCATCGCCAACAGAGTTTAAAGGGGGGACTACAAAAAATTGACTGTCAATCAACTGCTAATGAGAGGGTGGGGGAGGGGCATGAGACAAATACAAAGCCCCCTGGGGGTGATCACGAAAATTTTTTGTGACACAAACGATAATAATTATTAGAGAATCACCAACTGGTCAGAAGGTTCACTGATTTCCATCTCGCCAGTGACTTTCTTTCGAGGGTGTTTATTAAATTTTACTTGCCGCTGTCGTGAAGGTAGATGAGGAAAAGCGAAATACATTGAAAACGTGTACACCAATCTCTGGGTAGAGATACTCTCTTCATTTTTTATTCAACTTAGCTTTGGAAAGTGCAAACAAAACAAAACAAATTAAAAACGCAAATCAGGTTTACGAGACCAGATAAGGAAACTTGCTGTAAACAATATACAGATATTCTTCATTTTTTTATTCAACTTAGTTTGAAAGTGCAAACAAAACAAAACAAATGAAAAAACGTAGACGAGATCAGATAAGTAAATTTGTTGTAAAACGACCTGTGAAATTAAAATAACGAACCTTATTTGATGAAATCCTTTCTCTTTCCTGTCTTGCAGTCTTGAAGACCAGAGTTTTCTTCATTCCATGGCCTGCCGCTGTCTTAGAGAGAAAGTAGCTGAGAAAAAATATAATGTGAAGATCACAAGCAGATCAGGGACCCTTGGATAGGACTGGTTACTAATTTCTCCTTACAATATCACAAGCGAAGATCACACATTGAGGTCATGAGAATAAAGGAAAATGAGTCACCAACCAACTTAAGCTCTTGACTGTTAAACAGATTCTCCTTTCTAGCAACACTTAGGAAATGTACAGAGAACAGTATGGAGAATATGCATACTGATGTTAGGGTATAAAGGGTTATTTAAGGGTTATTACCCTTGAATAATGTTGTAACATCTTGAGTGTTTGAACCAAATTCTCCTTGTAAGGCAACATAGGAAATGTAATCAGGAAACAGTATGGATAATATGTACGTGTATGCTCCTGTTGGGGTGTAAAAGGGGTAAATCGGATATCAAGAGTCCGGCCTGATTTATCCAGAGTTACCCTATGAAGGAAAAAAACCGTTTCAAGAAAATTAAAATGGTATGACAATACCCATGTGGAAAATAGGAGAAAAAAGTCGAAAAATTGAGTAGTAAACTGGAATCAATTATAAACAATTAGAGAACGAGGTTCTCTTCGTTACCCTAAAGGTCACGTGTGTCCATAGGCGAACTCTCCTGGCGTTTGCCCATTTGGTTTTTTCTTGTGTGTAAAACGCTATTGCCTTTTAAACGTAAACGATTTTCACCATTAAAAAGTACTATGACTACTTTTTATCTGCTATCAAATATGGCTTATATCGTAGGTTCTTCAACCTTGTGTAAAAGTCGTTACAAAATGACATCCATCATTCCTTTGTTGTCTCATTCGGAACCAATCGATCTGGCAAAACCCTCGTGGAAACACCACGACGGCCTTGGAATAATTGCCAATATACAAATGAAAGTAATAAAGTAAGAATTCTGTATTTCTTAGTCCAAGAGTAGCGGAAAAGAGACGCTAAAATTCTTGTAGTTCGTAAGCTTCTTTCCACGTGGCAAGGACTGATCTGAAATATGAATATTAATTTAAAAAATCATTTGAAATTTAAATGAACTTTCCGACTTTGATAAGCGCAACCGAAAAAAGTAACGACCGAAACAAAAAAAAAAACTTCGGTTCACTTTTTGTTCAATGAGTAGAACGAAACGGTATGACGATCTATGGGATGATTTTTAACCTGTTTGACAATGGCGAGGGGTTCAGCCATCTTATCGTTGTAAGAATAAAAAAAACTTACTTGAGTTTACATAAACTCAAACTTTTTCCCTTGCATACCTTTTTTTAATCATTTTCTTTTAAACCTTCGATCAGTACAAGTGTCTAGCATCTAATTCTCCTTACAATATCTCATGGAAATCGCACATTAAGGTCATGAGAATGAAGGAAATGATCACCAACCAACTTAAAACTCTTGACTGTTAAACAAATTCTCCTTGTCAGAAATTTAGGAATTGTACAGAGAACAGTATGGAGAATATGCATACCGATGATAGCGTGAAAAGGGTCAAGGCCTGCATGAGTCTTGCAGTTCTTTAATTGAATTTTTATGCCCTCGTACCAGATGGACCCATTTTTCTTAAGTTCTGATTGCTCGTTTTGATAACTTTGATTTTAGCGCAGCAACCCTTAATCGAAATGCGCTCCCTTTTATAGAACACTCGGTTAGGGTTGTGACTTAAGGCTTGTAATCAAAGTCGCATCATGGAGGTACGACAAATTTTTCTTCCTATGCCTGCTAACGCAGATAATTTATTTTCCCATGATGCATCTGGGCATAGAACCTCAAGAAATTTTCAAAAGTATACCGCTGGATTCAACAACGAGATCAGGGCCATCACCAATTTTTGTATGTTTGGTGCCTTAGCCATTTTGATCCACCCTGTTATCAGTATGCATATTTTCAATAATTTCTCCAGTCATTTCCTGAGGTGATGACAATAATTTGATGATAGTTAAACATTAAGAGCTTCTTTAGTTCGTGATCTTTTCCTTTATTCTTGCGACCTAAGTGTTTGATTCAGGGTTGACATTGTAAGGAGAAATTGGATGCCAATCACTCATAGGGATCAGAGGGTTAAAGGATTTGTCGCCTCACTGATGGGAAAACGCGTCACTGCAAGATCATATTAAAATATGTTTAACCCTTTAACTCACAGAAGTGATTCATATGAAACTTTTGCCTGTGATATTATACATATCCAGCAAACAGGTAATAAGAATACTCAAACTCATCAGGTAGAAGTCTACATCCTGATCTTACACAAGATTCTTTATTTAATTTAAAGGAAATATGTACCATCTAGAGGGAGATTAACAATCACACCTCGTGAGTTAAACGGTTGAGGGAGAATGCACAAATGGCGTTCGCCAGATAACGATCTTCATCATTTCATTTCCTAATGCCTCTGGTGATGAAAAAGACAACAAAACACAAGACAGAAATATTGTGCAATGTAAAACAAATTAGGTTTATTCTTCATTCTCGTTTAGCTAATACAGGGAAAACCATTAAAAGATAAATGGCAAGGTTGTAAGGGAATGGTTACAGCTGATAGATATCAATAGATATCTTACGTGGAGGAAATACACACGAGAAACTAGGAAAACATGGGCTAAATGGTAACAACCTGAACAGCTGATTGTAATATAGAGAATGCTGCGTTAAGCTATCATTGTAAGGACTACTTCAGAGCCAACTTATTTCTAAAGCAGTGGTTCACCCAAGGGATAAAATCCAGAGGGGGGAGGGCTGGATAAGTGTGAGATTGATCCCACAACTCCCCTCCCTTCAATTGATGGGACCCCTTTGAGCTACCTAACTGACACACCCCTCTAGCCTCTGGCTGGGGCTTTCCCAGTAGAATGGTAGAAAGTCACCAGATAGATGGAGGAGAATGGGTAGGGGAGAGGGGGATCTCACAACTTCCCTCATTCAATCAGAGGTACCCTTGTGAACAAACAACCAGCACACCCCTCAGTGCTCGCCACTGCTCAAACCTGGCTGAAGACTAGTAATTACATACATATACACAAGAAAGTGTCCAGTACTACAGATGGTTTCCTTACTTAACTCTCTTTTTCAACTCCACATACGGCAGGGAATTGGAATATCCCAGGCCAAGTTTTAAGATACCATTTCGTTTTCATAATCTAATCCTTTTTTGTGCCATTTTGCCAGTAACGAGTTTAATACAAAGCAACTAAATCATCAACATGTTTCTCTAGGCAGTGTTTGCCAAGTAACTGAGGACAAGAAACCATTTCATAGAAGGATTTAAGGAGTTCAGATTCAATCCTTTGTCACACATATCACAAAATGAAAGGTTACACTGAGAACATGACATAAATCAATTATACCACAAGAGTAACCTTTGTACTACAAGTTTTTTTTTAAGACTAATAATTCTTGTCAAATGACTTTTGTCAAGCTACATGTACAAAATGCAAAGTGATCATGAGAATCATCTACAAATTACTTTACTTACTAATATTACATTCACCAGAGTCCCAGACTCTGCCATTCCTCTCCAAAAAAAATTGCCTGACTAAATGCTTGACAAGCTTTCAAAACCCAAAACCAAAACCCAAAAAATGTACTGCCACACTTCAATCTTGCATACTCATCCTAAAAACACTACATGAAACCACACATGGTGATCTTTCTTTAGAGGGCACTACTCTACCAAGCAATGTCACAGGACTGCACAGAATCCACATCTGGTAAACTTATGAAAATAGTGTGAGGTGTGCAAAGGGAGCTACCTTAAATAATTTGAGTGACCATGTTGCAAGGTATTGCAACAAGTGTCAAACATGGCTGAGGTGTGAGTTCTAATATTCAGAGTTGGCTTTCTTTTTTTTTTTTTTCTTTTCTCTTCTCCTTCCTTAGTTGAATGCTTGATGAAACGAGTATCCTCGAGTAGCAGGAGCAGAGTAAGATTAAGTTAATTGTAGGAAATCAATTTGCCTTTGCCTTGTAATTAAGTTCTGTGTTAGATATGGTTGTTTTACTTCCAGAGTTTCTTGATTGACATGTTCTTCTCGGAATCTTTCTGCATGACCTGGATAGTGAATATGAATGGTAAAGATTAATTCCACAATTGAATCATTTTCATCAAATGCTTTAAGGTAAAGTCTGAACTCATGCCAAATGGCTAATCCAGCTGGAGATTATGCCTTTGCATGAAGAGACTAGGAGTATCACTACTCCCTACCCACACCCCTCCCTTCCCCCTTCTAGGGAAGCTATTCCTTCCTGGGTTGCCCCACAACATATCATCAGGTCTGCCTAACAACTTACCTGTACCCATTTATACTCCTGGATGGAGACAGGCCCTGTCAGAGTTACACTGTCAGTGTTTTGCCCAAGAACACAACACGAAGACCCAGCCAGGTCTCACATTTAGACCTTGACCCAGAGTCTAGCTCACTAACCACTAGGTGAATGCATTAACAACCATCAAATTCTTAGCTCATCAAAATTTGAAATATGATGAACACACTTACCTTAGTGACAGCCATTTCAAAGTCTTCCTGCGTCACATGAACTCTTCTTTCTCTCAAGGCATACATGCCTGCCTCTGTACAAACACCCTGTAAACAAAGACAATCATGATTCAAAACAGGTTCAAACTGTACACCACTCAGTATTTACAACTATATTCCACTGTAAGTGTGCTACACAACTTTGATATAGTAAATGGTTTGAACCCGGGGGTAACATGTGATACTGTAGTCTGATTGTCCGCATGAGTGTAGTCATGAGAAGGACTGTCATTGGTAGTGGTGACTGATGTTTCAACAACCTGAGCAGATGTCTTTCCACTCTGACAATGACTTCCACTCAGGTTGTAGAGACATAAGTCACCACAACAACTGAGAACAGTCCTTCTCAGAACTACACTCACCCAAACAATCAGACTACACCAACACTTAACTTAAAATGTTTCCTACACTGATTTAAGCATTCAAAACTTGCATAACTTTGTGGTTACAACAATTCAGCTGAAAATGCTGCTACTGTGAAAATGTGTTGAATAGTTCTTGCAATATAATTGAGAAACTACAAGCAGCCACACAGGTTGAAAACCTATCA